>NC_048303.1:66725883-66922699 GCF_013100865.1 Trachemys scripta elegans | reverse complement strand
TGACAGACCTGCGGGTGGCTATATTACAACAGAAAAACTTCAAAAACAGACTCCAACGAGAGACTGCTGAGCTAGAATTGATATGAAAACTAGACACAATCAACAAAGGATTGAATAAGGACTGGGAATGGCTGAGCCATTACAAACATAGAATCTATCTCCCCTTGTAAGTATTCTCACACTTCTTATCAACCTGCCTGTACTGGGCTAGTTTGATTATCACTTCAAAAGTTTTTTTTCTCTTACTTAATTGGCCTCTCAGAGTTGGTAAGACAACTCCCACCTGTTCATGCTCTCTGTATGTGTGTATATATATCTCCTCAATATATGTTCCATTCCATATGCATCCGAAGAAGTGGGCTGTAGTCCACGAAAGCTTATGCTCTAATAAATTTGTTAGTCTCTAAGGTGCCACAAGTACTCCTGTTCTTTTTGCGGATACAGACTAACACGGCTGCTACTCTGAAACCTGCAATTTGTTCATGTTACTTAAAAATTACAAATAGTGGGTCAGTTTACACAAATTGAAATCAATGGGGTGGTATGAGTGTAAGCAAGTGCAGAGAATTTGATCCACTAACTAGAGAGTTTTGTACTTGGTCGTCCCCCCGCGCTTACCCACTCAACCATCTGCTACTTGTAGCAGTAAGAGTTGTGTAGTGGTCAATAGGTGAATCATCACTAAACAGCCTTCAGTTTAAAGTGCAGTGAATAAAATTCCTTGGCAAACCTGAAGTGGTCGCTTAATTTTCAGGTTTATTTTTTAGCCTTTTGTGAGTTATTGTTTAGTAAAGTTTGTGTATTGTTACTTTATGAGGCTAAGGTACTTTAAATCTTGAAGTGGTTATGCAGTAATAGCACAGGTTTATTATTATTTTGATACTTGAGTTGTATGATGTACTTTAAGATAATTATCTTCTTGACTGTAGAGTTGAGGTGACCTTGTGTAACCCGTAATACAGTCTTGATTGCATAAGCTAGGATTGGTATGCATTAGGTAAATACATTAAAAAAAACCCCTTAAGAACATTTTCTGTTGGAGGAAACAAATGATAATCTCCAGGTATGTGTCTAACTTGGCAAAGAATAATGTTTCGCTCTAAGCAACTGCTTCCAAATATGTATATTCTGCTATCGTTCATCTTACTGAAGCAGAGTGGCAATGTATATGCGGCCAGATCTTCACCTGCACTGGGTTTACACTCAATTAATCTGACAAGAGTGGGGAGAAGGAGAAGTTACTGTAAATCACTTTTCTGCTTCTGTGAACCTGGTGGTCTGGCTGGGGGCCAAAATAGTCCCTGTCATAAATTAGTGTAGCCTAAGGGTTACTGTATGTTATGTTGACTGCCGCAGTCCCATAGGGTCTGACCAGTCTATCATTTACACCAGGTGAGACTCTGGTCTATAAATTTTAATGTAGACACAGTCATAACATCCTAAAATCTGCTTCTCTTGTTTCACTTTTTTAAAAAAACTTGACACTTCATTAAAAATCCTAGCTCTGGATTTGTCACACACAATAAGAGTGAATTGGATTTTGCAATAGGTGGAATTTTGCTCCTGATTGCCAGAGATTCACATGTTGTATGATTCTCCTGTTGTATGTCCAGCATGGCAGATTTGGAATTCATTACCCCCCAGACACCAGTAATATCTGAGATCACGTTTTTTATTAATTGTAGGAATATATTGTTGCAAAGCAAATATAAGTATCATCTATACTCTGCAGCACATCAGTCTCTTTAGATGAAAGAGTTTCATCTCCCAGTTTCCAGTACTTGCAATGGTGATGATTCCTATTGCAGGCCCCTCTTTTTGCTGTAATGTCTTTAGGAAAAAAGGTCCCTCTGGGTGAAGGCTGCAGCTTATCTGGGGGCATATTCAGTCCTTGGTAACTTCACCTAAATATCCCAGCCATCAGTGTAATCTTCTGTAGTGGAAAAATATACATTAAATCTCTAAAAGAATGAAGTGGCTCAGGTATATCCCTTATGTTTTTGTCATTGTCAGAGAATGAAACATTAGTTATTTATTCTAATCGTCGGTGCAACCCCCCCATTATTATTATTATTGTTTATTGCTTGTTTCATGTTTGAAGAAAGGCTTTCAAGCAAGTAATTTGTAACTTTCATGAACTGCCCGACAGCCTTTAATAAGGGATGTAATCTATTTATTTGTTAGCAGTGAGATTTTTGGATTCTGGGGAATGCACTAGATTAGTTCATGATTTGCAGGTTTGTTTGCAAATCGTAGCTGCGGTTTAAATGAAAAATGTGAGAAACCTGAATGGACTCTACATGCGTGCCCACACATCATGCTATATGTGCAGGCATCCATTTTATAAAACCAGCTACTAAAAATGGTAAAATTCCATTTATAAACACTTGTTATATGTTATCAGATTATTGAGGAAACTCTTTTAGGACCTGAGTCTCACTCATACTGAGCGATAATTTACTACATGAATAATCCCACAGAAATCAGTGGGACTACTCAGGTAGTAAGGTACTATAAACTCAGTGTAACAGTGACAGAACTAGGCCCTTAATAAGTTAACTGGATGACAGATAAAGTTTAAGGTTATTCATGTTGAGTCTTGAATTTTATAATTTGTTGAAAAAGATTAGTATAATCCTGGAAGATTTATTTTAATGTCAATAGATAAAATCTTCAAACATGAGTGTCTAAAGGTAGGTTTCTAATTCTGAGTTTAGAGAGACAAGGCGGGTGAGGTAATATCTTTTATTGGACCAGCTTGTGTGTTGGTGAGACAAGCTTTTGAGCTTACATAGAGCTCTTCTTAAGGATCTTCTTCAGGACCTGAAGAAGAGCTCTGTGTAAGTGTGAAAGCTTGTCTCACCAACAGAAGTTGGTCCAATAAAAGATATTACATCACCCACCTTGTCTCTCTAATATCCTGGGACCAATACAGCTGTAACAACACTGCATACAACAATTGAGTTTAGGCACTTTGGCCTGATTTACAAAGATGCCTAAATATAGACTTAGTTCTTAGGATCAGTGCTTAATGAAGCTTATGCCCAAATAAATCTGTTAGTCTTTAAGGTGCCACCCGACTCCTTGTTGTTTTTGTTGATACAGACTAACACGGCTACCCCCTGATACTTAATTAATCAGTGCTAATCTGATACCAGTGCTTAATTTGTAATGAAGGAAGTCCTGGTGCTCAAGCAATTAGGTTCCGGGGCTCAAGCAATTCTTTTATTTTCATAACTCAGGCAGCAAGCCCAGAGGAGCCGGGGTTATGAACTGCCAAGCCTAGTGGTGGCAGGGTTTGGCCCGTGCAAGCCCTGGCACAAATAGAGCGCTGCTTAGGATCTTGGCTTTAGGTGTGCATATTTTGAAAATCTTGGCCTAGGTAGATGGCATTACAAAAAGGGGGAATCCTTTCTTCCCAAATCCTATCTTCTAGCTAGCTAGCCACTTAATGTTGAAATTCCTTTTGTGCCGGATATGCACAGTTTTCATTTGCTGAACATACTACTGTACATACCAATTTATTTCATAGGCTGGGTTTTGAATGTAATCTATGAGAAAGGAAATTGATAGCTCAGTTTAGAATCACTTTATTAGACAATGGAGTTTCCATTGTATGCGTAGTGAAGGTTGGTATTAGCAGTAACACACACAAGCCAGGGTCTGCACAGACTGCACAGATTTGTGATTTCCTGTAAAACAAAATATTAAAAAATATATACTAGGTGCATGGTCACACTTCCACCTATTGTAACATATATCGCAGGAATGATGTTTCAGTAAGCAAAGAAAATCAAAAAATACAGACCTGATCATCCTTTTCCTGTTGACACCACTTCATTTGAGGTATTTTATGATTTGTAAATTTCTCTTCTCCTCCTTCTCCTACATCATTATCATCATCATCATCAGTCTTCTTTATACCATGTATGGCAGTGATAGTAGAAGCTGATAGCAATCTCCCATCTGACTGATTTCCATCTATCTCTAGCTAGTTTTTAAGTTTTGAGCATTCATTTTTCATCTTTCTGCCTGTAGAAGCCTTCCCAACAGTTGCTATCTTCCAAGATTTTCAGTCTTCTGCTCCCTTTCCCACATATTTGAAAACATTGCATTCTATAATTAGTTAATTTTTTTCCTGTTCTCTCTTTCTTTGTGTCACTTCTTCCAGTTGTCTTCTTGATTTCCAGGTTTAATTTTTCCCCTTTTTTTGTGTCTTTTTGCTTTGATTTAGTCTGCCCCACCTGCCTTATTCTTACCTTCATTTATGTTTTTTCTCTGCTCCCTGTTGTCCTTTCCTCTGTGCATTAGTAAATAAAGCCTTTACAAGATCCTAGTCACTGATTTGCACACAGTTTTACTAATGTCATTTGCCCAGGACCTGGTTGTTTATAAGTATTAAGTTATAAATGTTACTTACTTTTACTGTCTGAAGTTTCAGATAAATTGAGTGTTGTAATCTCACACAAATTTTAATGTAATAAAATGAAAAATTATTTTGGGGGGAAATGTGTGCTTCTGATTGGCCTTTTAAGGTGTGGTTTGAGAAAACATCACTAATAGAATATATGAAAAAATATGGGCTTTTGCTAGTAAAATACTTGTTAGTAATATAATACATCAAACCAGAAGTGACAAACAAAGTAGTTTCTCTGATTCTATTTTAAATTAAGTTTTATACATTTCTAGGGCCTGCTTCTCCTCTCACATACACCAGTATGTCATTGTTGACCTCAGTGAAGTTTCTCCTGATTTATACTGGCACAAGGGAGAGGAGAATCAGGCCCCAAACGTGTAGTTCGGCAAGTGAAAATCCACTCCATAGGAAGAATCTTTCATAGTAATGTTGTCTCTTTTTATTTCAGTGCAATGAAACATCCTTCTTTTTTGAAGCACGTAACAAAACCACATGCAAACATCTTTGGAAATGCTGTGTAGAACACCATATGTTCTTCAGGTGAGTGGAGATAAAGGTATTAAGGTTTTACTATGTTATGACAACAGAAGATAAACTTGCTGGCTAAGATTCTTGCTGCACCTCTCAGAAGCATAGCACAGACTCACAGCACAGGGGATGAGGGGTTAGGGTGGCCTTAAGCCACTCTTATGCCCTCCTGATTCTGGGCTCCTCTGTGAGACATGCCCTGCCCAAGTCTCTTTCCGGGCATAGTTTTATTCTTCTACTATAGAATGTAGGCAAAAACATCAAACACAAAAAGCATTTCCTCTGCTCACCTTGGGCTGTAGCTCCCAGAGGCTTTTCCCTTTGACTCTCACAGTGCTGGAAAGGGGAAACCCCCTTCCTTTCAATCCCCCCTGCTTCGGGGCCTACTGCAGAAGCCCACCTCCCTCCTGTAGTTCTCACTCAACTGACCTCTCTCAGCCCCTCTGTAAGGCACACCTGAACCCCTGCTCCCTGGCCACTTCCCCATTTGTGTCTGATAAATTGCAGGTTGGCCCCAGGTGTCCGGGCCCTCAAAGGGACAAGCTGCACTGTTGTACTGCATGACAGCGTACAGCAAATCCTGAGTTCTATGCATGCATCTTTAAATTATATGGGCATGTCCCTGTGCAAAGCAAGTTTCAGTTGGAAGCAAATTTGTTCAGTTGTGTTACAAACCCCTGTGAAAGTCCTGCCCTCATAATATTGCAACACTGACATGCCCTCAACAATGAGCACAATGCTCACTTAGATGTGTTCTCCCAGTGTAAAGATGAGGAAGCTCCATGACTTCACACTCTCAGAATGTATTCACCATTCTTTCATGGGATAGAAGTTTGCAGGGTTTTTCCCACCACCAAAGAAGTGGCAAGGTCTTTGGACCTCCAAAACTATGGCACTTGGGGGAGTAACAGGAGGCAAAGGCTATTCAAGACCCTGTAGCTTTGTACTGCCTCCTGTTCCTCAGCTAATATGGGAGCTGTGCTGCCGGCCCTCTTCCTCCATCAGCTGCTGATCCCAGTGCATGACTCAAGGGTAATCCACGTTACAAAGGAGGAACTTGCACAAGTTAACAGTGCCTCAGGCCTTGCAGCATTGCAGCATTAGATCGACCTAAGGCAGCTCACGTAAACCTAACTATGTCAGTGTATACCCTACAGTCTTGCTCCCGCCGATATAAGTGCCATCCTATGCCGACATCATAACTTCATCTCCACGAGAGGCATAGGGCTTATGTCAGTGTAGTTAGGGCAACACAGCGTTCCTGTCTGTAGCCCTGTGTTCCCCAAACTGTGGGGCAGGACCCTAGGGGGGTGCAGAGGAATGTTCCAGGGGGCTCTGCTGGAGCCATGAAATTAACAAGAAAGCCAGCTCCCCAGCCAGGCTGCTGCCCGGTCTCCGCTGTAAGCCAGGCTGCCACCCAGGTTCCCGCTCAGGCTGCCGCCTGGGCTCCCCACTCCTCACAGGGAGCCCTGCTGCCCCCTGTGTTCCAGCTCCCGGCTCCCAGCCAGGCTGCTGCCCAGGCTCCCAGCTCCCTGCTCCGATCTGGGCTGCTGCCTGGGCTCTTCGCCAGGAACGGGGCAGTCACACCGGCTTCTCGGCTCCCTGCTGGGAACAGGGCAGCTGACTGGACACAGGATGCAGATCTCCTTGCTGGGAGCCTGGCTTGCCCCGAACTCTTGGGTCCCCATCAGAAGCATGGCAGCTGACTGGACTCTGTGTGCGGATCTCCCCGTCGGGAACCCAGCTGCCCCCCCTTCCAGGCTCTTGGCTCCCCATTCCCCAGCAGGAGCACAGCAGCCAACTGGACTCTGGGCATAGATCTCCCTGCTGGGAGCCCGGCTACACCCCCTGGGCTATCGGCTTCCTGCTCCCCATTGGTGTAGTGTAGATATGCCCTCAGTCAGCATTAACTTTTATGGGGATTGTGACAGGGCAACATCCTGTTCCTGTCTTCTGTTCTGTCTACACAGACTCTGAGACTTTCAGTTGTTAAACACCTAAGCGCAGTTTAGTTACATTAGCTCTTCCCACCACCTTATTGATCCATACACAATAATTATTTATAGTGTGTTTCTCCTCAGTTCTTTGCCAAGGAGAGGGAAGAGATCTCGCTACCCGGAGACCTTTCCAGGCTCTGCTAGCCTGCCTCCCTCTCCTGTGCCTTCTTATACAGTCTGTGTTAATGGACCAATTTGCTTGTTAGTCCTCCCCCAGCCCGTTCAAATCCATTAATTAGGTTCACCCTGGGGGGAATTAATTGGTATTTAAATGACCAGAGTGCTGGCTCAGCTGTTGGGTCCCAGGACTCTGCACAGGGATATTCTGTGGGGTTTGGGTAAGGGTGTGATGGCACAGAAAGAACCTGTCCATCTAGATCTAGCCTCACCTGCATGGATTCATGGAACTCTGAGCCCCATGGAGCACCCAGGGAGAGCCTGCCATGACATGGGGATAAGGAGGAGCTTATAGAAGAGCCATGTTTCCCCTTTTTGGACCTGCAAATTTGTGCCCACAACTTCTGTTACAAGCGGAGGAGATTACTTTTTTTTATAATAGCATTGCATCATCCTAAAACCATTTTAAATGTACATTAATTACGGTAGTTTATTTACTATATATTTGAGTGTATGTAATTTTACTGTGTCATTTTATTCTTAAAATAATGTAGAATGCCAGAAAATGAGTCAAACTCTCTGTCAAGAAAATTCAGCAAGTTTGGATCTGTAGGCTATAAACATCGGTACAGGTAAATCTATTTCACCTTAAAATCTTTACATTCAGATCATTTCCCCTTAGAAAAACTGTTAATAACATTCCATTTCACAGGTTAAACAATGTGAGATGTAGGGCCAGATTTTCTGGTCTGACTTAGCTGTGCTCAAAGCAGGAACTGGGAAGGAGGCAATGAGGTAGGGGCCAAGGTTGCCTTTGTGGCTCCCTGATCCCTGGGGTTAGATGAGGGCTAGTACAGCCCATAGCACAACATAGAGGAGCCTCAGGAATGTTCTAAATTACACCCAGCCCATGGCCTGAAGGGGCTGTTTTAACAAGTGTGGACCACCAGAGCACAGAAGAACCCTGGCCACGATCCTTATGCAGAGATCTAGCAGTAGGGATGGCACAGAGCAATAGGGAAATCCACCAACTATGGACATTCCTCAGGAGGCCAGTTAAACTAGCTTTACAGCCCCTAGCGGTGCCAGAGCAGTACAAATGAGCCATGGTGGGGCTAAGGATCTGGTGCTTTTTGTTTAAGCTAGGGATAGCTCAAACCCACCTGGTGAATTTAAGGTTTCCTTGTCTAATGGTTGGGGCACAAGATTTGGAGCCAGAGGACCTGTGCTTTAGACCCAGTTTTGCCACATATGCTGTGTGACTTTCAATAAATCAGCTATGGTGGGATTTTCAGAAGTGCCGAACACTTGCAGCTCCAATTAACTTCTGTGTGAGCTGCACGTATTCACCACCTCTGGAAATCAGGCCACTTACTTTTCTCAGGCCTGGTGACATCAGTCAAGAGTGTGAAAAATCCACACCACTGACCAAAGTAGCTATGCTGACCAAACTCCCAGTGTAGATGCAGCGAGGTCAATGGAAGAATGCTTCCGTCAGCCTTGCTACCATTGTTTGGGGAGCTATTGTTCCTACACTGGCGTAAAAACCCCTTCTATCAATGTAGATTGTACCTATGCTGTGTGGGGTTTTGTCAGCATAGCTATGGCAAAGGAGCTATGCCAGTATAGTCCCTATAGTGTAGCCATACCCTCAGTGTCAGTTTCCCCATTTGTCAAAGGGAGATAAAAACACTTTTTCATCTTTGTGAGGTGCTTAGAAACATTTGAACAGAAAGTGCAATACAAATCTTAAGTACTATACTATACCATACTCATGAAAAACCATGGCCAAGTTTGAATGTCACAATATGCAGTACAGTCTCCTTATCACTGCCTCCCAGGAACACAAACCTAAAATCATAAGTCCTATAACCTCAAGTCTTAAGCACCTCCAGAACCTCAGTTAACAAAATCTTAGTAGAGAAGGATCTGGCTCCACAGGGGCTTCCAATCTACTCCTTATTGGAGTGATCTTATGTATGAATCTGGAGTGAAAGCTCCTCACAATGAGAAATACTTGATTCTGTGCCGGAGTAGAGAGGACCCAGGCTGTCCACCGCCTGGAACAGTTCTGCTGATTGTGATGTGACAGATGCTTTGCTGTAGGAGAAGAAACTTTGCCTCCATCACACCCATGGCCTGAGATTTAACATTTTTTTGTTGCAATTGGCCACACTTAAGTATCTCTGCCCCTGGTGCTCTAGTCTCCTACCAAGGTGCCTGGTGATGATAATGAATTCACCTCTTGGAATGGGTCGTCGTCGACTGCAAAAATGTTTTTTAAACATTCCAGATAAAATCTTCTCTTATCACCAGAAGGGAAAAAGGAATTCTTACTTGTGCTGTGTTGATTTACAAGGGTTTTCCCCAGACATGGGTTAGTGTTTTAATAATTTGGAATTTAAAAAAAGATTGGGACTATCCCATTAAAGTTCAGCTACTGCACAGTTGAAGCATATTGATTACCAGTATGATAGTGAACATTATTTAATTGGTTGGTATTTGAGATTAAGTAACTGTTGCTTCATTAAATGCATACTGGTAATTGTAATTAACAGCATCTTCATGTGCTTAAGCATCAGCTGTTTGCTTACACTGTAGATCTGATTCCCACTACCCCACTTTTTTATTATTTGATTTTTGTTGGTGGGGGTGGGTTGTATCATTGAGGGGCAACAATAAAACTGCACTTCTGCATGTATAATATAAGCTCAAAACAGAAGCTATAATTCCATGCCTGAGGAGAAGGGGTCATAACCTTTTCTTGTTAGCCTCTGGGATATTTGTTTGTTTGGAGTCTGATAGTTTGTAAGCAACTCCCCATTATCAGATTAGTTGTTTAGATTAGGTGCTGCCCAAAGGGGATTAATGAAGGCTCCTGTTGGAGGGTTACAAAGGTTAACATGGTTGCAGAGCTATAACATTTGTTAATGTTTTCTGGCTAGCCTGCAGAATAAAATAATTTGAAACTTAAAACCAGTAATACTTTGATCCACTCTGATGGTTTTTTCCCCTTAAATATATTTTCTGATGTTTAAAGAAATAAAAAAAAAAGTGTTCATCCAAATGGATGTTCACATAACTCAAATACTAATTACAATGTTTAACACACAGTATAATTGCTCTTCACTCATTAGAAATGCGCCTGAGTGTTTTTAAATCATTGCACTGCAGATGTGGCAACTGGGAATTATTGCTAGAAATGATATTTCCAAAAACCTTAATTTAAAATAAATGTAAGAGAGATCTATAAAAAAAAATTAAAAGTCTCTGCATTTTATTTTTGTTGAAACTGAAATACTGTTAGATAGTATTAGTGTTATTAGTAAAATAATGTTAGTATTTAATTGATCTTATTGTATGACAGCAGAAAACAAATAAAATTCGTAGTGCTATCTGATTAATATATCTTATTTGTTCATTCACAGATGTTTTGTTTAAACCTGCATTTGTCATTTATGGTTAATATCACTTTAAGGTTAAATCCAGAAATTATAGAATAAATTTTTAGTCTTATCATCTGCTTTTGTTTTGTTTTGTTTTTTTACAGGGAAAGGGGAAGCGTAACTTAATTTTATTGAAAACAGTTCAGTAACATAGGTCCACATTGGAGCCACAGTTTTTTGTGATACGGAGATTTACCTTATTTGTTCATTGTGTGTTATGAATCTTGTCTCTACTATAGATTTTAATTTTTTGTCAGTTTAAATCTGAAAATGTTTAATATCTTTCTCAATTATTGTAAACACAGGAATGCTTAGGTTGTAATTAATTATTTTTGTTTTTTTCCTAATATCTAAAAGAAAAATTGAGAGCTGCATTGGGTACACAACACAATATGCTTTTCAGGAACAAGTGCATATATTTACAACCCATGGCCTAATTCACATTTACGCTAAGGCAGCTTTACACTGTGTAGTCATGGGTGACAGAGCTTTAAAATGGGTGTAAATATAATTTCTCACACCGTTAGGTCCCTTTTGCAATGAAAAGGGGCCTTAGCATAAATGAAAATCAGGTCCTATCATTTTTTTGTGTTAATGGCTTGTTGCAGGCTGGCACTGCACCAAGTTTGGTGTCACTTTATCCTTCCCGTTCTGATTATGTGAAATATTAGGGCAGCCATTTGTCGCCTCAAACAGAGCAATGCTAAAGGTATATTTTAGTAAGACAAATGACTGTAAAAATTAATTCAGGAAATAAAATTACAGCAATCAAATTACTTAAGAAAATTGCATGCTCAAAGGTTATCGTGAGGCCACAAAAAAGGCCAAGCTGTGTTGGCTACTGTCTTAATTTTCAATAAAGTAGCATTTTGTGTGGATTCTGGAACTGTTTCCTTACACTCAGTTGGAAAAATACCAAAAGCAGAAGAGATTGGCATGATCTGTTGGCAGTTGTGCCAAGATTTGATTTGAAACAAAATCACAATGAATAGCATTGTAGTTAATACTTCACAACCTGCTGTGTGAGCAGGAATATTAGAACTTGAATCAAGGTTCCATGGGTAACAGGTTGATAACTAATTCGCTGTGCTGTCCCAACCCAGCATAATTTCTCTAAATAAAAATGTTAAATTGCTTTAAGGTTCACTTCTCAATTTTCCATTTATCCATCATATTGATTTTGTTGCATTTTCAAGTGGCAGGACAGCTTTGCAGATGAGCAGAGAACCTTCTGTCCAGCTTCCTCGGCCTGACCAAAATGTTGAAAGAAGTCGTAGTAAGACTTATCCAAAAAGAATGGCACAAATGCAACAGACTGGTAAGCCCTATTTGAACACTTCTGTTTATTTTGTCTAAGGAGAAGCCTTTTCTTTGGCCAAAGATGAGTCACTCTGTTTTCAGGAAATCAAGCTGAAATTACTGCAGTATCCTGAAGTTTCTCTTTAAAATGTGTTTTCTATTTTTGTTTTAGACTGACATAAACATACTCACGTTAACTGGAGCTAAGAATTCCAACTTTATGAATAAAAGTGATAAAGGAGTGTGGATTAGTGATAGAAGTATGTTTTTGTAGACTCAAATAACCAGTATAGTAGAGTAGCCTGAAAACATGTAATCAAAAAGAATTTCTTTTCTTTGCGATGTTTATAGCACTCTGCAGTTCGGACTATGTGGGCATGAATTGCAGCTCACCCTAGTATGCTGTACTGTAACTCCCCTGTGTGGATGCTGGAGGTGGAAACGAAAAGATACCTAGTTCTCATTAACTTAAGTCCTGTTTAAAGAGGACTTTATTAGCCCAAACTTTTAGTTCGTGCTTGTAGTGTCCACATGGGGGAGTTACAGTGCAGCATGCTAGTGTACGCTGCAGTTCATATCCCCGTAGTCCGAAATGTGGGGCCAAGTAGATAAGCCCAAAGACTTCGTGAACAAGGTCTTGTGTCCTAAGCAGAACATTAGACCTACATAATGCCTCTGGGATCCCAGAATTATGCATCACTGCTTCAACCAAGGATTCTTCCCTTCACTGTTTCTCTCCAGTACAGTCCAATCAGTCCAACATAACTTGTGGCGTTTATTTTGATGTTAGATTGAATTTAAGTTTCCACCCTCCTTTGGATTTTCAGTGTGCTTTAGCTATGTGTGTTGAAAACTCATAACTACATTATCAAAATGTCAGGGGGGTGCTAGAAGATCTGGCAGCTAGGTGGGGACATTTAGGACTAAGCGGTGACTACAGGAATGGGCCCCAACATAAAAAATAGTTCCTGAATTTTAGTAATAGAAACAATAGGTTTTAAGATTTTAAGCCTCAATCCATACGAGGACTTATGCATGTACTTAACTTTCCATGCATGAGTAGTTCCATTGATTTAAATAGGATTATCCATGTGCATAAAATTAAACATGTGCACAAGTGTTTGCAGGATTGAGGATTTAGTCCATAATACTTGAAAATTTAGCCAAGTTTTCCTCTCATCACAAGGTAATTGAAATATTAGAGGCATTCAAGAGCCCCAGTTTTTTAAACCTAGCTTATACTGATACTAATGTTGTAAAATTTTAGATTTTTTTACTTTTTAATCTTAATGTTGTCTTTAATATTTTCATCTTTTCTCCATTACATTTTCTGATATTTGTACATTCACATTTGACAAGATTTTTATAGAAAAAAATAGGAAACACTAAAATAAGAAAAAATATTGAAGAGAACAAAAAACAAAACAAAAAACTTAAACCCCAAAACAAACAAAAAGCCAGAATCCCAACAACTCTGAAATCCAACAGTTTGATCGTGGAATAAATGCCAGTGAGTCATTATCTTAATTTATTCCTGTATCGTTTGCATTTATAGAATGGTAATGTTTTATGAGAATACTTTTTACATCTTACTAACTACCTAAATAGTTATCTAGTGGTTAGAGCATGGATTGGGAGCTAGGAAACTGGGGTCAAGTCCTAGCTCTGCCACCAGGCTCTGTGGTCTTGGGCAAATCAATCAATCAATCTCTCTGCCTCAAGTGCCCCAACTGTCAGAATTGAGATAATAATGGTTACTACTGTACCTGCCTCGCATGAGGGGGTTGTGAGTATTAATTAGTTAATGTCTAAATGCTTAAAATATATAGAGTGGGATTTTTAAAAGCACTCAGCATAGGTTTTACTTTGCTCCCATTGAAGTCTGTGGTAGATTTGGGAACAGAATCAGGCCAACATGGAGAGCTTTTGAAAATCCTACCAATGTAGTGCCATATAAATGATAATCATTATTGTTATGTATTTATTTCCTAATCTGTTTATATAGCTATTCATATCATGGGACAGATGTTCCCCTCCTGTATTAAACAAGAGTTAGAGGGGAAAACTGCACTGGAAACCCTGAAAGATTTTCTTCATAGGCTTTTCTCAATATCATTTCCTTCTAATGAAGGAGCTTACAGCCTCCTGGAATGGAATGCAAAAGGCAGTTACCTGGATCCAGGAATGTTCTGTGCTGGTTACAGGTCTCACCTGTTTGATGTTTAAGCAAAAGTTAGTACTTCCCCCTCTGTGCCTGTTAGTTGCAGCCCTCAGGAAGGGATGGAACTACTTTACCGTTCTGAGTGCTACCGTGGGTACATGGCTATTTATACTCATGCTAGCTTGATGAGAGCTAGCATGAGTATGTGTACACGACCAGGACAATCGCATCTCTAGCTCATGGTATAGACATAGCCAGATTTTTGCTTTTTGAAAATGGCATTAGGACTCTGATGAACTTTGAAAGACAAGGTGGACCAATATAAATATTACCTCACCCACCTTCTCCAATAAAATATATTACCTCACCCATCTTGTCTCTCTCATATTCTGGGACCAACATGGCTACATAACACTGCATACAACATTTGGCATAGACATCCATTCAGTTGCACTATTCAGTATTTCTGTTGATAGTCTGAAATGGATTTCATTTCCTGCCTTATCTCTCTCCTCTCATTTTGCAGAAAAGTGCATGGCTACTCAGTGAGTGATCCTGTCAGCTGTAACATAAATCTCCAGTATCTGTTTAGTATGAGCACTTGAGTGTCTTGTATTCTTTACTACTCTTTATTGTTTCAACGGCAGATTTAGGTGCTCATTGATAGTTGCTGTCATTTTTCTATGGTTGTGAGGAAACTGAAACCTAGTCTGTTTTTGTTTGCCTGTAGTGATGTGCAAAATTCCACAAGCAGTGCATATCTGTGTTCTTTTGCTGACTTACAAAATTTTGTAGCTCACAAATTTAAATAAAAAAAGCTTTTTCCCCATGTCCACTTATACATGCATATGTCTATAGCCTCTTTCCCATGCACCGAAGTGTAGATTATTTTATTTTTAATTTAACTTGTGTACTCAGTAAACGGTCTAGGGTTACCATACGTCTGGATTTTCCCGGACCTGTCCGGCTTTTTGGGCCTCAAATCCCCGTCCGGGGGGAAATCCCCCCAAAAGCCGGACATGTCCGGGAAAATAGGGAGGGAGGGACCGGCGGTGCTCGGCCGGGGGCCGGCGGTGCTCGGCTGGTGGTGCGGAGCCGGGGGCCGGGGCCAGCAATGCAGAGCCGGGGGCTGGTGGTGCGGGGCCGGGGGGGCGGGGCCGTGCTCGGCTGTGGGCCGGGCGGTGCGGAGCTGGGGGCCGGTGGTGCTTGGCCCGGGGCCGGGGGCTGGAGCCGGCGGTGCGGGGCTGGGTTTGGGGGCCGGCGGAGCTTGGACGGGGGCCGGCGCCCTAGGGCCCGAGACAAGCTGGGCAGGAGACGCCGGGGCCAGAGCCTCTTGGCCTGGGCCGCCTGCTGCTTCAGGCGTCCCGCGAATCAAATGTTCGCGGGAAGCAGGGGAGGGGGAGGCGAGGGGGGGCAAAGCGTCCAGGGGAGGGGGCGGAGTTGGGGCAGGGCCGGAAAGGGGCGGAGTTGGGGCAGGGGCGGGGCCCATGGAGTATCCTCTTTTTGGACACTTAAAATATGGTAACCCTAAGTAAGCCATTTGTCACCAAATGAGTCCCAGAAGTGCAGCCACTTTCTGTTGATGGGTATGCCTTACTTCTAAATGACTATCCACAAAAACGAATAAGTGTTGCATATGTCACTTAACCTCTTGGGAAAGGGGAGAGAGCCAGAATGTTTTCCATGGAGAGCAAGAAGCATTACAAAAGAAAGACATGCATGTTCCTCTGACAGGCTGTCCTGACACTTGTAACATCCTTGCATATAAATGAGTATCTGTTTGAAACCTCATTTTGCATATGGGCATATACATTGATAAATAAGGTTAGCCTGCTTTCTATGTTTAAAAAGATTTTCAGAGGTTGAGGGCTGGTTAATGTTTCTCTCTTCATGCTGGAGTATGACAGGCTCTACTACATCTCATTGGTATAAAACCTACACTTTTCACATAGACTCTTTCTTGAATGTAATCGTGTTGAGTCCAGTTAACCCAGTAAATCAATTCTGCCTCACTTGATTCATATTATGCATCATTTGATAAAAATATGAGCTCATAGCAGACTTTAAATCCTACAGAATAATTCTGATTTAGGAGATGAGCTTGGTAGGATGAAGTAGTGTTCTGAGCTATTTAAAGCTTCCCATGCTTAAAGTATCAGGGAGAGTAATATGACATAGCTTATTAAAATAAATACAATTTTTTAGGATAGTTAGAATTGTACCAGTTGTTGTCATGATAACTAACCATTCATAGTATTATATTTTCTGGTGTGGCGTAATAGAATTAAACATGCATTGCTCAGCATTTTACACTGATTTATTTGACTTGATTTTGCCTGTCTCCTCATATGAATTATACATTCCTTAAAGCGTTTTGTGCCAAGCACCGTTTATGTTAGCAGCCTGCTGGGGATGGTTTAACTTTTGCTTTATTTTTTTAAATCAAAGAAAACAGAATGATATTTCCCAAAAAGATCTCCAAGTCATTTCTTGCACATAGTTCTTACTCAGTACAAGAAGATACCTCCTGTAATTTCCCTCTTTCTCCCTCCTGGCTCAATAGATCACCTGCTTTTTAACACTACAAAAATCTATTTAAATTAATTAAAAAAACCCAAACCCTTTCCTTTCTGCAGCCAGCTCAATTAGCTGAATGTAGGGCTAGATTTTTGCCTGGTGCTTGTGTCCCCCTGTACAAGGGATAGGCACAGTCAGAGCTCCTGTGCTGGGGGAGTATTAAGGGGAGTGAGGATGGAGAGCCAGGCCTAGGGATGGTGCACTATGCATACTCCCCCATACACCTGGGAGTTCTGGATGGGACTGTGTTTCCTGAGTCACAATCTATTCTGGAGTGCCCCTTGGGAGGGGTCTGCTCCACATTCCTTCCAAATTGGGACTGTGTGTAAATCACACAGTGTAGCCCTTAAAATCCCTACTCCCTCCCTTAGCTCATAAAAATAATGTTTTCTGCCACCAGCCACCCCCAGTTCCTTTAGTGGCCCCGTGCTGATTGTCACGGCTGATTATATAAAAACATTGAATTTATCACATATTGTCCATCTCCTGTTGTTCTCACCACTGTAATGATAGGGTTAGCTATCCTATGTAACACTGAGAAGCTCATAGTACTTCCTTGTTACATTGGCCCATTATCACATGGGCCTAAACTCATTAGCATGGCAGCCAGTGACTGAACCCCATATTAAGAGTGGGAGCAGATGCTGAGAGGATAATGATGGAAACATTTAATTTTTGTGTGTGCTTGTTAAATATATTTGGGGCTTAAAATGGAAATCTGGGGGAGGGGGTGTACATAGTGAAGAGAGAGGAACTTTAGATTTATTTCTAAAAATATTCATTAGAAATGATCTGGTTCTCTTGATGGGATAGACAGTTTGATTTTGGCCTGGCAGATTATCTTCCCAGGAACAAGATTAACGTTGTACAAAAGCATCCCTCTTATTATCCCTTACTTAAAATGTTACATATGTCAGCCATTCAGGTATTAGAGAAAAATCAGTCAAGGAAGCTTTAATCTCTATGTATTTGATGTGTATCTGTTCCATTAAAGTGAATAACAGGAGGCTTTTTCATTATCTGGTTTACTGCAACACACAAAAAGCTAGTAGCCAAGACACATTAGGAGATTTGGGTGCTCTAAACATATGCTAGATACTTGTAATCTATGACGTATGAGCTAAGGATAAAACCTTATTTAGATCTCCCATTACACTGAGATGAAACCAATGTATCTTCATTGTCTCCACTGGAGTTACTGTGATTTTCACCAGTATAAATGAGTGCAGAATCAAGGCCTTGTGTTGATTTTCTATATAATATTTTTTTCTATAAAACTTTAAGTCATGGATTTTTAGAGAAATAAATGGCCCATGTTTGACCACAGTAGTTAATGTTTACCACTAACCAGTGTTTGTTCATTTACTACATAGATTGTCTATTAGATTTTTTTCTACTTTGGAATTTGGAGCCATAACACTTTAGTAAAATTCCAAAGAGTGTAATATAAACATTAATCACTGTACTTCAATTTAAAAAAGAGAGAAAAAACACACTTTTTTTCTTTATCCTTAGAATCTGCAAATCTGGTTTTCTCCTCGCTAAACACTCATACAAACGTAATTGGCACTCCAGGCTGCTAGCACCAAACAGGCAAGGTTAATTTTCTAATTTGGTGTTAGGTTTGGAGAGTTTCTTTCATGGGCTGAAGTCTGCGGTATGAATAGCTGACTGTGCTGTGCTCTTATTCACTTTCTGGTTTAATTTAGTTGGGAAAGGGTTACAGTTAAAATTTGCTCTGGTTATAAATCATAAACGCCACCAGCGGAGCAGTGTTCAGGATCCCTCATTGTTCTGTAGCATTCTATTGTGATCAGAATAGCATTTTGTGCAGCGTTCAAAATGCTGGAGACTAGATGCATTTGTCTGATGAAAAGGTTATTTATCCTTTTTGTTAAGTGTTCAATTATAAGAGTTCCTTAGGAGTATTCTTCCTGGGACAATGTTTATATGACCCCATCTACTGCTACCCAAAGATTCTGGTTTACTCAATAATGAAAATGCATAGTTTCCAGTAAATTATTATTATTATTTCTTTAGGACCTGATTCACTAGTGCCTTGCACAGATGTTTACACTTGTGCAAAGTAGTGGGTGTAAAATGCTACCATTCTGATTTAGGAGCAGCCTAGGTTAGGTGCGGTCTGGAAGATCAGGCCATTAATATTTATGTTGCTGTACCATACCTTGTCTTGTCAGGATCAGGGCGCTGTGCAAACACCTATGCAGGCAAAGTCCCTCACCTGAGAGGACTATATATTATCATGGAATACTGCAGGGCACATCTCATTTCTTGTATGCAGTATTGTCAACCCCAAACATTCAAAATCATTAGTCAGGCTCCAACAAATCATGACATTGTCTTAAAAATAAGGATTTTTTACAAATATAATAGGTGTTGAGTTTTTTATATTAGCCTTCTGATTTTTGAGCCTGTAGGATACACTCAGGTCAGATTTTCAAGCTTTTCTCTGCAGGTATGGGGAGAACTATTTTTTTAAAGGAATACTGAGATTCTCATGGAAGAACATGTCTCCAGAAGCTGTGGGTTTAAGAAAAATACCAAATAACATGACACTCATGATGAAATCCTGAGATTTGACAACAGTGGGTATAGATGACGGAGCCACTTTGTTTCACTTGAGTTCTCTTACCATAGGATGTACTCAGTAGTATGTAGAGTGAGATTCTGAGATGATAGGTGATTTAGGAAATCACATTTTGATCATGATCTCTGAGTAGTCACTGTATCCAGATCCATATTTCAGACACTTCCCCAATTCAGATAAGTACTTAGCAGAAAAGGCCTCATTATCTTTTCAAAAAGAAGAACAGGAGTACTTGTGGCACCTTAGAGACTAACAAATTTATTAGAGCATAAGCTTTCGTGGACTACAGCCCACTTCTTCGGATGCATATAGAATGGAACATATATTGAGGAGATATATATACACACATACAGAGAGCATAAACAGGTGGGAGTTGTCATACCAACTCTGAGAGGCCAATTAATTAAGAGAAAAAAAAAAACTTTTGAAGTGATTATCAAGCTAGGCCAGTACAGACAGTTTGATAATAGGTGTGAGAGTACTTACAAGGGGAGATAGAGTCAATGTCTGTAATGGCTCAGCCATTCCCAGTCCTTATTCAAACCGGAGTTGATTGTGTCTAGTTTGCATATCAATTCTAGCTCTGCAGTCTCTCTTTGGAGTCTGTTTTTGAAGTTTTTCTGTTGTAATATAGCCACCCGCAGNTATATATATATATATATATATATATATATATATATATATATATATATATATATATATATATATATATATATATATATATATATATATATATATATATATATATATATATATATATATATATATATATATATATATATATATATATATATATATATATATATATATATATATATATATATATATATATATATATATATATATATATATATATATATATATATATATATATATATATATATATATATATATATATATATATATATATATATATATATATATATATATATATATATATATATATATATATATATATATATATATATATATATATATATATATATATATATATATATATATATATATATATATATATATTTATTTATTTATTTATTTATATATTTATATATGTGTGGTTGAGAGAAAAAGTAAACTCAGGAGACTATTGGTTTAGGACAATATTTAATGTTTTTATTTAACAGATAGTTCCAATTTAAAAATTAAACTTGTCAACCAGTTGTCTAGACTATGTTCTAATTACCTTGGGTATTTCTAAAACATACACATATAAAAATCCATCGAGTTTCAATATTTCTGGTTAATAACATACAGCACAGTGCATGAACTTCCAAGAAAGTGTTTTTTTTTCCTTTTGGTATCACTATGCTCTCTCCTCATTAGTGGGTTTAAATACAAACACTATATTCGGATAATGTCAAGGGACTGAGTTTAATAAAAAAAAACAGACATGAGTTAACAATTCTGCAAGACTCCTCGTTATTTAAATTTAGGGTTCTTAAAACTGAATAATCTATTTATATTCCATAGCAGAAGTTGACATAATAAGAATTATTGTAAAAGCAAATCAAACCACGTACACCTACCCTGTCAGAAAGATAATGCAAAAAAAAAGTTCAGATTTTACTGGTCAAAAGCTGAGGAAAAACTGCAGCTATTCAGATATGAAAGGATTCTATATCTCTAAGGTGTTTCCAAGATACCTGTTACCTTAGTATCTAAGCACCAATAATGGCAGATAAATCATATCAGTAGGATTAGTGTTAGAACAATTTTTCAAGAGTCCATTCTGTATCCAGAACCATATCATAATTTCTACCACCAGTGATCATATGAACTGTCACAGAAGCATCAAAGGATACAAAGGGCAAAGTATGCAGCCCCATCCGCCTCAACAGCAGCCACCCGACTTCATCCACCAGTCAATGGTTACTTTTGACAGGATACTCAAAGGTTGTGACGTAACAATAATACCATCCCCACCCATTTCTAGGTGGTGCCTAGCATACTTTGCCTGTAACTGGAGGTCTATAACAACAGACAAATGGGTATCATCCGTTTTGGTTACACCATCGAGATTTTTTCTCCAGCTCTTCCAAAACCTCCTTCCTGGCCCCTCTTTAGCACCACACTCATGAGGAGCTTCTCCAATAGGAGCTGGACACTCCTCGAGCGAGGCGCTATAGAACAAGTGCCACCTCAGCATCAAGGAAACAGGTTCTACTCCAGCTGTTGATAGTACCTAAGAAAAAGGGTGGATGGAGGCCCATTCTTGACCTATCTCAGCTGAATATTTCATTCACAAATTAAAATTTTGCATAGTTACATTGGCATCAGTAATTCCCTCCTTGGAAAAAGACACATGGTTTGTAGCTCTTGTCATGAAAGATGCTTATTTTCATGTGGACTTTCACCCATCCCACAGAAGGTTTCTGATAGGACAGGAACACTACTAGTTCAGGGTGCTCCTGTTCGGTCTGGCAACAGTATCAAGGATCTTCGCCAAGGCCTTCTCAGTGGTGGCAACACACTGAGATGAGATGAGATGAAACAGCTACACCATCTTCCCGTATGTAAACACCTGGCTTCTAACAGGCAGATCCTATCTGGAAGTTCAGTCAGCAACCTTGTCCTTTATGGCATGCTTGGGAATCTGCATAAACATGGAAAAGTCTACTCTGACTCCCATGCATCTCATAGACTTTATAGGGCAAACCTAGACTTGATCTCAGCAAGGGCCTTCCTCCCTGTAGACAAATTCCATACCAGGAGCAGTCTGATAAACCGAGTCACTCTCAAACCCTGAATGACAGTCTGTGTCTGTCTTTCTTTGCTAGGCCACATGGCCTCCTGTATTTAGGTAATGCCTGTAAGAACCTGCAGGACTAGAATCTGGGACCATGGGGGTTCTGGGCCATGAACACTTCCACATTGTGATTGGAAGCTCAGCCTATGTTTCTGCTGGAGGACCCTGTGAAGCTAGACACTTCAGGAAGTACCGCCCACTGGGGCCTGAGTGGCAGTCCCCTGTAGCCCACTGATTGCCTCAAGTTGGTATAGCTACCAGGAAGACATCATGGGGAGCTGTCTCAACAATGATGCAGACCAACTACTTGCTTCTGTTCCTGAACTTGCCTCACTGTGAATCCTTGACTCCAGCTTCTGACCCTGGTTCATTCCCAACTCTGTTACTTTCCTGCAGTCAGTCCCCTGGTTCCTGACCCTGAATTCCCAGCTCAACCCCAACTCTGCGACTTGCCTCCCACCTGCAACTTGGTGCCTGACCCTGACCCAACTATTCGTCTCCTGACCATAACTTGGTAACTGACTGATGCACACAGGCTGTCCAAGGCCTGGCCCCGACAATGTTGTTCACCAGGCTGTATCTCCATATTCAACAAGTCTGGCTCACTCACAGATGTGAATACACTGGAGAGAGTCCACAAGAGAGCAACAAAAATGATAAAAGGTCTAGAAAACCTGACCTATGAGGAAACGTTAAAAAAATCTGAGCGTGTTTAGTCTTGAGAAAAGAAGACTGGGGGCTACCTGATAATAGTCTTCAAATATGTTAAGGTCTGTCATAAAGAGGATGGTGATCAATTGTTCTCCATGTCCACTGAAGGTAGGACAAGCAGTACCGGGCTTAATGTGCAGCAAGGGAGATTTAGGTTAGATATTAGGAAAAACTTTCTAAGTATAAGAATAGTTTAGTAGCACTGGAATCGGTTACCAAGAGAGAGTGTGGAATTCTCATCATTGGAGGTTTTTAAGAACTGGCTAGACAATCAGTTCTCAGGTGTACTTGGTCCTGCCTCAGTGCAGGGGGCTGGATTAGCTGACCTCAAGGGGTCCTATCTGGCCGTACCTTTCTATGATTCTATGAACAAGAAGTTCAACATATTGTTCCAGAGAAGCACAAGGTCAGGACTCAAGGGGCAATGCCCTCCCACTGTCCTGGACAGGCCACTTTAGGTATGCCTTCCCATCCCACTAATACCCCAGGATCTATGGAAGATTTGTCACAACAAAGCACAAGTCATTCTCATCTCACCCTTTTGGCCCAGACAGTTCAAATTTGCAGTCCTCCTACAAATGTCAATCTGTCAACCCATCAGCATTCAGTCCTTCCTGGACCTGCTAACTCAGGAGAATGGCAGGATTAGACATCCCAGCCCAGAATCTCTTCACTTCATGGCTTGGTATTTGGATGGGCATCAGACCTAGAGCATTCCTGTTTGGAGGCTGTTAGATCTATTTTTAATTACAGCAGGAAAGATTCTACCAGAAAATGTTATCTAGCCAGGTGGAGCCATTTCTCTACTTGGGTGCACCAGGAGCAGTTATCATCAGGGGTTGCAGGTATTCCTGCTGTTTTAGACTATCTCCTCACTCTCAAGACATTGGGTCTGTCTATTAGCTTATTGCGGGTTCATCTAGCGCAATCAGTCCATTCCATCCTCCAGTAGGTGACTATTTTATTTTTACTCACTCAGTAACAACTAGATTCTGAAGGGTCTGACTAGGAAGTAGTGAAGCCAGCACCACAGTGGGACCTCAATCTCCTACTTTCAACACTTACTGGGCCACCTTTTGAACCATTGGACGTGTGCTTTATGTCCCACCTGTCTATGAAGGTCACCTTCCTAGTTGACATTAGGTCGGTCAGGAGGGTGGGTGAGCTGGAGACCGTCATGGCTAAACTCTATAGGCTACATTTCATAAAGAGAACGTATCCTTTGTCTCCACCTGAAATTCATCCCAAAGGTAATTTGCAAATTCCCACATAAACTAATTGATCCACTTAATGGTGTTCTTCCCAAAACCTCATATCTCCAGGAAGAAGAGGAGACTTCACTCTCCCAATGTCAGACGAGCATTGGCAATCTACCTGCAAAGAACGAAACCATTTACAAAATCATCTAGACTATTTGTTGCTATAGTGGAGTGAGCACAGAGACCAACAATATCTGCTCAGAGACTCTATAAGTGGATTTCTGGCTGTAGCCTCCTTTACTATCAGTTGACGCATTTCACTCCCCTGGACAGGACGAGGGCCCATTTCACTAGAGCACAGGCAACCTGAGTAGCATTTCTTCGAGACATGCCTACGTTGGACATATGTAAGGGGGCAACCTGGAGTTCCATGCACGCTTTTAAGATGCATTATGCTTTGGTCCAAGCCCCTTCTGCTGATGCAGCCTTTGGAATTGCAGTTTTACAGACATCTATACAACCTGCATCCTCACACCCCCCTCCTATATGAGTACTGCTTGCCAGACACTCAGGTGTGAAATACACATAGGGACCAGCACTCAAAGAAGAAATGGAGGTTACTTTCCTTTAACTGGAAGTTCTTTAAGATGTGTGGTCTCTATCTGTTTTCCACTACCCTTCCTCCTTCCCCTCTGTTTCAAGTCATGACTGATTAATGGTAGAAAAAGAATTGGAGAGGTAGTCGGTCCTCACCCCCCCTTCACCCTAGGTGCTAAGCACAAGGAGATCCAGGGTGGAGGCCTAGACTAACACAGACACTACTTGCAAGATTTTCCGGTCTCAGGTGCATGGTACACATGCATGCCCACACATGGAATATTGATAGGGACCACACATCTTGAAGAACTTCCAGTTACAGGTAAATATCTCTATTTACCACATAGTAGTATCTGAGCTACTGCAGTTATTTCCCTGGACTCAGAAAAAGCATTAACTACAGTGTGCTAGCTTTGAATGGTGACCTTTTTATCTCACATACTTCTAGTGGCATGGGCAGGCTAATAACATCTACCCACAAAACTAATCAAGCCAAACACCACTAACTCCCTATAACTTACTGCCCCAACTTGCTCCCTCCTCATATGCTGAAAAAAGAGGGGAAATTGCCTTTCACCATTCTTATTATGTGTCACCTTTTTTATTTTGACCTTAAACATTTTGATCTCTTGCTGCACCTTCCAAAGAGGGAATGTTTGCAGTATTCTTTATTCTTTTAATAAGGTTGGGTTTGGTTTTTTTCTGTGGTTTTTGTATTCAGACTCAATCAGGAAGAGTCTTCTGTTTTTCTAACTCCTTTATTCTCCCATTCTCTTCCCCCATTCTTTCACAATCCAAGTGGTGTTGTAGCATCATAGCTATTAACCTGTACTAGAAAATAGAAACTTAGCTGTATGGATGAATGTGCACTGCTTCAGGTAGATTATAGTTTCGGTTCTCTCTTTAATTGATTATAAAATGGAGCATACTTAAAATCCCGAAATACTGTCTTACATTTTGTGTTTACAAATGGCTTCAAATGTAAATTGTACCTGTTCCATATTTCACTATTTAGGGCATGAGTCTGCCTAATCCTTATGCTTGTGTGACCAGAGTAAAGGGCAGGCATAATCACAGTCTTTGCCCTCAGAGAAATGCAAGGACTGCTCTCTTTTTACTTCCCTGGGGGAGACAGAGGACCGGGGGAGGAGAAACGGCCTTGGCTCCATCTCCCGTATTCACCAGGCAGCAAAGTCACATGGAAAATAGTAAACTGCAGCCCAGAAAGGGTTGGATGCTTAGCCTTTCCACATCCAGGAGCTCTGGGAGGCAGAATTCCTTTCACTGCTACCTCTGTGGTGGCTTTTCTCTGCATTGACCCTTAATGTGGGGTGTGCTTAAAAGGCACAAATGAGCCCTCACTAAATTTTAAACATTACTTCTAGTTATTATAACCCTGAAAAAGCTATTATTTCATACCATGACATTATAAAAGCTGTTCCTTCCAAACACAAAACCTAGTGTTTCCTTATGAGTAGTTTTATAGATGTCAATCAATCTATAGCGGTGTGAAGAATTTTAAATTGAAATCTTGCATTATCTTCGATGTACAATACAAGAGCCCTACCCGGAACTGATTTACAAAGTGGTTTGGATACTCTATCTCAGGAGTTGAGAACAGTTTTGAAGATAAGCTTTGTAGGAGGTGACTAAAACTGTCATTGAGATGGAAAGAGAGAGTGTGAGTTGAAGGGAATGTTATTTTGTAAAGCCTGTGTACAGAGGACAGAGACAGAAGTCTCACCCAGATTATTTTTAGTACAATGCTAATACCATGGCTCAGGTAAAAAAGATGAATCTTACAGGGTGTACCAGAGGTCCAGGAATTTCTTAACTAGTTGCAAATATCTTGCATTGTAATATTACAATATCTAAATGCTATCCATTTTTTAAAAAGTCTTGGAATAATTTTACTGGCACCCGTATACTTCACTCTGTTAGATATTTAATCAATATTCAAAATAATTTTTTCCTTGGTAGTTCCACAGAAGAAACAAGACATCAGAACTGTGAATATATATTGTACAATGTGGAAGCCAAAAAGGCAGTGTGACCAAAACAAACAAATCTTGATGGTGTTAACAAACCTGCAGGATGTACTAGGTTAAATAGTTTTTCCTTTAATGATTTTGAAATGTGGAAATTTATATACAGTATAACATTTTTATGCTACTTTGAGCTTAACTGTCTTTGCCTAGTGTGTTATGTGTGAATAAATCTGAGTTTAAGGTCTCTGTGCTTCTCAAAGCATAAATGCATGAACCTATTTCCTTGGATCCTGGAAGCGGGGCATGGAAGGAGGGAGTGCTGCATTTTCCTCCCATTCTGTGGAAGCTTCTACATAGATTCCACAGAAGATTCCAACCCTACAGATTTGGGGTGGATGAAACCAAAATAGGGAGGGCACCTGGCAGATTATTGGGAATAAACTGTTGCCAAGTGTCCTCTATACATATGCCCCACGTCTCTGGCTGATCCCCATGTCTCTGTGATCGGGGCAGCTCTATGTTTTTTGCCACCCCAAGCATGGCAGTCATGCAGATTCGGTGGCATGCCTGCGGGAGTTCCACCGGTACCGCGCCATCAGCGTCCCTACTGCCGAATTGCCACCAAAGCCGCGGGACCAGCGGCCCTCCTGCAGGCATGCCGCCGAAAGCCGCCTGCCTGCCGCCCTCACAGCAACCAGCAGGCCACCCCCCGCGGCTTCCTGCCCCAGGCATGCGCTTGCTGCGCTGGTGCCTGGAGCTACCCCTGCCTGTGATCCGCAAGATTGGGGATTGGGGCGGGGGGGGAGGGTTTGGGACCAACAGCCTGTGCTTCCTTAAACAGAAAAATAGCAAACAAACTCTGTGAGTGCAACTCAGAGTGCCCAGTCCCCTAAATGGCTTACTCTCCCACAGATCAACATTGGGCCCTAAATTCCTGGGGGCGGGGATTGTGTCAGTTTACATGTTGAGTGCATTGTCAGCACCAATAAATAACTAATACGGTAAAAATCTAGCTAATCCACACTCCACTAAAACTAAACTACAACTGACAAAATAAATGAACAAAAGACAAAGTTTCATGAGCATTATTTTGATTGTTTATTGTGTTTGTCCATTTACTTGTCAATTCACAAGTTCATTAATTTATAGCTGTTCTCCGGTCAGAAGTGTAAATTAGCAAAGTTCTATAGAAATAATGAATGTTATACAGGTAAATTATCCAAGCATCAAACAATGTTAAGTTATCAATTTGAGAGATTTTCCTTTAAAAAGATCCATCCATTGTGCTGTATTATTATTTCAGTGGCTTTTTTTCACAGTTATTACATCATGGATTACCATTTATTTTGTAGTATGGACTACATCTTAATAAAGATATGGTCTCCCAGACACCTCCCTTCCTATTCATAGTTGGGCAAACCATCTCCTGTTTGCAGCTGCACAATATCCCTATGGGAACTGCAGCAATTGCTTATGTGGAAAGGTAATATTAAGAAAGTATTTAATATATTTTTAGCCTTCTTTTAATGCAGTGCAGCTGGAAACAAGATAAAGGAGCTAGTATCTTTTGACCAGTTTCTCCCCTGGGACTGCTAGCACATGCTTCATGGACCACAGTCTGGGAACCAATAAGATAGCAATTGTATATTTTTGTATTTCACACAATACTGCAGTACATTCAATAGAATTGTGTAAAGTTCTGCAAAGTAGCCAAAATATGTAGGAGAGCCACTAAAAATTGGTTTGGGGTTTTGTTTTTTCCCCCAGGATCCAAAAGCATAAATCAGGTTACATCAAATATGGAAAATGGGGAAAAAGAAGGAACCACTAAAATTATTGCACCTTCCCCAGTAAAAAGGTAAGTGTAGTGAGACCAAAAAAGGTTTAATCTTCGCTTACTGATGAAGAGCTCCCATAAAATGTCAGATAGAAAAAGAAGTATATTAAATATTAGTACATTTTTAAGGCCAGGAAGGACCTTCTGCCTAACACATGCCATAGAATTTCACCCAGTAACTCTTGTATCAATGCCTTATCTTCTGGCTGCACTAGAGTGTATTGTTTAGAAAGACATCCAGTCTTGATTTAAACAAAACCTCCACCATATTATGGCATGAAGGACACTGCCTGGCAGGATCAATGCATCCAAGAATGCAGAGGAAGAATGGAGTTTGAGAAATCCTTTGAAAGGGCGCAGCATGTGTTCCTACTGTCCACCTTTGTTCAGGGACAATTCTTCTTTCCAGTGTGAGGCAGGAAAAGGTGGGCGTGGCCCCATCCCACTCAAGCTGCCCACTTTGGGAAATCTGGCACTGCTGTTAGTCCTTGCAACCACCACCCACTCTACTGTGCTGCAGACACTGGTAAGGTCAGGCATAACACTGACCAAAGTTTAAGAATCTTTTGGGCCAGATCATGAGCTGGTGTAAATCAGCAACACTCCATTGAATATAATGGTCCATTCTCTTTCATTTTCAAAACTGAAATCTACTTCTCTAGTTAACAGATGGGAAAGAAAACCTGAACCTGAACACCTGAACATGACAAAATTGAAATATGTATGTTTTTAAACTGTTAATCATTTTAAATTAAAAGAACTGGTTAAAACAACTTCAGAGTATATCTGCTATTCCTTGCAGACTGCATATCTTGTGTATTGTAGGCACTTGTCTGTATAGAGACTTGTTCCACTTTTAGAGAAGATATTAAGAGAGAAGTTTCTCTAGCATGAGAGTTAAATAACAACATTGATTTTTCTTTGTATCTGTATCAGCATTTGAGAAATATTTTCCACCTCTACCAAACATGGGGACCAGACAGCATACTTCCTCTGTGAGGCATTTACAGTTTGTTACTCCAGCCCACTTCATTTTAGTAGTACACCCTAAGAATGCTTACAAGGCATCTTTTATCAACTCCTCTGAGCTGAGTCTTCATAGCTTAGCATCTCATTCACTGCATAAATGATATAAATTCAAGATAAACCAGGAAAAAAACAGTAATCTCTCATGAAATTCCAATGCTAACCTTTTCAAAGGTACTGAATGAGCTCAATCCCTTTTGCAACTGCATTCCTGAAGATAATGCCAGTATCTGAAGAGCTGCCATGCTCTAGCACTCTACCTGTAAAATGTATGTCTGCTCTGAATGAGAAATGGTTTAGAATTCTAATACTGTTAATTCAGCACCTGGGATTATTCCTCTTTCTTTTTTTTTTTTTTTAAGCTGTGTTGGACATGTATTTAAAATTGTGTCATCATTCTAATTATCACCTCATTGTGTAATTGTAATACTATGCAAAAAAAGGCCGGGGGAGGTTCCCCCAATACAGGACAGAGCCTATTTATCAGGTTCATTTGTACCAACTGAAGTGAGTTGGGGTTGGGAATAGATTCTCTGCGTACATCTGAATTGACAGCCAAATGGGTGCAATATTAAGAAAAATACGATTCACCTTCTGAAGTGACCTCATTTAATTTCTGTCTTTTTTTGCTGCCTTGCTGGTAGCTTTGCAATTTTTACACTATATGAGAATTAAATGATTAACTCAACGACCTGGAGTAACAGAAGGCTGAGGTTAAAAGTAGATTGACAAATTAAGTATCCAAGTTTCCTTAATAAAGCTGAGTCTGTCAGGGAGGTGACAAACTTTACCCTTACAGTGAAGAATGCTGGCTTGTGTCCCTCTAAACCTCTCTAGAAGTCTCTGTTGATGGTTTGTACTTTGGAAGTGTTGGGGGGGGGGAGGGATAGCTCAGTGGTTTGAGCATTGGCCTGCTAAACCCAGGGTTGTGAGTTCAGCCCTCGAGGGGGCCACTTGGGGATCTGGGGCAAAATCAGTACTTGGTCCTGCTAGTGAAGGCAGGGGGCTGGACTCAATGACCTTTCAAGGTCCCTTCCAGTTCTAGGAGATGGGATATCTCCATTAATTATTATTATGATGCTGTGCCAGTTATGAGGAGCTCAGTGACAGCTAGCGTGATTATCCAGTGGTACACTGTGGGGAAGGCATGATCAGCCAATGTAGAGAGAGAGAGCATTCTCCAACCAGAAACCAGTTCTTGGAAAGCCTGTCCAGGGAGCCTTGGATATTTTTCCTTGGCTGGACTAAGAGATGTACAAACCAGCAATGGAAAAAGAAGAAACTGAAAGAAAGAAGAGATATTACAGATGATCTTGCAGAGATTCAGATGTTTTAGAACAGTGGTTCTCAACCAGGAGGACACGTACCCCTGAGGTACACAGAGGTCTTCCACAGGGTACATCAACTCATCTAGATATTTGTCTAGTTTTACAACAGGCTACATAAAATGCACTAGCAAAGTCCGTACAAACTTCAATTTCATACAGACAATGACTTGTTTATACTGCTCTATATATTATATATTGAAATATAAATACAATATTTATATTCCAATTGATTTATTTTATAATTATATAGTAAAAATGAGAAAATAAGCAATTTTTCAGTGATGTGCTGTGACACTTTTGTATTTTTATATCTGATTTTGTAAGCAAGTAGTTTTTAACTGAGGTGAAACTTGGGGTAAGCAAGACAAATTAGACTTCTGAAAGGGGTACAGTAGTCTGGAAAGTTTGAGAGCCACTGTTTTAGAACATACTGATGGCTTCTCCTCCATGTAGTGTAGGAGTTCAGTCACATGCTCAATACTAACTACTTGTGAGTCCACTGTCCTATCCCTGGCTGCCTTGGAACATTTTTTTCCAGAGTTAGTCAGAAATGATATTTCAGAGCTAATTCGCTGGTGCTCTTTCCAACTTCCATAGCTGATGTTTCTGTGAGGAATTCTTTAGTATGGAGGGCCAATGGCTTTATGCCTGAGAAGTGGGTTTTGTCAGGTTTTGTCTACACTATGGGGGGAGATCGATCTAAGTTATGCAACTTCAGCTATGTGAATAACGTAGCTGAAGTTGATATACTTTAGATCTACTTACCGTGGGGTCTACACTACGCATTCTCCCATCGACTCCCTGTGCGCTTCTTGTTCAGGTGGAGTACAGGAGTTGACGGGAGAGTGATCTGCAGTTGATTTAGCGGGTCTTCACTAGACCTGCTAAATCAACCACCGATGCATCAATCGTCGTGCATCCATCCCCCGGTAAGTGTAGACAAACCCTCAGACCTGCATGTCCCTAGAATGAGCATTAATGAGGTCATGGGCAAAAAAAGTGTTTTTAAATTATCATTGTCATGGTTTTTATTTTTATATGTATTTTTCCTTAGCTTTAAAAAGGCAAAAAGTGAAAATAGTCCAGAAACCCAAAGAAGTAAAATAAGTGCACCATGGGAGGAAAATGGCCCCCAGAGGTAAGGTAAACATCATGCAATGGCAAAGATTTTGTTTGGTTGATGGTGTAAGAGTGGTTGATGTAATATATTCATGAGTGCAATGTCAGAGTGAACATATATCATGTATTCCAGGAGCCAGACCTGTATGTGTAGCATGTTATTTCTGCATAAGTTCCTGGATTCCATTTGTACATTCTGGATGCCATCATGGCTTGTTCTGATCAGTGCCCTTTCAGGGAAAGAATGAAACAATTGATAAGTATTCTGTTGCTAGAAGTGCAAAGTGCATGTATTTATTTTTCAGTAAGGTAAATCAGAGTACAAAAGTAATATCCTGGTAGCAAATTACACTTTTGCAGAAGAAATAAGCATTATGCTTAATCCAGCTGAAACATTTAGTATATTATTACATTCATGGTAAATTGACATTAAAAATGATTTTGTGACCTTTGAGAGAGGAAATGTTAGCCAACTGCGATGTTGCTGCTTTTGTGTTAAAATGATCCCTTTGGGAAGATGCAAATTTGATATTTTAGCAGCCAAATGATGATCTTGAAATTATATAGCTCCATCTATCCCAAAGCACTTGGCTGCATATGCCGGTTTTCATGGTCTTTAGTAAAGAATTTCCACCATTGAAATGCAGTCATCTCTGGGATGAAGTACAACTCTTTAACTGAGCAGAGTAATGCTCTAGAACAACCATTTATGGCAGGGAGTGAAGAAGAAGAATATAACTGAAACCCCAGAGGGCATTTAGGAAGGCAGAATGTAACAAAACTGGATTTTGGGCAGAATACATAGTATTACCATCATTTTTCTTGTGAAAAATACCAAGTGATCTTCAATGGACCAAGTTAGGACCTTAGTTTAACATATCTCATCCAAAAAGATTGTGGAACTACTTACTGTAAGAGCAATAAACCACTCTGTCATAATGAAATATACACTCACTGGGGTTTTGGAAGCACTTGTTTTGCCTTCTACCTGACATTGTGGCCAGAATATACATGTGCTGTCATATACATGACCTTTTCCTTAAATATTTTCATACAAAGAGTATTTGTGGGGAATTACCATATTGTAAATTAATTAACCTGTGCTGTGACCCAGTTAGAATATCAGACGGGGTCATTGCTTGGATGGGAGACCTCCAAGGAAAACTCAGGGGGCCTGCAAAGTGGTTTTGATAATTCAACAGTTCAGATGTTGTCACCCCTGAATTAGAACTGAATTGGTGTGCGCCATCATAGGGTTATGAGCACTAGGCTGCCGGGATGCAGCCTTTCAGCCTAGGTGTTAAACTGAAGAGTTGAGCATATGTTTTCATTAAATATCACTTGGCACTTTTCACAAGCGTGGGAACTTTAACTGTCACTGATCAAATTCCCAATGTGGGTAATTAATTCTACGTTTCCCCTGCATTATCAGTTGGGTATTGGATTCTTTTTTACTTCCAGCACTAAAACGTTGTGTAAAGTTATGATGCACAGTTGAAACATTATTGTACTTCACCCAGAAATAGCTGCATTTCAGTGATAGGGGAAGTGGTCTCTGTGGGTACATCTTCAGTGCAGTTTACCTGGTCTGGGAACCCGAGTTAGCCAAGCCCAAGTGTGAGCATCCATGCTGCAAAGCCAAGCTCAAGTCGTACCCATGTAGCTGTGTCCACATTGGTGCTGCACTAACCCAGGTTAGGCACTAGGATTTCTGGGGGCATATTCCATGGTTCTTAGTGTTGTGCAGCTATATGAATCATTTCCCAGTATATTATGGGAGAACTTGTCTGTTCTTCCTAGGCCCCTCTGCGAAAGTAGTCTTAGCCCACCAAGTCAGTAAACTGAAGCACTTCCATCTTGGTATGCGTCACATTGCTCCATTCCAACAAGTAGCAAGGCATGGGTCCAGCTCAGGACCATGACCTGTTCCAGCTGTTGGCATTAATGCAACTCTTATTTCAGGAACAGCTGGCCAGTGCAGGGCATGAAATGTTGTGGAGAGCATTTTGGCAGTGGCTTGTCACCGTGAGAAGGCAAAGTGTGTCTTGCTGAGATCAGGCAGGCTGCATGCAGATATGATGCAGTAGGCACAGCTGATTCAAGATTTAGTTGCTGTGAATCCCCCTATCATGACTGATGGTTCTGGAGCAAGACCACAAGCACTAAATTGTGGGACTACATCATCATGCAGACCTGGGATGACCAGCATTGGGTCTTCCCTACATATGAGGAAGGCTATCTGTGTGGAGCTGTGTGAGGCGCTTGTGCTGACCCTTCAGTGCCAGGACACTCAGATGAAGAGGCTATATCAGTCCAGAAGCAAGTTGACGGTATTCCTCGTTGTTGGGGTGGGTTGTTGGTGAGATGCCAGACTTGCTGTTGGAGTCTCTTGCCTTGCAGTGTGCACTCTTCAAGTTTTTGATACTTTTCCTCGCTGTATTCCCATTTGATGAATCCCCACCTCTGCCGGTCTCTTGGAGATGTTCTCACAGATATGTTGATTTTGGGGACAAACTGTGGACCTTACTGACCACACACCAGAGGTCCAACAGACCATTAGTGTGAGCCTCTGACCAGCCAGCAACACACTGGGTTGAGGATTTCCTGGATGGCCTCCATGTTCTAGTGCTGTCTGAGTGCTGTGCAGAAATGGAGCAGGTCTCATGGAATGTGGGGCATAAATGCCAGTCTGGTGTATATAAACTGTGCGGTGACTTCTGGCGGGCGTAGAGTAAGGGAGTAGGTAGAAGGGCAGGAAAATACAACCCTGGAGGAATTGTGGAAAGGCATTGGAGGACTCTCAGCACTTGAGTTCTGTAACCTGGGTACGGTCTGCAACCACGCTGCAAAGTAAGCATGTTCCAGCCCAAGTTGAAGTAGAGCTGAGCTCTGACCTATACCTCTATGTTCAAAGCAAGCTATGTCCAAAGCATCTCTAGACTCAGATAAAAGGTTTTTCTGTGTGGATGGTAGTGTGGAGAGCTAAAATCTGAGTGAGAGCTTTGGTTAACTGCAATTAAGAAAATATCTTGTGAGGTTCATGTTGTTTGGTTCCATAGAATATTTGTTTTTAATATTTATAGATGTGATTGCTGACATTTTTATTTCAGTGCACAAAGTCTTTGGAACCCTTTTTAGTTTCAAAACAAGGGCTATTCTTTAGAGCATCTATGGCGTGTAACTCCCATTTGCATTAATTGGGTGTTTTATGTTAATTTAAGTTATGTGGACATTGGGAGAGGGGGCTAAGGTCCCTATGTATGTAAATTATAGTATGGATTAGTCTCCTGTTTTCACTAGCATTATAAATAAAATGTGTATTTGAAAGTTTAGCTGTCAGCTACAACAGTTCTTTATTACAAAAATCTCCCTATACCAGAAATAATGGATGGGTCTGTTCTTCTTTGTGGCTGCTCAGAACTACTGAATCAGTGGCAGTGCTCTGTAATGTCCCATTATCACTCTCCAAAGGGTTCTGTGTAATTGTCCCTTGTTTTCAAGATTCAGTGTAATATATTTATTTTTGAAAAACAGTAACATCCTCAACCTCAGCTTGATCAAATCTTGTTATCTACACTCCATTCAGTATAGAGAAATGTACTCCTTCTTAACATGGCCATTACAGCTGTTTTTAAAAATCTTAAGTATGTGCCTGCGCAGTATTTCTGTACAATGAGGCTGGGGTATCTAAATCTTCTGATATTTTTGAGCTCAATTGTTTACTCTTGCTGTTTAACTCTAGTGGACTGTATAATTCTCCCAGTGACCGCAATAAATCACCAAAGTTTCCTTACTCTCGACGACGGAACCCATCAGGTGGCAGTGAAAATGAATCTGGGCAACAAGTTAGAAGAAGGTAAGAATGTAGAGAGTTATATTAGCTTCTGCTTACAACAGAAGTCTTTTTTGGTGATTCTCCTTGCTTTGGGCTCAATAAAGGCTCCTTAATCCAGAGCTGTGTCACAGAAGAGAAGTTGCACCAATAATCAATGAGTGAACAAAAATTCCAGAATTACTGCTCCCTATGTGGAAGGAGGAAAGTGTGGCCCCTGAGACCCAGGCAAATCCTTCTGAGTCCAATGAGAGAGGTGGGAGGCTGGAAGGCCTTGAGTTAGCCCCTTTGCCTGCTGTGGTTGATCTGCCCCTATGTGCTCGTCCCAGTTGCTTCTGCCCGCTATGTGGAGCAGAGAGGGAAGGCCGCTTGTTTGACAATGTGATTTTATAAAGAATATCAGTATTGCACTATTGTTTTCAACAAAAAGGCTAAACTGGTGAAGTCATTAAGGAAACGCTCCTCAATATGGCCTTTGGTGACTCTCAGAACACTGGACAGTATGTCTGCAAAAACAGCTGTGAACTATTTGGTATGTTCCTTTAACTATGCAGACATTTGAGTAGCTTAGACAAATACAATAAAACAATATGGGGTGAGATTCTGTGCTGCGCCAGTCACAGACAAGGCCCCGAACTTGCAATCCAGGAAGAACTGGGGCTAATGTAATTCAACCTCCCTTTGCAGGTGCAGTCCTGGGCTGCGCCGAGTGCTGGGGAGATCCCCGGCATACTTTCGATAGGTCTCAGGGTCATCTTAGTTATGTCAGCCACAGCACTTCCTGGAATCTCCAGAGTGCTATGTGTTGCAGTCCTGCCCCGGACACCCTGAGCACTGTCCTCAGCATGCCTCTGACATCAGGGCTTGCAAGGGAGTCCTTGGAGACCAGCCCTGCAGGTGAGGGAATCCTCTCCCAGCTGGATTATGGGGTTTTTAGGGCCATTTATGCTGCTGCAGCCCTTTTATTCTGCATGAATGGGTGAGCAGTGGTGAGGATCTCACCCATTAAATCTGCTTGATAGCCTCATACTAGACCCTGTGGCCTAGATCCTCAGCTGGTATAAACTAGCATAGCTCTATTGAAATCACTGAATTATGTTGATTTCCACCTGCTGGGTATCTGGCGCTTGTAAGTCTTACTTGGAATGTATTTTATTTTCCTGAGACCATTATTCTGATTCAGTTCAATTTTAGCCATCAGAATGCTCACTGGGGTCAGTTAAAAAAAAGAAATTTAGATATGCAATGTATAACACCGTATGTCATGAAAAGTAGAACACTTGTGTGACATGCAATAAGAGATCTTTTCGAGATGTGTAGCATGTATACCTGGGACAGGCATCTGCAATATCTACAATATTGATAGGTGGTCATGCCAATAACACATTTTCTCTTGGGCTACAGCATTATAGAAATGTTTTTCAAAGTCTTATCTCATACATGAGCTTGTGAACACTGACAGGTGCTAACCCAATTATATCCTGCTGAGTCTTGAATTTCATTAGTGCTCTTTGTTTTTTCATCTGCCTTATAACAGAATAATTGTGGTGTTTGTGTGCTGTTTACTAGCCTTAGTAGAAAAAAGTCAGACTTTACTACACTGAATGCACTCTACTGGCTAACTTGCAGAGCTCTACCCTGGTCCCACTGAAGTCAATGCGAGAGCTTTGTCATTGACTTGATAGGGAACTGTAGCAATCCATCTGTGCATAGTTAAAGATGACCTGCAAAGTTCAAGGGGAAAAAAAGAAAACGTGTGTCAATATTTTGCTTTATACTAATGTGTAAAGAAGACCTAAAAGTTTTTGTTATTGTCTAAATACTTAAAAATTCAGGACTTGTCTGCTTTGAAAGATTCTCTGAAGACTGGAGAACTAGTAAACCTGACATCACAATAATTGGGAGGGGAAAGGATCTTCTATTAGTTGCTTATAACCTTCAGACTAGATCCTCAGCAGATGTAGATCAGCTTAGCTCCATCAACTTCACTGATTCACATGAGGATCTGGCCCCAGTTGTCCTGATTAACTTCAGTGACTTTTGGAAAAGAAACCTCCTTGTTGAAGATTGAACACCATATCTCCTCATTAGTTAAGGTGCGAGAACTCAGAATATACATTCCTGGTTCCCCTAGGCGGTCCTCCAAATAAACCAGAGAGAACCAAACTTGACATTCCTCATATTTCTAATGTAAAAAAACAAAGAGAGAAAAAAATATCAGCCCTTAATCCCTTCTTTATACATCATACAGAAGCAAAAGTGGGCACAAGATCAATGAAAAATCTTTTTCGGGCCACTTTTAAAGAACACTGTTAAACTCAGTAGAATCACAACCTGATCAGACTGTTTTTTCCTTCTGTTTATTTGCAAACTCCACTTAATTCATTCTAAGTTTTTTAAAATCCTTCAGTACTCTTTAGAAAATGAATTTCAGATCTCACAAATAACCGACAGTGTTCCGTGTGCATATGGTAGTTTTTAAAATGGTATAAGAATACTTTGATCCTTCAAGCACTTCACAAGCATCAACTATTTTCTATCTGAAGGCTTTGTTGTAGAAGGTGAGTGCATATTAATATTAGACTTCAAGTGGCCTATAGATGTTTCATTCAAAGCTTCCTTAATTATCTTTGTCATAGAAAAGCCCAGAACAGTGGTGAAGATTCAGATCTAAAGCAAAGGAGAAGGTAAATATTATTTGACAAGGAGAGGTTAGAAAGAGAATATTGGAGACTTTTGTATTTGTGTCTCAGTAGGGATGATTTACATTCTAATACAAACTACAAAATGGTAGCATACACAATGTTCTTTAATTACAATACTTTAATAACCTACAATAGCACAAAATTGTCTATTTTTTACTTATCCATCTGTCTAAATTGCTACATTTAGAGCTTTGTATTATTTTTTTTCACTGGATCATTTAAAAATGTGTTGAATCCCACCCATGTAAAATTGTATAAGTATCCTTTGTCTGCTGAAAAGCTTCATAATATGACCTCAGTTACTGCTTGTAGACTCATCACGGCAAAACTCGCTGGAAGTTACCCTACCGTACTATACTGCCTGGTTAAAGTTTACTAAGGGTTTGTCTACACTGGAAAGTTATTTTGGATCAACTTGAGGGTTTCAGGATAAATTGAATTGCCTCCACACACACGTTTTTGTTTAGAATTATCTGGTGTCTCAACCGACTGTAATTAACTCACGTTGGAAACACTGCTGAGCGCTGTGATTCTGACAGTCAGTATAGAAACAGACTGATCCACATGTATTGGCAGTTTGGCAGCAAGATGGTTTTGCTTGAGACAGACAGGTGTCACGATGATGCAGGCAATATGAGTACATGAGAAGGAAACCGAACAGTCACTTTTGCATGAACTTTTCTTGGAGCGGCTTCTCTCTGTGAGCCACTGCTTCTGGACTCTGTCAATTAGCACCTTCCTCGCTTATCAAGCCTTTCACTGGCCACTTGGATAGGAGAAAGGAGCTGTTTAACTATACCCTGAACTTACCAACAAGAAATTAGGTGTGAACACATCCCCATTTCAATTCTACTGTTTCACTTCCCACTGCAGTCCCACATTACTTTGCTGCACACCTGGGTCAGCCTTTCTGTTTACCTGTGTGCCCTCTACTGTTCTGGGGTCATCTAGAATGGCTGTCACCTCACTGTTTAAATGCTGATGCGAGCCAGATGCACCCCTGTGCGATCCAGCTCATGGTAAATTCACACACCAATGGCTATTAGTCAAAATGGTCAGGGATGCAACCCCATGCTCAGGGTGTCCCTAAACTTCTGACTGCCAGATGCTGGGACTGGATGAGAGGGATCACTTGATAATTGCCATTCTGTTCATTCCTTCTGAAGCATCTGGCACTGGCCACTGTTGAAAGACAGGATACTGGGCTAGATGGACCATTGGTCTGACCCAGTCTGGCCATACTTTTATTCTTAAAAATGTCATGAAATTGGTTGAAAATTTTCAAAGCAGCATGAAATCCTTACATAAATGTAAAATAGCCTAGCATCAAAATAGGAGCACAACACATCTTTGACCCTGTGTCCTTGACCAGTTGCATCATTCAATAAAGGTCATTTCTCTGGCTGTTCATAACATCCAGAAAATCTCTCCACCTCTTCTTTCCACCCTGTGGTGAGGGCTCTCTTGCTTGCTGTCTCAGAGGTTGTACAAAATGCAGCAAGTTCAGGGTATAGTTAAACAGCTCCTTTCTCCTATCCAAGTGGCCAGTGAAAGGCTTGATAAGCGAGGAAGGTGCTAATTGACAGAGTCCAGAAGCAGTGGCTCACAGAGAGAAGCCGCTCCAAGAAAAGTTCTTGCAAAAGTGACTGTTCGGTTTCCTTCTCATGTACTCATATTGCCTGCATCATCGTGACACCTGTCTGTCTCAAGCAAAACCATCTTGCTGCCAAACTGCCAATACATGTGGATCAGTCTGTTTCTATACTGACTGTCAGAATCACAGCGCTCAGCAGTGTTTCCTCCATGCTGCTTCATACCAGTTTGAAAATCATGCAACTCTCAAAAAGCCAGGGGAATGATGGGCTGAAAAGAGAGGACTCATTGGAAATCTTTGGTTTGACCCCAAGTCCCAGAATTGTAGTGGGGTTCTGGTAGGTGTCCCACAACATGCAGCGAGAGTAAGCTCAGAATGCCTAGAGCCTAGCAGGAGAACATTCAATAGTTTCATTAGTGATTTGGGTAATGGAGTAGAGAATATGCTTATAAAATTTGCTGATGACACCAAACTGGGAGGGGTTTCAAGCACTTTGGAGGACAGGATTAGAATTCAAAAGGATCTTGACAAATCAGAGAGTTTGTCTGAAATCAACAATATGAAATTCAATAAAGACTAGTGCAAAGTAGGGAGTTTTATGGAGGAAAAATGAAATGCACAGCTACAAAATGGGGAATAACTGGCTAGGTGGTAGCACTGCTAAAAATTATAGCAGATCATCAATTCAATATGAATCAAAAATGTGATGCAGTTGTGAAAAAAGGCTAATATCATTCTGGGATGTATTAAAAGGAGTGTTGTATGTAAGATATGGGAGGTAATTGTCCCACTCTACTTATCAGTGGTGAGGCCTCGGCTGGAGTAGTGTGTCCAGTTCTGGGCACCACACTTTCGGAAAGATGTGGACAAATTGGAGAGAGTCCACGGGAGAGCAAGAAAAATGATAGAAGGTTTAGAAAACCTGACCTATGAGGAAAGATTAAAAAAACTGGGCAGGTTTAGTCTTGAGAAAAGAAGATGGGTGGTGGGAGGGGGACCTGACAACACTCTTCAAATATGTTAAGGGCTGCTATAAAGAGTGAAGTGATGAATTTTCCATGTCCACTGATTGTAGGACAAGAAGTAAATAAGCTTAATCTGCAGTAAGGGAAATGTAGGATAGATAGCCTTCTAACTGTAAAGGTAATTAAGCGCTGGAATTGGTTACCAAGGGAGGTTGTGGAATCCCCATCAGGTTAGACACACACCTATCAGGGATGGTCTAGGTTTACTTGGTCCTGCCTCAGCACAGGAGGCTGGACTAGATGACCTCTTGAGGTCCCCTCCAGCCCTACATTTCTATGATTCTGTGACTACACAGTGGGATGCCCATCCTGAAGGCTGTGCACTTAATTTGAAGAAATGCAGTACTGTGTGGAGTCAGTGGTCCAAAAGGGAAGTAGCTAAAGCCCAGAAAACACAGCAATGTGGACATCTGCTTTCAAAACAGTTGTTTCTGATCATTAACACACAAAAACATACTCTGAAATCACTTTCAAGTGTAGACAAAGTTTTACATTATCTCTGCTATTTCCTACTTCCTTCTTGCTGGATATTGTTCATAGACTTGTACAGAACTTTACAGTATTATGGACATTCTAGGAAACAAATGAACACAGCTCTTTATTTTATAAAGTATTAATTGCAAAATGTTGCATAGTTAATATTGAGAGTGAACTTGTTAATATTGATAATTCTTGTTCTTAGTTCCTGATTTACTGTTCCACTCCCCAGGTCACGATCTCGTTGTAATACCAGCAGTGGTAGTGAGTCTGAAAATTCTAACCGGGAGCATCGGAAGAAGAGAAACAGGTAAATTTTAATTACTGCAGTGCAAAACACAAATAGATTGTTAATATTTCTGTAACAGTTCTGCTTCTCTGCTGATCTTTCTATAGACTATATTAACTTGCTCTAGTTTTATACAATCTCACTGAGACACAATGTGGCAATTTAAAGCTCAAATTTGCATACAAGTACCGGTAATTTAATTAGAGAAGCACATATACATATGTTTATGCAATCAATTCTAGTCCCCATACTGATCATTTGGAAGAATTCATTATTAATGCATCATACAATCAATTACATGAAGAAGTTTACAACAGATTTTAATGTATCATGTGATCAAAAAATGAACTGTTCTAATGACTATTGATGCCTGTAATGTCTGGCAGTGCAGTGTATGACATTCACGTATACTTGTGAATTGTCAGCATCTCAAAATGTGACTAAAATTGAAGGGAAAAAACCCACTCTACCATTCAAAGTACAAAGTCTATTTGTAAAAGAAAAGAGTGTGTCAAGAGGATGTCATTACTCCAGCACATTGTCAGCAGTGTCTCTGCGGAAGGGAATGGAATCATGTTCTTAGATCTGAATGACCCCATTTCCATTTCTTCTTACTGCAGTCTCTTCTAAAAGAAAACTTAGTTCAACTTTCCCATCACTATCTTGAACCCGAATATTTGTTGGCTCCAGTCAAATCAAATTCCTTACTTATTGAACACTGATTACTTGGTTGTGGCTGGTGTGTCCGGAGTAGAAAGGGATGTTTTAAGGTGTTGGGCGTCAAATATTTTTATCCATTTTTTTTTTAAAATACAGCCTAGAGAAACAAGAAATGGTAGCTGAATTTTAATATCTGCTTCTCTTAATGCCATTTCAAGGATGTAACTCCACTATTTTAATTATATGGGTTGCTTGCCATACCTGAGGGGATACCATGATTGAAGACAAGCAAAATAATCACTGTTATTAACTATGACTCTTTTATTATTAAAGAAAGGAAAAGAAAGACAAAATAAACCAGAACACAAACTAGCAGTAAGCAATGGTTACTTCAGACACCATCTCTTCTGTATGGCTCTGTGGAGAGCTCTTAACAGAGATATTATACATTGGAGAGTGGGTCCACCCTGCTGGGGACACTCTTCTCTAGGTAAGATAAGACCATTCCTGTTTTAGAGTACCATAGATAAATAACACAGTTTATACACGAACAAAGGAATTTTGTTTCAGGTTTGGTGAATCTGGTTTGGTTTATCATGGATAACATAAACAGTTTATAAATGGGCAGAGGTAAGTGAGCTTAACTAGGGGAAGTGTAGTCTAGTGGATAGAGCACTAGCTATAGACTCAGGAGACCTGGTTTCTGTTCCCAGCTCTACCACGAGCCTGCTGGGTGCCTTTGGTCAAGTCACTTCCCCTCTTTGTCCCCTCTCAGTTTCCTCATCTGTACAATAGGGCTAATGATAGTGACCTGCTTTGTAAAGTGCTTTGAGATCTACTATTGAAAAGTGCTGTGTAAGGGCTAGATTGTTAGTATTATTAACTAAGACCTATGAAAATGAAGAAAATATTTAACTCAGATTCTGAAGAAGTCATTCAAGAGTTATTCAGTTGAAATAACTATATTTCTTATAAACTCTCTGATTCATTTGCAGAAATGTTCTTGAAAAGCATATTCATGAATATTAAGAACCTTTAATTCAAAGTAAAACCCACTGGTTCTCTTTGTTTGGTTAGCTTATGTCTTCTCTCTAGGAGTACACAGTATGAATGATCCAGTGTTTAATGGAGAATATGTTAATGCCTTAAATTACCGTAGTATTTCAGTATCGCATTACTGTTATTACAAGAACAGTTTATATCTAGTCCTTTGGCCTTGGCAATGATTTTGCAAAGATTGTCTCACCAATGATGCTGAAGTATTGGTGATGTCATCATCTTGCAGAAGGAGTGCTGGGCTGGAAGATTACTTCTTTTGGATGTTGTGTTGTGGCTTCTTTGTTCTTTGTCGTCTTGCAGCTGTTTGTTTGCTTGGACCAGAGGGGTTGACCAGGCAGAGATGAGTGGGCTGAGCTGGTTTCTAAGTTCAGACAGATTTATACTCTTCTCTTTCCATAGTCTCACAGAAGGTGAGGAGCTTCACTGCATCCAAATAGCTGCTGTCACCTTTTGATTGGCTCAACACCTTTGTGGGATGGTCTTGGCAGCATTTTCAGCCCATGAACTTACTATCTGCTTATGTGTATGCAGAAGGGTTGTAAACCGTCTTCAGTTTACGGTGATGTGACTTTTGTCTGTGCTGGGAAATTCTTAGAACATCTTTAAAGTTAGAGTTCACTTAGTAAGAGACTCTTGCAATATAAGGAATGAACTGCAAGAAAGTGTGGATGTTGTTTATTGTTTATGATTTTCTTAAGAATAAAAAGAATCTGCTCTTTCATCTAGCCTCTTCTTCTGTTCAGATTAAAGAGCTAAATATTTCATAGCTCACATGTATTTTTGTAATATTTTATGATTTCAGGACTGGATGGCATATAAGAATGTTAATGATATAAAGTCTTTTACCTCTAGGTCACCAATTTAATTCCAGCCCAGATCAAAAGTTATTACCAATCTGACAGCTACTTGGTAACATATATGAAATGTACTGTTGGTCTTAGTTTTGTTCCCTGTGGCCAGGTAGAGGGAAAACACTGGCCTCAGTCAATTGCCACCTTTGTAAGCTGTTTCAGCAGGTATTCAAAACTATGGAATGGACATGGACACTGAATCTTTTTACTGTATCTTCTTACTAGCAGAGGTAATCCAGCCTGATCAGTGTTAAAGCAGCAGGATGACATGGGGAAATCTGTTCTGCCACGGCCCAGGCTGTATCAGTTTTGTTGATAAATATGAGTTCATTTTCCAGTGCTGTGGATCAAGCACATTGCAGAAATGAGCACTAAATTGTACTCTTTTTGGTCTTGACAAATGAACAGAATATTCACTAGTATCAGGTGAAAGCAAATCTAGCATTGTCAGGCAAAGAAAAATCAAGAGTAAATGTGAGGCGTTGTAAAAACAGTGAAAATGGTGAAGGTTAGGATTAAGTGAACAACAAATACAGCCTGTGTATATTTTATTCTGAGGCAAAATTACGTAAGTAAATTACAGCAAAAACTGTTCTGAATATATTTAAATAATAAAAGATATATTCCCTGTATTTTCATGCTGTGGTCAAAAGAAAATTTATTTAAGTTATGAGGTATTATGTATAGTACCATTGCCTTCTAGTTGGTTATATTCATAGAAATCTGATCACATCTCTAGAGAATAGCACAAAAAGTATTAAGCAGATACATTCTCAAATATGTTTGAAATAGAACTTCAGCAGTCAGATGAGCCTTCATATTCTTAAGATGTTCACCTAAGAGCATATATCATCTGCATAAATATAGCTTGCTGCCATATCACCTCTAGTCACTTGTCATGGAAAAAAACCTGAAAGCCAACATGTGAATGAATGCAGTCCTGTTGTTTTCCATTTCATCACCATGTGCAGTTTCTTTATAGATAATGCCCAATTTTTCTGTCTGGAAGCTATTTATTTCAAGTGGATTTACAGTATTAGTGACAGGGGGCCAGATCAATTCCTTCCACAAGGGAAAAAAAGCGAAAGGAGTGAAGAGTGAGTGAAGCTGTAATGGAACTAAGTAATTGGTAGACTGGTCAAAAATTTTCCATCAGCACTGTTTTTTGACGGAAAATTGGACTTGGGGCTTAATTAATTGTTTCATTAAAAGTGTCTGCTTTTGGTGGAAATTTCCATTTTTTGTCAAAATGTTTTCTCTGAAAACCAAAAGATTTTAGCCAAAAATGGGAGTTGTGTCTCATGGGAGTTGGAATTTGTTCCTTGTGCCTTTTTTGTGTATTTTCTCAACATATAGTGTTACCGTGGTGATCCTCCACATAGTTAAAGTGAGCAACAGCCTGTCACCAGGGCCGGCTCCAGGGTTTTGGCCGCCCCAAGCAGCCAAAACACACACACACACACACACACACACACAAGCTGCGATCACGATCTGCGGCGGCAATTCGGTGGAGTGAGGGACCGTCCGCCGAATTGCCGCCGAATACCTGGACGTGCCGCCCCTCTCAGGAGCAGCCGCCCCAAGCACCTGCTTGAGAAGCTGGTGCCTGGAGCCAGCCCTGCCTGTCACATACAACCTGGTAGAGCTTCCCTGGCTGAACACTCACCCCGCTGCTGTGTTTGTGTCCCACCACAGTGGGACCTGTACTCTTAAGCTACCCTTAGTTTGGGTAGGCTGCAGCACTGGCTTTTTCCTTGGTGTCTCTGGCACGTTTCCTAGGCACAGACTTTCTGTTACTGCTTCACAGCTGCTGACCCAGCTGCCTTAGGTCCCCAGGACCAGTGTTTACCCCCCTGATAGCTTGAACACATCTTATCTCGGAGCTCCAGTCTCTGTAGAGTTCTCCTCTTCAGGTACATGTGATAGTGAAGTACACAGACGTCGTAAGGTTTTCCCCAAACCAGTCACTCTTTATTTTAGCTAGCACAAGACATATACAAAAAGATTTAGACAAAAAAATAAAAATACCTGTATGCATTTCCCTGCTTCAGTTTCCTCACTACTCTGGAGCATTCTTTGGGCCTTGGTCAGAGTCCTCTGGGGTATCTGGGATACCCTTCCTGCACATTGCTTCCTTTCCTAATCCTGGATTCTGTCTGTCTGTCTCTCTCTGACCCATGCAGACAGTGCCCTTCCATTCTCTTTCTCTGAAATGGCCAATGAGAGACCCTCTCTTTCTAACCTCCAGCCCCTTTTGTCAGGTGACTCCCGGTTTGGCCTCATCAGAGATTTCTCACCAGGTGATCCGTTGCCTAGTTACTTCTGCCCTGGAGTTCAGACTTGAAAAACTGGTTTACCCTGGGCAGTAGCTATCTCTTTGTCCATGAGTGCTCCATTTGAATGGATGATCATTACAGTTTAATGACCATTGCTAGCCCTGTGCCAGGTGGAAGAATTTCTCCTGTGGGTTTTAGCTCAATATCAAGGCAAAAGACAGCAGAGAAGGCAAATAAGCTCCACATTCAAAATGGAGCTGACAGTCTGATACAGATACACAGAGAGTCTCCAGTATCAACCAGAATTCAGAATTCATAAACTTTACATAGACACATTCCCCAGATTGTCACAGCTTCATAACCACATCTAATCCGAATCCTGCAGAGACTGGTGTTTTTAGTTTGCTGATATTGCTTGTTTTGTTAGCTGCTTTGGTACTTTATATATTGAGATTTTTCAATACTATATTTGCTGCAAATTAAACAGATAAGTAAACACGATGGTTATTGTTGGGTGAAATTGTGATAGAGCAATAGTAGGAAAGGAGACAGCAGAAATATAAAGTATTCAGAGATAAATGAATGCATGCCCAAGGATTTTCTTACCATCCAGAAATACATATATTAGAATTTTTAGAAGGCCAATATATATTAAGTAGGACATGCAAAAAATATTAAAGGTTAACAAAGAAGCATAGAAGGAAGAAAGCCTCCAGAGTAGAGGAAGGCTGGCAGAATGCCAACTGAGGGCAAGAACATGTAAAAATTATAAAAAGCAAAGATGGAGAATGAAGAAATTGCAGAAGAGGTGAAAAGTAATAAGACATCTTTCAAGTAAATGTGAAGCAAGAAATCATTGTTGGAGACAATGCCACCTCTAAGAGCTCGTAAGGGTAATTTATGGACAGAGAAAGCTGAAAAAAATGGAGAGGTGCTGAAACAGTAAATGAGTTTTTTGCATCTGTGTTCTCAAACCAGTGCCCAAAACAGACATATATTTTCAGGGGGAGGAGATGTGATAAAAAAATTAGAGCATCTGAAGACTGACAAATACAGAGCCAGATGGGAAACTGCAAGTTTGATTTCAATAGCAGGAAGTTGTTAGAAATTCTAGTTCAAGTCTTTCCTTTCCTGTATCTAACATTTATGTCATAATGCTTTTAATATCTAATATATGAAGAGTTTCCAGAGATTTTTTTACAAGGAGTAGAAAGTGAAATATCTGGATTCTCAGGTTCAGGTTTAATTTCCAATTTTTACACAGAGCTCACAAAAACTGATGTGAAAGATAAATGTTGCTATATGACAAAAAGGGGGGAAGCTTCAAGGCAATATCTCATTTTAGCAGTGGTCCCAAATTTGGAAAAGAATTACTATCTCCTTCTCTATATTTCAGCCAAAGAGCAGCACCTCACTGTGAGGCGCTATTCTATAGTACCTCATCCATTTTCAAATCAAGAAGAATTGAAAGTGTGAAACCAGTGCATGCTGGAGAGAGAGCAAGGGGAGAAGTACTTTCTTCCATAGCTGGAGGGAATGTCCAAAGTTGATCAAATTTTATACGTGTATTCTGGATTTAAATCTTGGAAATCACTGGATGAAGATTCCCTGGGAATTTTTCATAATTATTGAAGTTGTTTCAGGATGCTACAATCAGAAATATGGACATGTTTACTTGCACAGTTCTGATCCTGGCATGGACACACTTAGAACAATGGTTGTATCACACCACTGTCATACCAGCGCTGAAAACAGCTTTGAAAACTATTCTTGTTCATCACATTGTATTTGTTTAAGCAAAAGCAGAACTGTGTTGTTTGAATCTTTGCTAGCTCAGAAACCAGTCATGGTTTCAACCTGTACCCAGTCTGCGAAATCTTTTCTCTTTTTTATTTTGTCATTCTTTATCTTTAGCACTGTCAGACTTTCAGCTGTAGAAAGGCACTTTTCTGCTGTAGTTGTAATTTCATTCCCTATTAGCCCCAAGGATTTCCAGTAGTAGAGTTGGCTGCAGAAGAAAGGACTTGTTTATTTTATGAAAGATCATTAATCAGAAGCCTATTGACAAAGTGGATGGTCAGTGCAGGAGTGTAATTTTAAACACTATCACCAAGGTGTACAATCTCACTCACATTGTAGCCAGTGGGTGCATACATCATGCTCTGCTGTAATCTGTAGTGTATTGCAGCTGGTTTTTAATTTTTTATGCCAAACAACTAAATATTTATGAAATTCTACCTCCAGCAGAGGTCACATGCCTCCTCAACAGTCTGGATGCCATCTATTAATAGATACTGAGCCTGGTTCTCCATTGCCTGGCACATTTGTAGTCACAAATGAGCAAAATTGGTGTCAAATACTGCCATTCTGATTTGGTAGCATTTTGCACAGGTTTAAACGACTGTACTATATCAAGGCATATGACACTATTTACACTATGTATGATGGCTGCCCTTTCCACAAACTGACTGATTTTTGGATGAAAATCACAATGAATTACCTGTTGATATGTGAGTTCCTATATTACATTTCTATACATAAATTTATGTTAATCTTGCTACTGCAGATTACAGGTTTAAAGTGACTTATTTAGAGATGAAGACTTGATGCGCCCGTGTGTTCTGGCTGCTTTGTGCCATGCAACAGAGCTTTGCTGATTTGCACTAGCTGAGGATCCAGCCCAAGAGTCATTAAACATATATAGAAAAAAATCAGATGACAGAAACAGTTTACGTAACATCGCTAACCTGATATAATTAAAAATTCATCTAGATAAAGCTTGTTACTGGCAACAACAACAAGAATAAAATACCTTATATTTCCAAGGGAGTGATATCTCCTTTCTGACCCTCTTGATCAGCCAGGCTGTCAAAGAAGTATCTTTCTGGCATCTTTTTTCTCGAGTTTTCCTTCCCAGTCCTATTTTCAGGTTTCTTTAATATGCCTGGTTTGTAGTCATATCAGACACCCTCCGAGTGGTATTTCACATGGTCTGTCTCTTAATTCCTGCAGGATTATATTCAGTGCTGTCACTAAACAGTTTCATATCCTATTTGCCTGTTCCATCTTTGCATCTGATCACCCCCAATAAACATATCCACCTCCAAGACTGGCTAACTTTTGGCTAAGCCTGAATGACCTTGCCTTAACATGTTGATTGTCTTGGCTGGAGAAAACTCATGGCGATCGGGGGAGGCCCCGGATGACTGGAAAAAGGCTAATGTAGTGCCCATCTTTAAAAAAGGGAAGGAGGAGGATCCCGGGGAACTACAGGCCAGTCAGCCTCACCTCAGTCCCTGGAAAAATCATGGAGCAGGTCCTCAAGGAATCAATTCTGAAGCACTTAAGAGGAGAGGAAAGTGATCAGGAACAGTCAGCATGGATTCACCAAGGGCAAGTCATGCCTGACTAACCTAATTGTCTTCTATGAGGAGATAACTGACTCTGTGGATGAGGAGAAAGCAGTGGATGTGTTATTCCTTGACTTTAGCAAAGCTTTTGATACAGTCTCCCACAGTATTCTTGCCACCAAGTTAAAGAAGTATGGGCTGGATGAATGGACTATAAGGTGGATAGAAAGCTGGCTAGATCATCGGGCTCAACAGGTAGTGATCAACGGCTCCATGTCTAGTTGGCAGCTGGTATCAAGCAGAGTGCCCCAAGGGTCCGTCCTGGGCCCGGTTTTGTTCAATATCTTCATTAATGATCTGGAGGATGGCATGGACTGCACTCTCAGCAAGTTTGCAGATGACACTAAACTGGGAGGAGTGGTAAATACGCTGGAGGGTAGGGATAGGATACAGAGGGACCTAGACAAATTAGAGGATTGGGCCAAAAGAAACCTGATGAGGTTCAACAAGGACAAGTGCAGAGTCCTGCACTTAGGACGGAAGAATCCCATGCACCGTTACAGACTAGGGACCGAATGGCTAGGAAGCAGTTCTGCAGAAAAGGACCTAGGGGTTACAGTGGACAAGAAGCTGGATATGAGTCAACAGTGTTCCCTTGTTGCCAAGAAGGCTAACGGCATTTTGGGCTGTATAAGTAGGGGCATGGCCAGCAGATCGAGGGACGTGATCATTCCCCTCTATTCGACATTGGTGAGGCCTCATCTGGAGTACTGTGTCCAGTTTTGGACCCCACACTACAAGAAGGATGTGGAAAAATTGGAAAGAGTCCAGCGGAGGGCAACAAAATGATTAGGGGGCTGGAGCACATGACTTATGAGGAGAGGCTGAGGGAACTGGGATTGTTTAGTCTTCATAAGAGAAGAATGAGGGGGGATTTGATAGCTGCTTTCAACTACCTGAAAGGGGGTTCCAGAGAGGATGGATCTATACTGTTCTCAGTGGTACCTGATGACAGAACAAGGAGTAATGGTCTCAAGTTGCAGTGGGGGAGGTTTAGGTTGGATATTAGGAAAAACTTTTTCACTAGGAGGGTGGTGAAGCACTGGAATGGGTTACCTAGGGAGGTGGTGGAATCTCTTTCCTTAGAGGTTTTTAAGGTCAGGCTTGACAAAGCCCTGGCTGGGATGATTTAGTTGGGAATTGGTCCTGCTTTGAGCAGGGGGTTGGACTAGATGACCTCCTGAGGTCCCTTCCAACTCTGATATTCTATGAGTCTACGATCACCATGAAATACGATCAGTTTGTTATTAGAGATGCAGAGCGTATAATTCATTGCTGACATTCATTTCAGTCTGCACTAGCTGTGAATCATGGACTGATTAACGGATCTGTCATTTTTTTAAAAACATATCGCATTTGAAAATAAGTGCGTTGAATTGGCACTGGAACCTCTTCATAGAGAATTTGGACATTTTTAGGGATATAGAAGGATACAGGGGATTTGCTTTTAAACCCTATCAAAAAGGATAAACACTAGCTATGCTAGTGCACTGTATATGGGTTTCTGCCTTTAAGCACTTTCCCATTGATACATTTCTCATTTATTACATTAGATTATATCTCATTTTACACTGATCTATTTTGGGCATTATTAGAATAAGGGTTAGACATTAGAGATCAGTGAAATCAATTTGAAAGAATTATTACTGTTCATTTTAAACAACAGATATTTAAATTTCCAAATAGAATATCTTCTCAGAACGTGTTCTAGATTGGATACTTCCGAGTACCTAGACTGTTTTTTACCTCCTCACTTACAGCAATCCATTCCATCTATCTCTAAAGCATCAGTTGCTGTAGTAACTAGGCACTCTGAACCTCTTACGCATTGTTCTTACAAACAACAGGCACTTGACTTCACAGTGTCATTCTCTAGGAAACCCTCAGGACATTTACTAGACTCTTTTCATTTTTGTCCCTTGGATTCATACATGTAGGTAACCTTCTGTGCATAGATCTGCCTCCTGCATGCAAGGGAGACTGAGCAGCATCCATGGCAGTGTCCCTCACACTTCTGGATCCCATATAATGTGTCCCATGTGAATCCAAGTGCCTTGCAGGGGGGATGCAGCAGGGACTTGGCAGGTTTGGGGTGAAATGGGTAGGTTGGAGAGGTCTTAACACAGCTGTGGGCAAGGGAGGCCCTGGTCGCCTGGCTTCATTAGAGCCGTACTGCCAGGTCTGCAGCCATAGCTGTAATGAGCTTCATGGAGCTGGTGAAAATAGTCCTGGACTCCTCCGCTTCCCTGGAATCTACCCAGATCCTGAGGGAGTTTCAGCCTTTACGGTTTGATCCTGCACACTGTTTTTGAGCAGGTACTCTGCAAGGAGATCCATGTGGACTCTTCCTACTCCTTAGGCCCCTGTTAGTGGTTTTGCCACAGAAGGGAGCAAGTTGGCCCCGAGTATTTAGAAACAATTGCAGAAACGTGAACTGCAATACCAGACTTATACTAAAAGTCTGTGAATTTGAAAAGCAAAATAAAATCAGCATACAGCTCTATGGAGTGCTTTCGACTTAGTTTAGGAAGATGGTCTAATTCAAGTTGGAGGCCATGTTTTACTGGTTTGGATTGATTTTCCTCTTGTACAAACTGAATTTTTTTTTTTAATTTCTAAATAAATTTTGTTTTCTTTGATACAAGCTCTTGTTTTTGTAATGGTTTTAGGAAATAAGTAAAGTAAAAGGAAAGTTATAAATCTTATGTAAATGTGGTTGTAACCAAGCTTGCTGATCAGCTCTTTTTAAGATAGCAGTAGGGGTGTGTGCAGGAATAAAAATTTGTTGGCTTTTGGAGGAGCACATTTTATGCCCCCACCGCAGCCCCAGGGCCAAAGGAGTTCAGTGCCCCTGCTGATTATTGGGGTGATCTGTGCCCTGGCTTGCCCCACCCAGATAGCAGTTTGAATAACACCAGGATTCCCTCAGAAAATACTGCAAAACACACCCAATGCCAAAGGATTGATCCTCCAGATGTTTACTCTAGGTGTGTTGCTCTTTATGCAGGTTACGGCAGGAGAATGACATGGTGGATTCAGCTCCTCAGTGGGAAGCAGTACTGAGGCAACAAAAAGAGAAAAACCAGGCTGATCCCAACTACAGGCGATCCAGGCACAGATCTCGATCGTAAGTGAGCATTTCCACACTTTGACATGAAATCAAAGACCACTGTAATGTATTTTGCACCAGGAAAAATAATTCTGACCTAATTATTATTACTTCTTTGTACGCTGTTCAGGAATGGCAACTTTACTGAAGTATCAGAGGGGTAGCTGTGTTAGTCTGGATCTGTAAAAAGCAACAGAGAGTCCTGTGGCACCTTTAAGATTAACAGATGTATTGGAGCATAAGCTTTCGTGGGTGAATACCCACTTCGTTAAACGAAGTGGATATTCACCCACGAAAGCTTATGCTCCAATACATCTGTTAATCTTAAAGGTGCCACAGGACTCTCTGTAACTTTATTGAAGTTTACTTGGTTTAATCTCGCATTAGCATGACTTCTAGGAATAGTCCACTTTGTAGTCCCCCTCCATTGGTGTAGTGGTTTGAGCATGAGGCTGGAAGTAAGAAGATGTGAGTTCTATTAGAAACTCTGCCACTGACTCAATATGTGAGCTTGAGCAAGTCACTAGACCTTTTTGTGGCCCTAATTCTATAATGGGCATAATAATGTTCCCCACCTTTGTACAGCAAGTGAAGATCTACAAGTGACATTTTATTTTACTATAGTATGTGAGGGTTGCTCTTTGTGAAATTCTCACACAATTTAATTTAGCCAAAAAAAAAAAAAAATCTATGAAATACTGTTCCAGATTAGACCAGCCACTAACAGCTTCACTTCAAATTACCATTTGTAAGCAGCAGTCAGGGATTTATTATAACCTGCTGTCAAGATTTCTGTGATACAGTGGTGTTGCTAGGCAATGCCGTGCATATCTTCAGCCATCCACTGAACAGTGAAGTTGCCAGTTCCTAAAATTAATTTTCTTGTGAACTAATGAAAACATTGTATTGATTATTTTTTACTCTGTGCATAGTCAGGGTTTAGAGAGATTCCAGGAATATTATTCTTGGTAGCATTAATGTCCAGCATAACTTGGGACTAGAGAAAGTCAAAGGCAGGGTGGAGCTCCCAGGTATCTAAAGGAAAGTGCCAGAGGATCCATGGCAGAGCAGAAAGGTTGGAAAGCATGTTGAAGAGTGCCCGGAGACCAGCTGGGAGGCCCGGGACAGTACTCAAGAGAGTAGCGTGACTACTACCATAGCCTAGTTGCCTGGCTAAAATGGATGAATTGTCCATCCCAGATGCTTGTGGCTTAATATGGGAGCAAGGTCATGTGCTCTAACACTTGCACAGCTACAGTCTCATAATACAAGTTTTAGTTACCTTCCATGTTAAGCCAGAACTATTGGAACTGTGTGAAACATCAAATTGCTGAATTTATTTCCCCTCATACCGATTTATAGATTTATGCCATAAAAATAACGAAATGTTTCTAATACAGATCCAGGCCTTCGCTGGGACATTGCATCTCCATGTCACCAGTAGACGCAGTCCAAGCTCTGGCACCCAAGAGGCTGGGAAATAGTTAACACAAAATTAACTATTGATTTCAAAATGTAAACTAATAAAAATGGTGGAGTCAGACTTTTCTACCAAGAGCTCCAATACTTTAAAAACTTGGTTGGGTGGGGGGAATAAATACAGTTGAACCCACATATAGCATCCAACAAATCCAGATGTAGAGGATCATCTACATGCTTATGCCTGGTAGTGGGGTTATGTTGGGGATCTCTGCATTCTTGTATACCAGTGGGGTTTTAGGTTGGTTTAAAATATGCTGGTACAGCAGGACCAAGAAATAATACTTAGCCACATCCAGTGGTACCAGACCCCTTGGCATGGACGGCAAAGGGGCAGTAACATCTACTTTGCCCACAGAATGGAACAGCTGCTTCTTGTCTCTGTTTAGCTCCCCACACAAAGAGTATTACTCATGCTTTGTGTAAGGAGGGGTGATCTTGACCCCCAGTGAAAAGATATAATGAAACTTTGCTTATAGGTAAGTTGAGGGTAGGTCCTGAATTGTTTCAATGCATCACCTTGTGTAGATTGCAGTTCTAATTCTAGAGAGCTTTCCCTTAAAGTGAAGCTCTGTGGAGAAAAAAAGACTTTCTTTTAAGAGGGTTGCACCACACTTTAAAAGATTTTTTTAAAATGTGCAAAATTACTTTAATAACTTGTGACTGGAAGGATTTATTCATCAGGGGTGCAGAGAAAATAAATTGAAATTTGATGAATACATACAACATACAAATGTGCAACTATTTTACTCTTATCTATTGAATATAAAGAACAAAACCAAACTACGATATAAAGCTATATATCTGTGTTGACATTTCACAGTTCTGATATTACAAGCCACCTGAGTTCAGTTCTCATGGTTACCAATATCATCAGAACTCATTTTTATCTCTAACTCCATATGTCACAGTTTTTCTTCCTTTATGAGAAATGGGTAGTGCCATTAAAATTCCAAATGTTAATAAGAGTTTTACAGGCTTTGTACAGATCTGTTTTATTTCACCATCACTTAAAAATCAAATGTTAATAGGTAGACTTATTATAGGAAAATACATAGCTAAAAAGTGTCAATATAATAACTCATTTGTGTTGAAGCTGTAAAACATAAAGTGTGATTTCCATTACTTTTTGTTACCTCCTATATAGAGAGCATGTTTTAAACCAGGAAGTGCACTCCAAATTTCTAGCCCTTTTATAAAATTTGTAACTAACTTTTTCTTTGCCAGATAAGTTTCTATTACATTAATGAGACACCAGAGGCTCCCTCTTGTGGCTAGTTTAACTCATGCAATGATGAAACACTGAATTAGATCAGTGGTGTAAAAGGCTTTGATAGGTTATATTTTCATTAAATATTATTGATATAGCAATATAAATGTACACAATGCTTTACAGAACCAGACAAGATCCTAGATGGTGAGGAGACAAATCTTAGGGTATTATGTGTTTTTTTTTCTCTTCATTGTGATAGGGATTAATATATTTGCATCATCTGTTTATCTTTCTAAGCAAAATAGAACCAAACAAATTAACAATAAAAACATTTGACATGGACAAAAATAGTCTGGAAAAAGAAAACATTGGCTCTTTAAAGATGTTTCTTACAAAAATGATCAAATTAAAGCTTTTTAACCATTTAAATGGCAAAATTAAACATGAGAGACAAGGTAGCTGAGATAATACCTTTTTCTGGACCAGTTTCTGTTGGTGAGAGACACAGCTTGTGTCAGTAAAAGATATTACCAACCTCACCCACCTTATCTCTTTAATATCCTGGAACGTGTATCTACGCTACATACAAAATTAAACAAGACAGATAGACTCAAGCTACGGTAGGGTGTAACAGCATTTATTAAACTTGGTTGTGGCTCAGTTGTGTGATAACATGGCTTGACCTATGTAAAACAGAGAAAAATCAGGTCCCTAGTGCAAAGTATGGGGTTGTTTGTTTGTTTGTTTGTTTGTTTTAGTCCAGTCATAACACGATTCATTCCAGTTCACACATTTAACAATGCTTTGAACTCTGTCATTTTAATAGTATAGACATGGACTTTGTGTTAATTACTATCTGCACTGCATTGAATTTAACTACAAAGTTGGTTCACTTTAGTAGCTGGAGGTAGAGGGACTAATCAGCTTTAATTGTGTCTGGTTTAATGTGGACTCATCACCCTTAATTTCTTTGATAAAGAATAACATTCAGTGTTAGTTTTTTTGCTACATTTTTTTCTTGGAAAAATATTTGACAAGTATTTGACCCTTGTTTCTTTTTATGGTAACAGCAAATGTAAAAAGCTCCAAATTCTAGTTCTGCCAGGCTTATTTTCAAGAGTTCAAGTAAAACATCTGTGTAGCCAAAGGGGATTTTTTAATTGAGAAGACTGGCCATTTAAATTCCATGGCTATTTAAATCCACTAAATGTTGCTTATTTACAAATCATGAATTCAAAATGAATTGTTAATAAGAATACAGATGCGGGCATAAAATTAATGTAGACCTTATTAGCATCTAGGGCTGTTTGAGCTTGTAAAAAACAAACAAAAAATAAAATTTAAATAAAATTAAAAAAAAACCTTGGAGACAGCATTTAATGGAAATTCCCATTAGATTCCTTGAGCATTAGAGAATCTGATTAGCTTAGGAACAGTCCAGAAGGTACTGTCTGTTCAGAACTCAGTTCAGATTTATAACAGGACAGTCTGAATATACATTATGCATAACACAGTAGCTGAACTCTTCTCTGAATTGTGGATTATAAAATGAGGGGCACGGGGTGTGGGGAGAGAGATACCGTTGTTTGGTATTAATGATCAAGGATGCCTTTGATTTAATGGGAAAGCCCCTTGTCCCTTGATGTTGAATGATGATACGCATTAAGGATGAAAGCTCAGAAATATGCAGTGGATTGTTTACAGGTTCAAGATATGTGGCTTTTAGAGAATGATGAAGTCAAAGTAGCTTCTTATCTTGCCTGGTCTTAAGATTTTACACCAGAAGTCAGGATTTCTCAATGCAAAACAGGTTGCTGGCAATGATAGGTGATAGTAGGACATCCAGGGCCAAGTAGTGAATAGTTTTATTTGCATAAAAAAGTAAAAATGTGGTCTAGGTCAGTGGTTTGGTGGATTGCACAGAGCATTGCCTTGTGGGAGCACTGGGTTCAGGAGGGATCTGGGTGCTCTCCTACCTCAGGCTAGCAAGCACTTATGAGCATTATAAAAGCAATGTACTAGCCTCCCTTGAGGAGCTGGGGTGCATCTTGCATTGAGCTTTCACAATCCCTAGTGGCTGATTATTCAGACTCAGAAGAGCCCCAGGGTGAGTACAGAGTTCACAGCTGCTGCTTTGTGAGTCTGGGATTGAATGAAAGGAGAAAATCAGTTCAGAATTAAGGGGTGAAATATGACATTAAAAACCCCACTCCTATATCTAGCTGCTACCTCAGGGAGGTGAAAGCACCATGGTATGAAAGGAGGAAGAGGAGGAAAAAGAGGTGAAGGCAGAAGAGAGAGAGGAGGAGAAGTGGGAGGGTAGAGAAGAAGAAATAGATTGACATACACAAAAAAACCCACCATCAGATTTCATGACAAAACCTAAAAATATTGTAAAAAGATTTACTTTGAATGCCATTAGAGAACCATAAATGCAAAAGGTAATTTCCACCTCTCTGATCTCTCAGGTATTTATGTCGTGCCAGTCACTATAGTATCTTTCAACACCTGAACACCAGTAAAATCTCAAAAGTTAACAGTTCTTATTTCTAGATCATCTATAAAACATTTAATATTAAGTCAAAACAAATGTTACTAAATGTAGGTCTCCCTAGGCTGAGACCTACAAATAAGTAAAAGATGTGAAAGGTGAAACAAAAACATCTTTAATTTTTCCATGAAAGAAAAGGCAGTCTGCAGTGCTGGGGAGCTTTAAACTATCTTGATTAGGCTCTGCCACTAAGGCGTCTAATACCAATTCAGCAGAGGCTTCTTTACATTTAACACAAATGCAAAACTCTGCCATACCCACCTCTCCCCACTCTTCTTTCAGACCTCTGTATCCTTTCATTTCAGAATATTTCTGGCCATCCACTAGTACACAGTGAGAGAGTTTCAAAAAAGCCTAATTGTGCTCCTATTGAAGTCAATGAAACCCAATGATTTCAGAGGGAGCAGAGTTAGGCCAGGGCTGAGTGCTTTTAAAAATTGAACCGTTAATGTCTAGAAATGTGAGAAAACAGGTTAGTTGTATAAATATGGGACTTTGGGGAAAGAAAAGCACTATGTAAATGTAACATAATTAATTATTCTTACTATTATTCAGAGATTTCAGGCCAAAAGGGACCCCCTGCATAGTGCAGGCCATATCAATTCACTCAGTAATTCCAGCATCCAGCCTATAACTTGTGGTTCAACTACAGTAATAGTTATTACTTATTTATTTACTATTATAAACATTAGAAAAGGCATGGTTAAATGGTCAAGATAAATAAAGTACAACTGGAGTTAATGCTGGCTCTTCCTTCCTAATTAAACATCACCCAAAAGTGGGATCCACTTTTATCCTCATTGTTCTTTTTTCCTCCAATGAAAGTGGATCTCCTCCCTGGCTGTTTGTTCCAGTTTATAGGATAATATAGTGACCAAAACTGCACAAGGGGTCTCATCGTTGGATCCACATAAACTACTAGGATTGGATATGTCATATCCCCCTGCATGATCACGCTATCTTCTCCTTCCTGCCTCTACACTGTCCTTAAGTGACAAGAGGGTTTGTGTAGACTCTCTGTAAGTGGGTGAATTTAACTCCAAAATATAGGGTATGTCTACACTGCATCTGGCAGCAGGCCTTCCAGCCCATGTAGACAGACTCATGCTAGTGGGGCTCATGCTGACAGTCTAAACATAACTATGTGGACATTGTGGCACTGGTGGAGGCTCAGGCTAGCCACTCAAGTTCCAGACCAGCCCTGTCCCTTCAGTCCAAGTTCAAGTGGCTAGCCTGAGTCGGTGTCAACGGTGGCGTAACATCCATGTGGGTTGTCCTGTAACACATTATTTGGTGATTTTCAAGACCCACCTACTCCCTTGTAATACTCTGTTACACAGACTCAAACATGCAAAATTTAGAACCCACCCACCACCTAATGCATTGTGTAATTTATGGACAGCCCTTTACAGCATAGAGCACTAGTGTGAGCCGCACTCGCACTAGTCTGACTACTAAACGACTGGGAGGCTTGTTCCCAGCTGCAGTGTAGACACCCTGAGAGGCCTCAGTCCTCAGCTGTGCCAAGTTCATGTGGGATAGGGTGAGGCAGAGGTGACTCTAGCTTGCTTCAACTTGTAATGAACAACTCTTTTGCTTGGAATGTTTTAGACATACTTTTGCTGAAGGCAAGAGGAAAAGAAATTGTGATTCAACTCAGAGCCTTTCATTCAAGAAATGACTTTTCAGTTTCAGTGAATTTTAATTCTTTCCCTCAGATAACAAGCTTTAACATTCAAGTCAGTGTTAGAGGGAAGGATAGCTCAGTGGTTTGAGCATTGGCCTACTAAACCAAGGGTTATGAGTTCAATCCTTAAGGGGGCCATTTAGGGATCTGGGGCAAAAATTGGTCCTGCTAGTGAAGGCAGGGGACTGGACTTGATTACCTTTCAAGGTCCCTTCCAGTTCTATGAGATAGGTATATCTCCATATTAAGATTACACTTGGCATGATTTCTGTCCTTGATTTGTGCCATTAAAGGTCATCACTGTGCTGCAACACATCAGGTAATATGACATTTTCATAGATCTGACTCTCTTTTGTGTGTGTGTGTTGGTGTTTATAGGAGAAGCCCAGATGTACAAGCAAAGGAAGAGTTATGGAAACATATTCAGTAAGTATTGTTACTTTGAAACTTTTAGTTCCTTTATATAAATTATAAAACCAACATGTGGGTAAAACATTTTGCTAGAATGAAATTAGCCTTTAGGAATGTTCAGCATTTGGATGTAATACACAGTAGTAATTCAGGACATGGCTGGAACTAGTGACACTTGGAGGTACAGTATAGGGTGCCTCTATTTAGGAAGGACAGCCATTGGGCCAGATGCACTACTGCTCTGCACCTTGTTTAGTCAGTTATGTCATGCAGTGTGGATATAAAACACTACCATTCTGATTTGGTAATGTGCTATATCCACTCTGCTCAGGGCAGAGAAGAATCAAGCCCACCACCTTTTAGAAAACTTTATATTTTTTTCCTTTCTGTCCATCTATGATGTCTATCTATTGTCTAGTACATTGAAGGTGTGTTCTTATCTAGACTCCAAAATGTTCTTATTTTTATTATTTATTTTTCACTACAGCACCAGTTAGGATCAGGGCCCCTCTTCTACTAGTTGTGGGCATGTATGAAGATATGGTGCCTGTGCCACAGATCATAGAGTCTGAAAAGACTAGAACAGATAGGGAAATAGGGTACAACACACAGGGGAAGTGATCAAGATTTTAGGCACACTTCTAAATAGGTTTCCTATGTTGACATCTAGAAAGCTTTAATGCTGAACACAGCTGGTTCCAGAAAATCTTTGTGGTCTAATAAAATGAAGGAATAAATTGTTTGTTATGGATTTGGTAGCTTCCAGAATTTCATCTTCCTTGTATAATCCTTTCCAGGAAGGAACTTGTGGATCCATCTGGACTGTCTGAGGAGCAGCTGAAAGAGATTCCGTACACCAAAATAGAGTGAGTTTATTCATTATGAAATATGGATTTTTTCTGTATGTATGCTTAATAGCCTAATATCCCTTTCATCAGAGGCTCTCACTGTGGAATAGCTTGTCTGAGACTAGAATGGCCTCCCGATAATCTCTGATCTTTTGAACCCCTTAGAAAATGTTGATCCAGAATGGAGTAGGTCAAATAGGGAGGGTAGAGACACTTGAATCATTTTTAAACCAGGTACTTTCCCTTTACCTAAATGCTAACAAAATCAACATCCTCTCCTACTCTGCCATCTGTCAGCATTTGTTCTTCACATTACACTTGCAATTTATTTTCGAAACTTTTCCATTTTTTTTTTAAATTTACCTTTCTATTCTGATTCTTTAAAGTCGCTGCTTGACCTATGTGACCTCTCTTCCCCTGCTTATCACGGGCAGCTGCCAATGCATCAGAGGTCCCTTCAGAGCAGACCTCCATTTCACTCTGACGACTGGCCATCTGGGAGGCTGTATAGTGGTGTGGTCAACTGCTTCTGACAGGAGTGAAATCCCAGTTTGCTTTACAATGTGCTTCTGCTTCACCCTTGAGCAAAAACCACAGTGATGGTAAAATTCCACAGAATGGATTTTTTTTTGTTTCCATTTTTTTATTCAACAATTTCATTCTCCAACATACACACATGACAGTATCATTTAGAATGAACTGTGCAACTTTAAATGTAAAGTTTGAAGTACAAACACATAACGAAAGGGCCAGTCCTTTGAATTCAGTGAGCACAGGAAGCCATATGTTATTCTTAATAGGAAAAGGGAGGATTTTACAATTCAAAATTAAATTTCCTTTTCCGGCGCAAAGTCTCAGATGTATTAATTTGCTACTATGAATTTTGTTTCTCATTTAGGACTCAAGGTGACCCAATCCGCATTAGACATTCACATTCCCCCCGAAGCTACCGGCAGTACCGACGGTCCCAGTGTTCTGATGGCGAGAGATCTGTTCTATCTGAAGTGAAGTATGTGGAATGTGATGGTTTTACTATGACGCAGATGCTCCCCTTGAGCTCACAGATAAATTAGTAGTAGCATATATGTGACTGTTGTGTTGACATAGTGCTCAGGCAATCCTGTAAGAGCTAAGGAGTTCAGTGAAGCACAAAACATTTATAACCTCTTGACCTTGGATGCTTGCTTTGCTTGATGATGACCTGTTCAGAAGGAAGGGCAATCTGCTGCAGAAACCAAAATGAACACACTGAGCTCCTCAGCAGTGGTTGTGAAGATGCGTGAGGGAGAAGAGGAGAGTTTATGTGAATTAGCTTTCAATGACGTACACCCTTAATAGAGTCAGTTTCTCCATTTGCTGCAGTGTAGATCTTGAGAGTTCCAGTAGACACCTACTCATCTGTGGGTGGCTAGAAAGAGACTGACAAAGATTGACTAGAGACCACTTATGAAGTGAGAAAAAAAAATAAAGGGCTTGATGCATTAAGGCCTTAAAGGGGCAGAAACAGCTCCCTGAGAATGTCCCATTCACAGTGTTTTGCTGGTGCAAGGGCTCTACACCAGCCATGCTCCCAGCCCAAAGTATCTAGAAGTGAGCAAAGAAGAGCAGCTGTCTCCTACTCTCTAACCGTTGGGGGGGATGAGATGACTCCCACCTCTGATTACACTGCTCTACAGCCAAAATGCTTCTGAAATAAATGTAGTCAAACTTTACTAATGCTGGGTCACTGAGAACGAAAATAGCAACAGAGGGTCCTGTGGCACCTTTAAGACTAACAGAAGTATTGGGAGCATAAGCTTTCGTGGGTAAGAACCTCACTTCTTCAGATGCAAGGCAGAAGCTTCGTTATGCAATCATAACGAAGCTTACCTCCCTTGCATCTGAAGAAGTGAGGTTCTTACCCACGAAAGCTTATGCTCCCAATACTTCTGTTAGTCTTAAAGGTGCCACAGGACCCTCTGTTGCGTTTTACAGATTCAGACTAACACGGCTACCCCTCTGATACTTGAGAACGAAAATTATGCTTAAAATTGTTGACTGGCTCTAGTTTTCAAGATATGCTATTGGGTCAGTATATACGACCCTTGACTTGGGAATGGCGGAGGATAATTTGAGTTATAAAGGGAAGGGATCTCAATTTAAACCAGAAATGACTCAAATACATCTTTGACTGGCTCTATGAATAAATCGATGACTGGGTTTGGACAGTACTTGCTTTTTAGGCAAAACAATGAATGATGCAATCTGAAGCTGTTAGTGCATCATACGTGGTATGAATTGCATCATGTTATTCCTAGAAGTCATGGATGATGCAATCATAACGAAGCTTACCTCACTCTGCTGAACAAATTGCCCTATATCAGCTCTAGAAATCATAGTGTCGTGCTTTCTTATTTGTCAGTGTTTGATTTTGCAAAGGGACACATTTCTGTTTAGCCAAAGTGAGCAGAGATGCCTCGTACTTGTGTGAACAGTGCAGATAACTTCTACTATGTTTGTGGTGAAGTGACTTTTGCATCACAAAAGCGCAGTATAACCACTATGGTTAAGAAAGCCTATCACCTTTATTTTGGCTGCAAAATTGGAGATCAGGACAAGAGGTGGGCCCCACACATATGCTGCAACACTTGTGCAACAAATCTTCACCAGTGGTTGAACAGGAAAAGGAAATCTATGCCTTTTGCAGTGCCAATGATTTGGAGAGAGCCAACAGATCATACCAGCAATTGTTACTTCTGCATGGTGCCTCCCGTTGGGAAAGGTGTGTCAAAGAAGAAAAAGTGGACTGTGCATTATCCAAACATTCCATCAGCTATACGCCCAGTACCCCACGGAGAAGGACTGCCAGTTCCTGATGCACCAGAATCATTCTCAGTTGAGTCAGACGACCAAGAGGAAGAGGATGAAACTTCTGGTCCTGAACCATCTATGTCACAGGACCCACATTTTCTCCCAGCCTCCTCCTCTGAACCACACCTCATAACACAAAGTGAACTGAATGACCTTGTCAGGGATTTGGAACTACCCAAGAGTAAGGCAGAGCTGTTGGGCTCCAGACTACAGCAGTGGAATCTCCTGGCAGGTGATGTTAGGGTTTCCATGTTCCGTGACCGTCAAAAGGATCTTGTCCCATTCTTCTTCGTGGAAGGTGATCTTGTAGCCTGCAACAACATCGATGGTGTGATGGCAGCCCTCAACATCGTTCACGATCCAGATGAGTGGAAACTGTTCATTGATTCATCGAAGACGAGTCTTAAAGCTGTTTTACTGCATAATGGCAATGTTTTGCCATCAATTCCAGTTGGTCATGCAGTCCATATGAAGGAAACCTATGACAACATGAAACAACTTTTGAGGTGCATAAACTATGACCAACATCAGTGGCAGCTTTGTGGCGATTTGAAGGTTGTTGCTCTCTTGCTTGGTCTGCAGACTGGATACACGAAGTACTGCTGTTTTCTCTGCGATGGGACAGTCGTGCAAGAGATTCCCACTACATCAAGAAAGATTGGCCACTCCGACAGTCATTGGAGCCTGGGAGGTGTAGTAAGTGAAGGCCCTAATGAAGGCCCAGTATGAGGCCTGAGGCCTGAACCAAACTAAAGTAATGGTCAAGACTTTGCTAACATAAAGCAAAGTTAAGCTGTGAGCAAGAGGCAGGCCCTGCTCACAGAAGCTGGAAAGAAAAGGGCTGATGTTGCATAAATATATATTCACCTCGCATAGTTAAAGTATAAACATGGTACCAAGATACACTATACCGGAACATTCCACAGATAACATGGAACAGGCCGACCCATCCCAATGACAGGGGCAAAAGGGTAAAATGATGGATAGAGTTGTTTTGATCGAACCAACAGGTACAAGGTGCGAGGCGGCACCTTACTGCGTAGAGGGGTTGTACCTTGCTACGTAGAGGGGTTGCACCTCAATACGTCAGGAGTGATGTGTAACTTGTTTGTACCTGTGTATAAAAATGTATCCCTGGGGTGGTGTCTTTGTCCGGCCACGGGGGCAGTGGAAAGAGGCACTTTCTCGTAGTATGCCCTGAATTAGGCTCAGAAACCTACAGGGAACTGCAATTGTGTCCGAGATCGCAATAAACCTGGCCGAGGTGCCTTTGTACCTTACTAGACTCTGTGGTCATTGGGGGTTCTCGTTGGGTCTGCTGTGTCAGCTATCTGCACAGAGCTGGGGCAGCACACAGAGGGAACACACGCACGCAGCCGAGTAGTATGCCCTGGTAGCATTTGACAACAGGAGGAAAAGTGTTCAGCATCCACCACTTGTTGAATCAAGGAAGATTTTGTTACCACCCTTACACATCAAGCTGAATCTGATGAAGAACTTTGTCAAGACCATTGACAAAACACAAGTAGCTTTCAAGTACCTCCGTGGAAAATTTCCAAGGTTAAGTGAAGCTAAGATAAAGGAAGGTGTCTTTGTTGGTCCTCAGATTCGTGATCTTCTTCGAGATGATGCATCTGACCATGCACTGCGTGGCAAGGAAAAGACGGCATGGAAAGCCTTCCAGTTAGTGGCAATACATTTTCTCGGAAACAACAAGGCAGACAACTACGGGTTGTTGGTGGAAAACCTCCTCAAGGCATACAAAAACCTTGGTTGCAACATGTCACTAAAAATACATTTTTTGCACTCTCATTTAGATTTTTTTTCCACCGAACTGCGGAGCAGTGAGCGACGAGCACGGCGAGCGATTTCACCAGGACATTGCAACAATGGAGAAACGCTATCAGGGCAAGTGGAGCCCATCAATGCTTGCAGACTATTGCTGGACAGTGACAAGAGATGCTCCATTTAATGAATACAAGAGACAACCCAAGAAGCGCCGAGTAGACACTGAATAGGACTAAACTGTGTACATAATAGTTTTTTGCCTTTTGTTTCATAATAAATTTTATCTATATAACCCTTTTGCTGATTTTTAGAGTGTTACATAAACAGGACAGGTGAAATATTATCATGTAAAGCAACCATAAACACATGAGAAGACCTAGGTTTAAAATTTATGATTAAAACTCTATCTACACAATATACATAGACATAAAATGTAAAAACTTAAATATCTTAGAAACAGTAGCCAATCAGTTGTTTTAATTGTCATATTTGAATTCAGCACATCAAAATACATAATAAATAGCACATTTTATCTCTGAAGCAGACGACTTCTCAAAAATTGTAGACCAGTGTTATCGTTTGAGAGGAATGCATATTTGACTTGATGGACCTCAGTAGAGCTAATAGCCAGGAGAAACCAGTAATTTGGGCCTCCACTCGGTACTAATACTACCCCACAAACTCCTGTCTAGATATCTAGAAAAGAGCCCACATTCATGTTTGGTGCCCAGTGTCATTCTCAAGGGGCTAATTGCTGATTGGGCTGGGCAGAGGAGCAAACTCCTCCCCTGTGAGGGAGACCACCATTGAGAACTAATTAGACACTCTATGTGCATTAGAATGGGAACCCTTCCCTTCCTGAATGGGGAAAAGTCTCTATGGGAGAAGAGATTCCATGGGCCAGCAGTTTTAGAGGCTAATTTTGCTGGATTGGACCCTCAATTGCCATCAATTCCAGTCATGCAGAGAGCCACTACAGAGCGCAGGCCAGAAGTGCAGAAAGGGAGTCTGCTTGTGTGGCCTTTCTCTGGTGAGGACCTGCATGTAGTGCAGCACCATACCAGTTCCCCTGGTAATGAGACTTTCTATGGCCCTTTACCAGACCTCAGAATTTGCCCTTAATGTTTAAAAAATACAAGAGAAAAAGCAACATGTTTTCTCCTTTGGATCTGTAATTGTTTATTGTCTTAAAATGAAAGTGTTATCATAAGGACCAGCTTTGTTATTACCCTATGGGGGAAAATGCAAGTGGATTTTAAAACTGCAAGCTTGTTCAGTGCATTCTTTTTTCTTTCACAATAATCATCAAACTAGTATAATCTCATTTTTTTTTCCCCAGTGCAAAAACGGACCTTGTGCCTCCATTGCCTGTGACTCGTTCCTCAGATGGTCAGGGTCCCAGCATTCCAGCTTCACAACAGGTTGGTAATTGTGCAGCTTCTTTACCAAATGTCTGGCTGGTGGGTCTTGCTCGCATGCTCAGGGTCTAACCGATGGCCATATTTGGGGTTGGGAAGGAATTTTTCCCCAGGGCAGATTGGCAGAGACCCTGGGGTTTGTTTGTTTTTTGCCTTCCTCTGCAGCACAGGGCATAGATCACTTGCAGGTTTAAACTAGTGTAAATGGTGAATTCTCTGTAAATTGAAGTCTTTAAACCATGATTTGAGGACTTCAGTAACTCAGCCAGAGGTATTGGGTCTATTACAGGAGTGGGTGGGTGAGGTTCTGTGACCTGCAATATGTAGGAAGTCAGACTAGATGATCATGATGGTCCCTTCTGACCTTAAAGTCTATGAGCTTAGAGTGTTCTCCTGGTGGAATTATCTGAGTAATATTTAATTGGGAAAATACATCTAACATTTGATCTTTTGCTTTCCAATTGTAGTAGAGCAAACAGACTTGGCAGGAAGCTTTACATTATGTAGAAGTAACTGCTTAAAGATAAACTTCATTTTTATAACGTAGATACATTGAATTTCATAATGTACCATACTGCAGTTACCTGCTTTCTGTTATTTGGAAGACATTTCCTCTTTTTGGAGCCTGTTCCTCCCTCAATACAAGGTAGATCAACTAGGGCAATTCCTATAAATAAGCAAATGTGCCCAGGCACCCACTGAGATAATCAACTTTTGAACTAACATTTTCTCTCCACTCCACAGTGCCTTGCAGCTATCCCAGGTTTGTAACTCTTATTTACCACAGGAAGAACTTGTGGGTTTTTCTTTCTTTCTGTTTTCTCTCATGTGAAAGTGAATTGGCAGACTTGGGGCAGTGATGATTGTGGTCCTCTCCCAAGCTGCATGCAAAAGTACTAAAGCTTCCCTGCCAATGTGCCCCAACCCAGTTCTGTGATGAGGGCACCCTCAGGATCCCAAAGATGACACTGTTTATATGGTAACAGGTGAGACTGAGGCACAGTCTATCCTACCAGATCAGAGTTGTTTTTCTTCTTGATTTCAATTTCAAAATGCTGGTACTTCTAAAAGTCATTTCACTAAGTGTCTCACTGCAAAGTACAGTTTGCTTTGAAGGTGTTGGTTGTATCAGTGTTACTCTGAACAGTGTGATCACTATGAGAGGAAGTGTGGCCTAATGGTTAAAATGCCAGAGGAAAACCAGTTGTGGTTTCTTTTCTCTGCCAAAGGCTTGTTATGTGACATGGAGCATGACTTTCAGTTTCCCCATCTAAAATGGGGCTAATTACCTTCTTTACTGGATGTGTTCAGGTTTATTTCATGATTTTTTTTGTAAAGCATTCTGAGATCTGAGATCTTGCTGAAGAAGTGGAAGGTTCTTTTGTGTCATGTTATCCCAGTGTTCCCTTTCAGAAGTGGCAGCTGATGTCCAAAAAAGCATCTAGATTTTTATTTATGAAAATCTAATGTTAAAGGAATACTAAAGTACATAATTTATTAATGTGGCAAGGGAAAAATATTAGGTAGGTTTCTACCTACATACGAGTCCTTAGAAAAGTAGGAGCCACTTCCTCTGTGATTGCCACTAACAGTCACTGTCTGTACCAACGTCAGTTTGTTGGGAGTTTTTTTCAGCAATGCTACAGGATTTCTAGGAATCAAGGGAAAGCTCTGCTACTCTGATAGCATATATTGGAAAATGGAGTGCACTCATGCAGGTGTAGTCAGCTTGATTATTTAGTGGATTACTAAGCCTTTTGCTTCCCTGGCAAATCATTTCTTACTGGACTTTGTTTCAGTTTTGTGTGTCTTATGGTGCTTTTGTTACTGTTGCTAGAGGTGAGGAAGGCATCTCTGGCCCAGCATGTTCAGTGAACAGTAACAGTGTTTTTGACTTTTCACTTTTTAGAACTTAGACATTTTTAGCAAGAAAAATAAATTATCTTCACGATCAAATGGATGGAGTCAGTTATGGAAATGAAATTATTAGGAAGCTAAGTCAGAGCATGTTGAAATGCAATACTCAGACTTTCCCCAAGATTCTGAAAGTCATGCTAAATGAGAAGAGCAGTTCTTCACACTAATTAATGTCTCTCTCTTGTATGGCAATTCATACGATCACAGAGGCTCACACTACATCCACTCCAATATTATAATATGGAATACAGGTATTACAAGTCAGATTAATGCATGCAGCAATTTACAAGTATTCACAGATCCAAACACTAACTGCCAAACAGATTCCAGCTATGTGTCTGTTCAGTTGAGGCATGGGGACCTTGGCATGAGCTGGCACCTGGCCTGCTAGCATCATAGTGGGGTTTGTGTTTTTTTTTTTTACATCTCAGTCTGCCTAAACAATGTTTAAAAGGTTGATTTTTTTTCTTAATAAGAATTAAGAACAGTTCAGCAATAAGTATGAATTCTTCACAGGGTAAATATTAACCTTGCATGATTGAGTCCTTAAGGAATAATGAGAATTTCACAGATTTATTTTTTGCATACTCAGGAATTCAGTATGTTGTCTTGTTTACATTCTGATTGGTTTGAATCTGTTGTCCTAGAAGGAGTCAGCAGCATTGGGGTATCCCACATCAGCTAAACAAGCACTGTCAGGCCATTAATGCCCAACGAATGCATGTTTTTAATAATTGGCCAAATACCAAATAATTTAGTCTTGGTATTTGCTGACTATAGAATATGAATCCAAATAATGGCAAGGAACAACAGATAGGGGCAAGGGAAGAGGTCAGGCTGGCAGGAACAAGCATGTAATGGGTGTCTGTAACAGGGAGGGGTTGTAGAAGTATCCTGGCCTGGGCCAATGGAGAGAAAAGGAAAGTAGTTTTGGTATGTGATCAAATGCAAATATTCTCCCACAATGTTAAAACAACAAGGAGTCTGGTGGCACCTTAAAGACTAACACCACACCACAGAAACACCAACCCAGGAACCTATCCCTGTAGCAAACCCCGTTGCCTACTCTGTCCCCATATCTACTCTGGCAACAGCATCAGAGGACCCAACCACATCAGCCACACCATCAGGGGCTCATTCACCTGCACATCCACTAATGTCATATATGCCATCATGTGCCAGCAATGCCCCTCTGCCATGTACATTGGCCAAACCGGACAGTCCCTCCGCAAAAGAATAAATGGACACAAATCGGATATCAGGAATGATAACATACACAAGCCAGTAAGTGAACACTTCAGTCTCCCTGGTCATTCTATTACAGATTTAAAAGTCACTATCATTGAACAAAAAAACTTCAGAAACAGACTTCAAAGAGAAACAGCAGAACTAAAATTCATTTGCAAATTCAACACCATTAATCTGGGCTTGAATAGGGACTGGGAGTGGCTGGCTCACTACAGAAGCAGCTTTTCCTCTCCTGGAATTGACACCTCCTCACCTATTACTGGGAGTGGACTACATCCACCCTGATTGAATTGGCACTGTCAACACTGGTTCTCCACTTGTGAAGTAACTCCCTGCTCTCCATGTGTCAGTATATAATGCCTGCATCTGTAACTTTCACTCTATGCATCCGAAGAAGTGAGGTTTTTACTCACGAAAGCTTATGCCCAAATAAATCTGTTAGTCTTTAAGGTGCCACCAGACTCCTTGTTGTTTTTGTAGATACAGACTAACACGGCTACCCCGATACTTCCCACAATGTTGGTATAGGTAAGTGAATCAGAGTTGTCACATCCTTAGCCTACATTTCACCTGCAAAGTAAGCAAATACCAATCCCATTCTGCTAAATGTTGATGGATCATTTATATCTGATTATTGCCACTATTGTAACAGTTCGCTCTGTTTTCCTGGAGTCACTGTATAAAGAAACATCATAGCATTTTTGAAAGGAACACTATAAATAATTCAACTAGTTCTGTTTTTAATATTTAAGCCCCAGTCCTGCATAAGGATCCAGCGCTTGGTCCCTCTGCTCTTAAGGAGTTCCATTGACTCCAACAGGACTCTGAGCGGCTCTAGAGAAGCAGATCCCAGTGCAGGATTGAGGCTAAGCTTGTAGCAAAGGAAGAGATGAAGGAAGTAATATTTTAACTTTATTATATTTTCAACGGTGTATTTTTAATTTGTCTTTGTTCTCTTCAGAGGCGAAATGGGTCCAAAGATAGCCTGATAGAAGAAAAATCTCAGATATCCACTAACAGCCTGGATGGAAAACACAGTGCAAAGACAATAAAAACTGTACATGCATCACGCCTCAAGATAGAGACTTGATTGCCATAACTGAGGATGGTGTATGGATTCTGTTCCTTTGAAATTGGGAATTACACAACAGTTCAGATACTCTTTAGCTGGAAAATGTTTCTTTGGCATAAGAAAAGAAGAAAAATGTAAACTGGAGTGGTGGTAATTTTCTTAAATTTAAAACTCCAACCTGCTTGCTCTGAAGGGCAATCACTGTTTTCATCACTGGTTACAGTTGCTTACGTGATTGCAAAGAAGTTGACTGGTTAGACAGTTGGAAGGGAAAGTGTTACTACAATTCAACAATTGCCAGATACTGTATTTTCCAAAGAGGATCAGAGGAATTGTCATGACAGATCAGACCTTGGTCTAATTCATTCAGTTGGCTGTTTCCAAGAGGCCAAGACCGGATGCTTCGGAGGAAGCGGTAAAACCCTCATAATACACTTGGCCAATTGTGCAATACTATATAATAGTGAGGAAATGTCTTCCTGACTCCATATGATGATCAGCTTATACTCTGAAGCATAATAGCTCTTATGTTTATTTTAGCCTAATGCAACTGCAAACACTGTTCTTGTTCATACAAATGTTGAATCCATGTTTAGATAATTGCCACAATCGTATCTTATGGCATTGAGTGTCATGTAAAAATGGATTTCCTTTCACTAATTTTAAATGTGTTGCCTTTTAATTTTAAATATCTTTTTGTATTGTGACAGTACTTGATTAGCCTTCTCTGTACTACTGATTATTTTATATACCCCTACCACATCTCTTAATTTTGTCCATTGAAAACTACAGTGAAAAATGTCTTGAATGGCCCAGGGGCCAGTGTAATAAGACTAACTAGTACACACAGACTATAAATGCTGGCTGGACAAAATTGTACTATAAACCTTGGAAACACTTCAAAGTGGCTCCTAAGATGGGTTGGCTAACAGTTGGTTCTTTGGTGCAGGCTTCATTGATCTAGTCTTTTTAAGCTCTTCTCATATGAAATCCCCCAATAATTCTAATAATTTGTAGTGTCCTTCTCTGGACCGTTTCTTCTGCTCACTCATTTCTGAGATAAGATGACCAAAACTGAATGCAATATGCAAAGTGAAGACAGTATCATTGAATTATCTAGTGGCATCTTTTACTCTATATTCACTTTGTAAAACAGTGTAACATCTTACTTGCTTTTTTGACTGCTGTTACATGTTAAGTATATTATCTTCAATGAGCTGTTCGCACTGATGCCTGGATCTTCTGCTAAGAGGTTATGTCTAATTTAGAACCCATCATTGCTTCTTTGAATGTGCTTTACCTTGCACTTGTCAACACTGAATTTCATCTACTATTGTGCTAACCAGTTTCCTGTGTCAGCTAGACTGGTATGGAGTCAAGCAAAATCCTTCCCAGGCCTGTAAGTAATTTTGTACTGAGTATATATTTGCTACCCCACTAACAACAGTCTGGCAGAAGTTGACTAACCATACTGTACACTACTTGTTCTACTACTGTTTGCTCAGAGTCTACTCTTCCATACTGATAGATGGCTATTTTAGCCCTACTTTTCTATGCTATTGTTTAAATCAGTTTTTAATCTATAACAGGCATTTACCTCTTATCCTTGCACTTACCAAGTTTCCTCAAGCACCTCTTGAGAGGGACTTCATCAGAAGGCTTGGGAAAGACTAATTTGTCAAGAGACAAGGTGGATGAAGTAATATCTTTTACTGGACTAACTTCTGTGGGTGAAAGAGACAAGCTTTTGAGGTACACAGACTCCCATAGTATGTCCTCTCCATTCACCAAGAGGAGAGTGAGTGATGCATCATGGGAAATATATTCCAGCCAGAAAGCCTGCCCCAGAGGACAATGGGAGTACAAGACACCTAAACTACAATTCCTGCTGCAATGCATTGTGGCATCAGTTTGAATTAGAAATGTTATCATCTTTCAGCAAAATATTTTGGCCCAAAGTGGAAACTTTCAGGGCCAGGGGGGAAGGGAGGAGAAGATTCTCTTTTCTGACCAGATTTAATATTTGTAGATTCTTCATTCTTAGTTCCTTTAGAATGATGAATGCCATCTAGTACAGTATTGTTTGTATTGTGGTCATCCTAATGAGAATCAGACTCACACTGTGGTAGGAACTAAATCCCTACCTCCATAGAATTTCAGTCAAATCTGCTACTAATTTTTTCCCCAGTATTTCTATTTTTGACATTGCTTCACCTTCACTACCCGTGTGCAGTAATCCTGGGATAAATATTACCAGTGCCCAGTATTTTTTTGCAAGTGCGAAATAACAAAAAACAAAACAAAACAAAACAAAACAAAAAAAACAGCCTGTAAAATAAAAATGGAAAATCCTGCAGCGGTGGTAACTGTCCTGTGGGACTGGACCCAGCCCTCCCACTCCGGGCATTGTGACCTGTGGTTTGACTCTCTGCCATTTGGCTCAGTGGCTGCCCTCTCCCCCGCACCATCAGAGGGGCAGCCAGGCCAAACCTAAGTGGTGATGTGACCTTAGGTGCCATGGCACAGTGCCCAGAGCAGAGAGTTGGGCCCACTCCAGCAGGAAAGGAGCCGCCAGCTGCATGCAGGGCAGGCTCTCTCTGCACACACACACCCCTTTCCAGGCCTCCCACAGTAAAATGAAATTCCCCCCAAACCCTGCAAAGTTATAAAAATAATAATTTCCCAGGGCTCTAAATATTCTCTCTTCCTTTGTGGTGAAGACTAATATAAAAGCACTATTTAGTTTCCCTGCAGTTTCCTTCTGCTCTTTGAACCTCATTTAGACTGGCACTCTCAGAATTGGGCTAAAACATTTTTAAATGTGGCTCAGTTTTGTTTATGGTGTTTGGTCAAACTGTTTTTAAGGGCTGTTTAACCTGATCTCTCACTGTTGCAATCTGCTTCTTTGACAATACAGATAGAGACAATCACTGTTCTCTTTTACACTCTAATGGCCTACAGGACCCAATACCACTGTCAGCATACTACTTTTCTGATGAATTTAAAGAGCTACATTACAAAAAAAATACCCCTTACTGAAGTTTTGTGTCATAGTACCACCTCTTGGAATGCTCCCAAGGATATCAAAATTATTTTATGACTAACCATACTTAATCCTGAGTAACACACAGGAATTGATTCAGGAATGTACTGTAAATCAAGATACACCCCGCCTCGTTTGTTCAAGAATAAGCTGTTCCGAGGAGCAATTCTCCACAATGTGTTTGCAGTGATGTTTATTCATTGTCCATTATTACTAGTATTTTGTTACTTCCCTGATGTTTCTCAACATTCTGGCTTCTTTACTGAGATATAATCTAGTAAAACATCCCTATTACTATACAGTACTTGTACTTTTATGACCTGAATTTTGTAACTGCACAGATTTCACATCCTGGCACTCTTCACAGTCTATGGCATTCTGTATGTACAAAGCTATTCCCACACATTTGACCTAAGCTGTCTTTCCTGCCTAGTGTAGTTTATGGGTTTTGTATAGTTTCTAAGTACTCACGGCAAGAAATTGTGGTATTTCATTTATTCCACGATGTATCAGAAATGCTAGGCTTTCTGGCGTCACCATTTTTTCATTTATGCTTCTTAGTAGCTGTATTCTCATTTATAAGGTGTGCATATTATTATGTACCTCATCTTTGACTAAAGATTGTTTCAACTGTACTTCTAATGTACCAAGCAGGTTTTAATGTGTACCTTGTTTACTTCTCATTAGCTGCCATCTTAGTCATAGCTTATTTTAAATAATCCTTTAAAACCTAGCTAACTTTATGTGCTGGCAGTCTTTTCCCCTTTGGCTAAAGAGGAAACCATTCATTCCTCAAGGACTAATATACTTAACCTCCTATTCTCAAACCTCTTTTCTCATTCACACATTGAAAAACTAATTCCACATTGAAACAGCTTAGTGAATAGAATAAGAGAGAAAGCTAAGGTAGAGGTCCAGAGTTAAACTACTGATCTTATTTCCAATTAGAAGGTTCAGTTCTTAATGACAAATACTACTTTTTCCTAGAGTTAGCATGATTAGACACAGTGCAATTTTGTCTACATATCGGGGGAAAAAGAATAAGAATTATATACAAATAATGGTTAAACTGAAAATAATTCATTTATTCAAACATATAAACTGAAAAATCAAACACTTGTTCTGACTGCCAGAAGCAAGCAGAGACCATAGTAGTAGCACTGTATCCTCTTATTATATAACACAAAGTGAAAATTCTCCATACTAATGAGTAACTGTGGTCACTTGGATTTAAGTTGCTTTACATCAGATCATTTGAAGAAAATGCCCATTTAGTTAAATAACATCTTTTAACCAACAGGACCTTTCAAAGGTGCTAATCACCAGAACCACTTACTGTGTTGCTGCTGTATATTTAAGCTTGGCAGAATTTGATTTTATTTTTTTATAACTTTAACAGGTAATATTGATTATTTTATGCATTTTCCCTATTTGTATTTTAAATTTTCACAGTTATGGAAAATTATGGGGATGGTGAGGATATTTAATGACAGCAGACATTGAGATTCAAAAAGTTAAAGCTATTTTATAAACCATTGAAACAAACTGTCAGTTTCACATGTCAAAATATACAAAGTAAATACCCTAAAATCAAACTCTAATAAGTTCTCAGAAGCATTTTTCTTGCTTTGCCTAGCTGTACATTTTGATTATTATTGATGGACATATTTTTTGTCAGTGAGAGTGTGTGTGAGAGAGAGAGTGAGTGTGTGTGTGTGAGAAATTGACATTTATTGACATTTCTCTATAAAAAATCTAATCTTTCCAAGCCTATGTATTCTATATGTAGACCTAGTTAATGGAGTACTTGGCTGGGATTCAAGACCTGGGTTCGACTCCTGGCTCAGCCATGGCCTATTGGGTGACCTTGAGCAAATCACTTCAACTCTGTGCCTCAATTTCCCCATCTGTAAGATGAGGACAATGTTCCTCCCATGTAAAGTGCTTTGAGATCTACAGATGAAAAGCGCTATATAAGGGCTAGGTATTGTACCACCTATACACCATCTATTGCTCATGTTCATCCATCACTTTAACACTGACCTTGCTTCTTCAGAGTATGCCACATGACAAGTCATATGTTCTGACCACTAAATAGTGCTCTTCACCCTAAGTAGACTTCTGCTGCATTTCCCAGGTTGGTCTAACTCAGTAGCTAGCGTTGTCACTGAGAACTACTGTTAGTGTGCCCCTCTGTATATCCATGTAGCTTTTATTCAGATTCTTAATCTGCAACTCTTATTTAGGCTAATCTTTGTATGGTAGGGCTCTTGGCCCCAAAAACATTACATCATTTTTTTTGTTCAATATCCAAACAAGCCAACCATCTCTGTACAGTTGAACTCAGATGCAAATCAAGATGGAATGAATTTTAACTCCCTCATGATTTCAGGATAACTTTTACTTTAAAGCTAATTATAAAGATGGCTGTTTTAAAATACATGCAAGATCTTAGATCTGGCTGAAGTATATAATGTATGTACACAAAGTTAAAAATTATCCATGAAACAGCGTGTGCTTTATTTTAAATTGAGTTGATAAGGTGGCAGTGTCAAAACTTATGTCCAGGTTATTTAAAATCAAGTAAAACTGTTAAATTTTAGTGTAAATTTTGTGTTTGCACGTTGTGTATATTATTTGCACGACATGAGAAGAAAATCAATGACTAATTTGATGGTAACATCTGTGTAATGCCAACTAAAAATCAACTTGGGGATATAACTTCACCAGAGAAAATGTATTCCGCGGTAGCTGAAAGTGGTGCCAATAAGTGTTCTTACACTCTTAGAATGAAGTTTCCATTGCTTAAACACTGACAAGCATCAAACTATCTTCCCAATGCAAAAAGAATGGTCTAAAATATATGTGATTTTTCATCAAGCTGCCTGGCTTTCTTTTATAAATCAAGGACACACATCTCCTTAAGTCTCTGGCCCCTAATTCCTTCCTACATCTGTTTCCTGGATAGCTCATACAGTGAAAGGAAATCACCTCCCTTCCACACAAACATTTCCATGTGCTTCAGTTCTTGTGAGAATATGAAGAAATATAATGCAATCTGATAGATTACTGTATGGTATCCTTCTCCTCAGATTAATGTACAATAGTGACACTTTTCAACTCTACATATACATAACCTGCCAAACAATACTATAATCCATGCAATAGCTATGCTAAGAATGCTTGGGCTGGTCAGGACTGGTAGTCAAGCTATTTCAGAAATTCAATCTATATTCTGCTCAATGTAAATTACTTGCCTGTTCATTGTGTGCTTGACCTTAATGAAAAACACAGGCTTTCCCCTCTATACTTAAACATTCAGGATTATCAGAGAAGCTCGAGTCATCACTAGAGAATCACACAAGAGTTTGGGACATCATGGGGCAGGATCAGAAAATTAAACCAGTGTAAAATAACTTCAAACAACTCCCGATAAGGCAGACCACAAAACTGATGCCCCGTAAGCCCAGCTGTAATTGAACACAACAGGCATGTTCTCCTTTTTCCTCCCTTATTTCTTGCGTAGTAACCCTACCCACTATTGTGGGGATGTATAAGTACCCACTTAGAACAGATTAGGCAATTGCCTTCCCCTAGAGAATTGAAAGGAAGAGATTTCCCACAATTTGAAGAACAGTGAAGAGGCACTAGGGAAATTATCACCAATACAAGCAATTAGTGACTTCGCTAAATGGGTTTTATACCTGAGTCCTCACAATGTAACAATCTGAATGATGATTTTAAGTATAGCTAAATACAAAAAATATTTTTTTATTTCCCTTATAGCAGTGACTTTTTATCTCTCACTGCTTCTTTTACATGGTTGTTAAGCCACAGTGGCTCTTTTTTAGTTCTTTTACTGTTTTTTAAGTTGGGTTATACATTTAAGTTGGGCCTCTATTATGGTGTCTTTGAAAAGTGTCCATGCAGCTTGCAGGGATTTCACTCTAATCACTGTACCTTTTAATTTCTGTTTAACTAACCTCATTTTTGCATAGTTTCCCTTTCTAAAATTAAATGCCACAGCGTTGGGCTGTTGAGGTGTTCTTCCCACCACAGGAATGTTAAATGTATATTATTATGGTCACTTTCCGAGCGGTTACCTCTTGGACCAGATCCTGCGCTCCACTCAGGACTAAATCGAGAATTGCCTCTCCCCTTGTGGGTTCCTGTACCAGCTGCTCCAAAAAGCAGTCATTTAAAGTATCGAAATTTTGTCTCTGCATTTTGTCCTGAGGTGACATGTACCCACTCAATATGGGGATAATTGAAATCCGCCACTATTATTGAGTTCTTTATTTTGATAGCCTCTCTAATCTCCCTTAGCATTTCATCATCACTACCACGGTCTTGGCCAGGTGGTCGATAATAGATCCCTACTGTTATATTCTTATTAGAGCATGGAATTACTATCCATAGAGATTCTATGGAACATGTGGATTCATTTAAGATTACTTCATTTGATTCTACATTTTCTTTCACATATAGTGCCACTCCCTCCCTACCCTCCTGTTCGCACGACCTGTTCTATCTTTCTGATATATTTTGTACCCCAGAATGATCGTGCCCCATTGATTGTCCTCACTCCATCAGGTTTCTGTGATGCCTATTATATCAATATCCTCCTTTAACACAAGGCACTCTAGTTCACCCAACTTATTATTTAGACTTCTAGCATTTGTGTACAAGCACTTTAAAAATTTGTCACTGTTTATTTATCCACCCTTTTCTGATGTGTCAGATTCTTTTTTATGTGAATGTTTCTCGTCTGATCTGGCCCATACTTTATCCTCTTTCAGCCTCTCCTCCTGACTAAAACCTAGAGAATAGACTCTCCTCTAAGAGACGTCTCTGTCCGATCCACGTGCTCCTCTGCAGCAGCTTTCCCCTAACTCTTAGTTTAAAAACTGCTTTGCAACCTTTTTAATGTTAAGTGCCAGCAGTCTGGATCCACTTTGGTTTAGGTGGAGCCCCTCCTTCCTGTATAGGCTCCCCCATCCCAAAAGTTTCCCCAGTTCCTAATAAATCTAAACCCCTCCTCTCTACACCATCGTTTCATCCATGCATTGAAACTCTGAAGCTCTGCCTGCCTACCTGGCCTTGCGCGTGGAACTGGAAGCATTTCTGAGAATGCCACCATAGAGGTCCTGGATTTCGGTCTCTTTCCTAGCAGCCTAAATTTGGCCTCCAGGACGTCTCTCCTACCCTTCCCTATGTCATTAGTACCTACATGTACCACAACCACCGGTCCTCCACAGCACTACACGTAAGTCTATGTAGATGCCTCGAGAGATCCGCAACCTTCACACTAGGCAGGCAAGTCACCATACGTTCTCCTGGTCATCACAAACCCAGCTATGTTTCTAATGATCGAATCTCCCATTACTAACACCTGCCTTTTCCTAATGACTGGAGTTCCCTCCCCCGGAGAGGTAACCTCAGTATGAGAGGATACTCAAACATAATCTGGAAGGAGGGTCCCAACTATGGGACGGTTTCCCTCTGCTCCCGTTGGCTGATCTCCTTCCCTGAGCTTTTCATCCTCCTTAACAGCGCAGGGGTGGTACAAATCTACAGTGTCCTGGATAGCCTCATCAACATACCTCTCTGCCTCCCTTAGCGCCTCCAATTCCACCACCCTGGCCTCCAAAGCCCGTACGCTCCTTGCACGGAATGCACACATACACCACCCGCCCACAGGGCAGGCAATCATACATGCTGCACTGAGCACAGTAAACAGGATAGCCCCCACTCTGCTGCTGGGCTTCTGCCTGCATTCTCTCCCACAGCTACCTACATTAATGAGACAGGTTTTGTTTAAATCAAGAAGTTTTGATTATAGTTTAGTTTAAAGGTTTTAAAGAATGGCAAGTGTACTTCACCCCCTTCCCACCCCCTTCCAAACTCCCTCTTAGCGGCCCATTCACACAGCTCCCTGGTTGCTTCCTCACTGCTTTATAAAGCCCTGGCCTTCCTGATAGCCCCGCCCCCCTGACTAAGGCTCAAGCTAATGAACGGAGGCTTCTAGATTTCAAACCTTGTTTACAAGCTCACAGCTTCCAACTGCTGGCCACAGCACACAGTCCAAACAAACAAACACACAAACACAAGCTCAGCACACAGCACGTTACCCCCACACACAAACGCACACTACAGACAGCCACTTACCCCATTTGCTCCACCTTCACCTGGAGAACTCCCTCTCAAAACTCTGTTAGCGGCCCCTATTCGAAAAAGCCATGGTGGACCATAGGTCCTGGGCTCGGGAAACGAGCACTGAGTGGTGGGATCACATTGTGATGCATGTATGGGATGACGAGCAGTGGCTGCAGAACTTTTGGATGTGCAAATCCACCTGCCTGGAACTGTGTGAAGAGCTGATGTCAGCACTGCGGCACAAGGACACCACAAAAAATGGTTACTAACCTTTCCGTAATTGTTGTTCTTCGAGATATGTTGCTCATGTCCATTCCTAGGTAGGTATATGTGCGCCGCGTGCACCGTTGCCAGAAAGTTTTTCCCTCAGTGGTATCCATCAGGTTGTCTCTGGCGCCCCCTGGAGTCATGCCCTCATGGCGCTTTATATAGGAGCCCACCGACCCACCACCCCCTCAGTTCCTTCTTGCCGGTAACTCCGACAAAGGGGTAGGAAGGCAGGTTTTGGAATGGACATGAGCAACACATCTCAAAGAACAACAGTTACAGAAAGGTTACTAACAGTTTTTTCTTCTTTGAGTGCTTGCTGATTTCCATTCCTGTGTAGGTGACTCTCAAGCAAATGTAGGAGGTGGTTCAGCGTTCAATGACAAATGGAGTGTAGCACTGCTCTGCCAAAACCAGCATCATCTCTAGCCTGCTAAGTGATGGTGTAGGGGGGTGTGAACGTGTGTACTAAAGACCATGTCACTGCTCTACAGATATCCTTGACGGAAACCTTTGCCAAGAATGCCGCAGAAGGCCCTCGTGAAATGTGCCATCAGTGCCAGAGCGGGGACTTGCCAGGTCATAGCACGTGTGAATACAAGTAATCCACGAAGAAATTCTTTGGGCCAAGACTGGGAGGCCCTTTATCCTGTCTGCCATGAAGAGCTGAGAAATCTTCCTAAACGATCTGGTCCCATCTATGTAGAAGGCCAGCGCCTGCCTGACATCTAATGAGTGGAGCCTCTGCTCCTGGCTATTGGCATTTGGCTTTGGGAACAAGATGGGAAGAAAAATGTCATAGATGGTTGTGGAACTCCGACACCACCTTTGGGAGGAAAGCTGGGTGGGGGTGCAGCTGCTCCTTGTCCTTGAAGAAGACGGTGTAGGGTGATTCTGAAGTAAGGGCCCTGATTTCTGAGACCCTCCTCGCTGAGGTAATGGCTACAAGGAAGGCCACTTTCCACGACAAGCAAAGCAAAGAGCATGTCACCAAGGGTTCAAACGGTATCCCTGTGAGTCTTGAGAAAACCAAGTTAATGGCCCAAGGCGAGATCGACTGTCTCACCTGCAGGTAGAACCTGTCCAGTCCTTTCAGAAAACGGCTACAATGCACGTTAGCAAAGAAGGACTTACTGCTCACGCCCGGATGGAACACAGAACTAGCTGCCAGGTGCACCCTAATCCAAGACACCCACAGCCCTTGCTCTTTTAGATGTAACAAATAGTCCAGAATACACGCTATGGATGTTCGAGTGGGTAAGATCCCCTTCTGCCCTACCCAGATTGAAAACCTTCTCCATTTTACCAGGTATGTCACCCTGGTGGATGGCTTTCTGCTCCCAAACAGAACCTCCTGAACCGGGCTTGAGCACACTAATTCTGAAGGGTTCAGCCATGCAGCTTCTAGGGCATCAGATGGAAGGACTCAAGGTTCGGATGAAGGAGACAGCCGTGTTCCTGGGAGATCTAGTCTGGAAGCAGTGATAGGGTGATTGGTCCACCACCCTCCTGGAGCTCTCAGTTGGAAAACCAATGTTGGTACAGCCAGGCTAGTGCTATCAGGATCATGCTCACTCCCTACCCCCCTTGACCCTCAGCAGGACCTTGTCTATGAGCAGAATGGGTGGGAATGCACAGAAAAGATGGTCCTTCTAGGGCAGATGGAACACATCTGCGAGCAAGGCCAGACTGGGATTCTGAAAGGAGCAGAACTGTAGACACTTCCTGTTGTGTTCTGTTGCAAACAAGTCTATCTGGGGAGTTCCCCACCTCTGCAAAATGTCCCTCACAACATCCGGGTGAATGGACCATTCATGTTTGGTGAAGGACCTGCTGAGATAAGGCGCTAACCCGTTCTGGGCCCCTGGAAAGTAGGAAGCCTTGAGGTGGATTGAGTAGGTTATGCAGAACTTCCACAGGCTTCCTGGCATAAGTGAAAGGAGCATGCTCTTGATATAGAACAGGGGTCTCAAACTTCATTGCAGCACGACCTCTCTTCTGACAAAGTTACTACATGACCCGGGGGGGGGAGGGGGACAGGAGATACCCAGGGTAAGGGGGCAGCAGGCCAAGCCCTGCCACCCCAGCTGCAGGGAGGGGGGATAGCAGCCACAGCTCCATTGCCCCAGCTGGGGGTGGAGCTCAGGCTTCAGTTTCAGGCATGGGTTCCAGCTAGTCTAATGCTGGCCCTGGTGACCCCATTAAAATGGGGTCATGACCCAAATTTTGAGAACCACTGATGTAGTACATCAGTCATGTTGTCTGTAAGCATCAACACACACTTGTCTTAGAGGTGGGGCTGGAACATTTGCCATGCAGGGCAGACCGCTCTGAGTTCTCTCACATTGATATGTAGCAAGAGCTCCTCCTGGGACCAGGGGCCTTGAGTCTCGAGAGTCCCCAGCTGAGCTCCCTATCCCAGTGTGGAAGCATCAGTGACTAGAGACATTGATGGTTGTGGTCTCCTGAATGGAACGCCCACACTTACCACGCCTGGGTCCAACCACCATAGGACAGTCGATCACTGAAGAGAGAAGTGTGACCACTCTGTCCAAGCAGTCCCTGCCTGGTCGGTACACTGTCACAAGCCAGGCCTGAAGTGGTCTGAGTCACAGCCTCACATGTACACAATGCCACATGCCCCGGGAGCTTCACCCAGGTCCTCACAGTGGTGGTGGAATGTTTTCTGAGGCTATGATTGAGCAGAGTGTCTGGCTTCTGGTAAGAAGGCTTTGGCCTGGACTGAATAGAGGACTGCACCTATGAATTCTATTCTTTGAATAGGGCAAAGTTCAACTTGTGTGTTCAACAGACCTAGCATCAACAAGGTTGACAGTATTAATTGAATATGCTCTTCCACCTGAGCACTGAACCGACCTCTGACCAGCCAGTTGTTGAGGCAGGGATACACTAGTACTCTTTGTTTTCTCAAGAGGGCCGCTGACAGGTCAAAAAGCAATACTGCGAACTGATAGTTCTGGTTTGTGGTGGGGCAGGTACACTGTCTGTTGCCCAGGAATATGGAGATGCGAAAGTGTCTCTCTCCTTGGTGACGGAGAGCTGGGTTGCGATGTGGTGCCTGTCCCTCATGGAAGCTGGCACACTCCTCATGGAGGCAGAGTACATCAACCGAAAGGGCTACTTCTCCATGGTCTTGCAGGTGCTAGTGGATTATGGGGGCTCTTTGGGTGGTCAGGAAAGGTGCATGATGCACACATCTTTAGGAACACACTGGACTGTATAGAAAGCTGCATGCTGGGACTTTCTTTCCAAACCTGAAGATTCCAATGGGGGATGCAGAAATGCCCAAAGTAATCCTTAGAGACCCTGCCTTCCCCTTGCTCCCATGGCTCATGAAGCCTTGCAGCAAGAAGTGTTTCAACAGGTGCCAAATGACCACTGAATGTGCCTTCGGCCGATTAAAAGAACAATGGCGCTATCCTGTTCGGTTAGACCTAAATGACTCCAATGGTCATTGAGGCCTGCTGTACTCTGCATAATATTTGCAAATCAAAGGGGGGAAAAGTTTCCCTGGGGTGGACCGCTGAGGCTAATCAGCTGAGTTTGAGCAGCTAGGTAGAAGGGCAATTAGAGGGGCACAGTGAGAGGCTATTTGAGTCAAGGAGGCTTTGAAGGAGCATTTTGACAGAGTCCCAGTAATGTGTCTTTATATGATGCAGTCAGCCAGGCAATGTTTGCATGCCAGCTTGAATTACTGCTGTAGTGCTTGCTTCCTGAGTATTAACTGTACTAAGCAAATCCTACCTATAGCCACTGTGTTTCAATGTTAGCCTTGAGGATGTATGTATGTATGTCACGAATAGACTGGAGTTTAATAACCAGATAAAACTCAAACTTTCGGTCAGTCTCACGGTTAGAGCTCTCACAGCTGGGTGTAACTCCAGCTTTCGTTGAGAAGCCAGTCCCTACGTGTGGAGTGCACGGAGTACTGAGAGGGACCAGGAACACAAGAGGAATGCAGAGGGGGAGTTTGGGGAGGGTACATACCTGTGTACCTTCAGGACTGCAGAGTTCAAACTGCTGACCAGAGCGGTCATGGGTATTGTGGGACACCTCCTGGAGGCCAATTAGGGCATCTCCACTGAGGCTGAGTTGTTCTAACTACGTTGCAAAAAGTTCTATGATGCTCATCAAGGTAGTTTTATTATGTTGGCATAACAGGGGAGTTATATCAGCAGGAGGAGCATTTCAGTGTGTACACCGTCACTGTTCTGTTGACAAAACTGTGTAGCATAGACAAGGCCTAAGCCTCTGTGCAGAGTTCCCTTGTTGATCAAAGTTAAGGAAATGGCATATTTGGATATCATTTCTACACTAACTTCTGCCTCGTGTATTTGATTCTACTTTTTATAGATGAAGGTATAGTTTACAGCCTATGACTGATGCTGAAAGACACACTGATCTTTACATTGAAGTAAAGCTTGAATGTGTATAAGTGCAATTAAGCTTTATAGGCAATTCAACTTGGAAAGTGAAGATTTTCCAAAGGAACAGCTGAATAAACAATTTATATTTCCTTACACTATCAAAACCAAGGTACTTCCAGTCACTTCAAGTGTTAAAAAGTTTCCCATATACTCTTGGCAATAACGATCACCATTTATTAGTTATTCTGGTTCAATATTAATGGACTAACATTCACCCCAAACAAATACAGATGTACTGGTAAATCAGGATTAATATTTTATTACCACAGTATAACAACTGATTTTAGTTAACTGAGAAGGTGGTACTTAGAAAAATTCAGCAAATGCAGCAATTAAAAATAAATATAGTCTTTATTTTTTAGTACCCAAGACCATTACCCACATATAGTTAAAAGCTATTTGAGTCTTCTTGTGAACATACTAGTAATATGTTACCATGATTTACAGATTTCCAAATTCCATCTTTTAAAAACTCATCTACCTGTATATTTCTTCCAGAACATTCTTCTGGTGGAAGAAATGCTGCCGAACTTGAGCTGTAGACATTCTGTAGAAATCTTTACTGAAAAAAAAAAATATTGAATATCAGATGAGATATGTTTATGAATTATTCTTTAGCAATCTGCAAGATCCTCTAGAGTGGTTGAAAATGTCTTTGCAGAGACTTAACTGTTTCAAAACTGAAACAAAACCTGACTTTGTGAAGCTATTTTTTCTAAGTATCTACATGTATAGGAACATCTTCAGAGGTTAATTCCTAAACCAAGTTCCTTGCTCTTATTTTAACTACAAGCACTATTCTAAATTTAGTTATGATAGAAGCTGAGTCACAAAACTGTCCCTTATACAGCAGAATCATGGGAGAGATTAATTGCCAACATCAAAGAATGCTGTGGAAGAACTTTTTTTTATGCCTTTCTTGACACCACAAACATTAATAACAAAAATGAATGGGCAACACAGAAAAGAATGCTACATATTCTTAAAAAATGCTTAATGGTAAAGTTTGCCAGTTAAACTGCAGTCTTAGCCAAGAAATATCAAAATGTTATACTGCAAGTTATAGGAAGAAAAGTACTTTTTAAAAAAATTGTGCGTGTTATTTGTAGTGTTATTTAAATGGTTTAATGCAAGATTATCATGCTTGTAAATATTAAGAACAAGAGAACTAAAAATTTCACTTCCAGTGGAAACTAGAAAAAGCTATTATGATTCACTTCTGACTTCTACAATTTAGCTTTGGGGCAATAGGTCAGACAACTGCCTGAGGTTTGATTAGCTTATGACGTTTTGCACCAATATTCTGCAACTAATTTTAGTTTTGGAAGAGGCTCTTTGAGCTCTGGTCAAGTGAAAATTCTATTACCGGTAGTTAGATCATCCTTTCCCACCTTGGACACTGGAGCATTCTGCATGACCTTACAAGCAAAGTAGCCAATTAAGCGTTACTCTACAAAACTCTAAATCTGATATTTCTTTTGTAAGAGCTCTCACCAAACTTTAAATAAACATGACAAACTGCAAGTAAATAATCAACGTTTATAGAATAAGACCTAAAGGTTCTGTCATATACAAAGGGAACCTTTCACTTTAACCAATGTAGACTCTGAATTCAAAAGAAAAACACATTTCTATCTTACCATAGTATACAAAGCCATATGTACAGAAACTGTAGTCTTCTATTCATTCAGACTAATTTTCTCCACTGAACAGAAACAAATACAAGTTAGTACAATGAACATGTATTGCTCCAACCTCACCCATCACCATTTTCTTAGAATTTTTTGTTTTAAGAGCAACCCTGCACACTGCTGAAACACTTCTAGATACAGCACCAAATCAAGCCAGCAAGTGTCTTGCAATTAAAATCAATTTTGTGGCTCTATAATTATATTTGGACAGGAAGGAACTTCCCTTGAAGGTACTAGTAAGTAGCAATTAGCAAACTAAATTTCACCAAAATTTATCAAAATTCTGGCTAGCTCCAAGAGATTAATTCAATGTCTATTATAATGGTCAAGAAAAACAACGCTGAAGGAAAGATATAGTGGGGGTGGGTGAGGTTGTGTGGCCTACAATGTGCAGGAGGTCATACTACTAAATGATCATAACCGTCTCTTCTGACCTTAAAGACTGCTCATGCATACCACCCAAACATCAACTTTTCTACAGAGATTCTGTCCTTGCAGAATTGTGGAGGGAAAAAGTACATAACCATCTCCCAAAACTGTTTCAGCAAGAGTTCTTGTATGCCTTTTTTGACACCACATTCACTGTGCGAGATAGTGAATGGGTAACACAAAGGCAAATATTTATATTTGTAAAGTGATCATTTCATTTCTCAGTGCAAAACCTATCTTAACAGCATATAAACAAATGGTCACCTCCAAGAGACCTATTTATAAGTAATTTTTTGAATTATATACAAATGTCAGGTATTCCATTAAAAATAATCATACCATTCAGGAACTGTCATACCAACTTCTTGTAAAGTGGTATTTGTCAACTTGGCAAAGCGCATCAATGGGCATTGTCTGCCTACATCTGAAAAACAGGAGGAAAAAAGAAAATATAACAAATGTCTAAACAGATCAATTTAAAGTCAAACTAATTTTGCATACAAGTAAATTTTGTTCTCAATGCCACTGCTTCATAGGGCTCTTTTGGCAGCCAGTGATTATGTAGAAGACCCAGCCACATTTCATGCTAGCCTTTTGGAGACTGCTCTACAAAACGGAAGGATTCCTCCCTCCTCCAAATTGTGTGATCTGCTCATGGCTGGCCATGCTGATTTTAAGGGTGCATTGTGCAGTAAAAAACCCAGTCCAAAACCTGAGCACATTAGGGAATGTGAGTTATGCATGCAGAAAACCCAGTCTTCTACAAAATTTGACAGATCTCCCAGGACACCCAAGAATAGATGAAGATGAGCAGTTGTATCATTGTTCCCTCACTCAAAAAACATGCCCAATAGCTTTCAGGGCTTGCACAGAAGTGGGATGTGTGTGAAATGTTGCCCCAAGCATCACCATGCTATGGCCAGTCAGTCCCATTTTTAAGAAGTACCCAAACCCTGGGTCGAGCACGTGTGATTGTCAGTCTACTCGGCGCTGTTCCCCATGCACCACGAGCACGCACAGCCCAAACACCTTTTGGTTTGGGGCTTTCTTGGCATCGCCTGCGTTAGTTACAAACATGCACGTGCACCACTCCAAAGCCCGGGAAAGCACGCGGAGCTGAGCCGCCATTGGGCCGACAGCACGTACCAAAATCCTCACTCGCTCGTGGTAACTCCACGCGGACGTGCCCGAGGATTGCCGCTGGGACCCGCGCCCGAGTCACACGAACGGCAGCGGCTCCCCCCGCCCCGCCCGGGTCAGCGGCACCAGCCCGCCAGTCACGCTGCTTCCACCCAACAGGCCGCCCCCCCAGGCGACAACCAGGGGGTTCGGCCCCGGACACGCTTGGGCCTGCGGGGGGAGGGGGCGGCCGCCTGACGGGCCGAGCGGTCACAGCGCGGCCGGGCTGCGAGAGGCGCGAGCCCCCGGGCCGCTCCCTTTTCCTCATGGGCGGACCCCGCCGGCCTCGCGCCAGGCCGGGCCAGCCACTGCCACGGGACGCGAAGCCTGGCCGGGCGCGCGCTGGACGCACAGAGCGCGGGGGCTCGTGCACGGAGCTAGGCGCCGCCAGGCCCCGCCACCCCCCAACCCGCAGCACGGAGAGTGAACCACCTCCTCGCCCCGCCCCCCAGTACGGAGCCGGCTACCCCGCCTGTGCTCTCGAACCACGCGCCCCTGCCCCGCGGCTCTGGCCGGGCCGGCTCACCACGAGGCCGCTGCTGCTCCCAAACCGACCGGCCCCGTGGCCGAGCAGCAACCACCCGCCATGTCCAGCCCCTTCCCGCCTGAGAGAGAGAGAGAGAGACTCCACCCCCCCGCTCCCAGCATGCCCCAAGCCGTATTGGCAAACCACTCTGCAGGGAGGAGCGGCGTGTACCAACGCTGGAGAGGGGCCGACTGTACCAGCGCCTCACACAGACAGGGGAGGAGAGTGTACCAACTCCACCGGGAAGGAGGGGGCTGGTTTGTAAATCCATTACTCCACCCCCTGCAGAGGCCGGGCAGGAGGTAGGTCGAAGAAAGAATTCTTCCCTTGGCCTCGCTGCTGGATCTACAGTGGGGGGTAGGGCCACCTAACTATGTCTTACAGGCAGGACATTTGTCACAGCCTGAGCAATGTAGCCAGGTGGACCTACGTTTTAGCTCTAGACCAATGTGCTGCTAATACAAACGCTCAATCAGTGCTATTAAACCAAGCACACTGTAAAGCTCAGGTGTTGTTTTGCAGTGTGAGGGCTCCCACTCAAACTAGACTAACTTGAGAGGAGTTAATCTTAGGCGTTGTCTACACTGCCATTTTACAGCGCTGCAACTTTCTCCCTCAGGGGGTGTGAAAAAACACCCCCCTGAGCGCTGCAAGTTTCAGCGCTGTAAAGTGGCAGTGTAGACAGTGCACCAGCGCTGGCAGCTGCATCCCTCATGGGGGTGGGTTTTTTACAGCGCTGGGAGAGCTCTCTCCAGTGCTGGGGCCACAACTACACAGCCACAGTAAAGCGCTGCTTTAGGGCATGTCTACACTGGCAGAGTTACAGCGCAGGGAGTTAAAGCACCGCTCAGAGAGCGCTGAAGGGAAACCGCTGTTGTGTGTTCACACTGTCAGCTTCCCGCGCAATAGCATGTTCACCCTTGCAACAGTATTCGGAGCATTGCACTCTGGGCAGCTATCCCACAGAGCACCTCTTTCTCTTCTGCCGCTAAGACTTGTGGGAAGGCGGAGCGTGTCGCGGGGCATCCTGGGTCCTGTCCCAATGCCCCGTGATGCATTGCTTCGCATCCCAGCAATCACTGTGCTTCCAGATGCATTTGGCACCATCTTTCAACAGTTTGTGTACTGTGCACTCTGCCTCTTTGGGCTGCAGGAATCGATCCCGAACTGTTGACCAGTATGCTGCTTGCTCTGATCAACACATCACAAGTGGCAGTGGAGTTATTCCTTAAACTACAAAGGCAAGAGGAGTGTGACATTGATCTCACCATGCGTAGGAGCTACAACATGAGATTGCTTGTGGAATTCACGGAGGTGCTGACTACAGTGGAACGCCACTTTTGGGCTCGGGAAACAAGCACTGAGTGGTGGGATCACATCGTGATGCACATCTGGGCTGACGAGCAGTGGATGCAGAACTTCTGGATGAGGAAAGCCACATTCATGGGACTGTGTGATGAGCTCGCCCCAGCCCTGTGGTGCAAGAACACAAGAATGAGAGCTGCCCCGCCGTTTGAGAAGCACATGGCAATTGCACTGTGGAAACTGGCTACTTCAGACTGCTACCGATCGGTTGCTAACCAGTTCGGAATGGGAAAGTCGACCATTGGACTCATGTTGACGGAAGTCTGCAGAGCATTAATCACATCCTGCTCTGAAAGACCATGACTCTGGGCACCATGTGTGACATTGTGGATGGCTTTGCACAAATGGGTTTCCCTAGCTGCGGAGGGGCGATAGATGGAATGCATATTCCAATTCTGGCACCAGGCCACCTAGCCACCAAGTACATTAATCACAAGGGATATTTCTCAATGGTTCTCCAGGCGCTTGTGGATCACCGTGGGTGTTTCACAGACATTAACGCAGGCTGGTCCGGAAAGGTGCACGATGCACGCATCTTTTGGAACACTGGCCTGTTCAGGAAGCTGCAAGCAAGGACTTTCTTCCCAGACCAGAAGATCACCGTAGGGGAAGTTGAAATGCCCATTGTGATCCTGGGAGACCCCACCTACCTCTTAATGCTGTGGCTTATGAAGCCATACACAGGACAACTTGACAGCAGCAAGGAGTGGTTCAACAACAGGCTAAGCAAGTGCAGAATGACTATTGAGTGTGCTTTTGGCCATTTAAAAGCCCACTGGCGCTGCCTTTATTGGGAGCTGGACCTGGCCGATGATAATATTCCTATGATTATAGCCGCGTGCTGTACGCTCCATAATATTTGTGACGGGAAGGGTGAAAGCTTCACTTAGGGCTGGACCACAGCGGCTCAGCGCCTGGAGGCTGAGTTTGAACAGCCAGAGACCAAGGCTATTAGAGGGTACAGCATGGGGCCATAAAGATCAGGGATGCCTTGAGGCCGCAGTTTGAAGCTGAAATCCACTAATATTTGTTGCTATGCTCAGGAGTGCAGAGCTTGTAATGCTAGGAGGAGATTATGTCCAGGGTTCATATCCAACCTTCTCCTTTGGAGTACAATGCAGCTGGTACTGTGCTTCAGCAGCACCAAACTACAGAGGGATGGGTGTTGAGTGCAGTGTGTAGTGGGAGTCCGCCATACTGGACTGTGAGGGGGAGGAGTGGAATGCCGCGGGAATAGACTGGAGCCAGGAGGTTAATAAGAGTATGTTGGTGTTGTCTGGGGGAAGCATGGGAAAGAGTTTTGCGACAGCAGTTGCAGGGGTGGGCGGGGGTGGAGCCGCTTGGTTTGAAGAGCTAGTATTGCCTGGAGCGTGTCTGCTTGGCGCTCCATAACCTTTAAGAGCCACTCCGTGGCTTCATTCTGGCATGCCACATTCTCCTTTCACTCCTTCTTCTTGCTGTCCCGCCACTCCTTCAACTCCCGTTTCTCGGTGGCCGAGTGCTTCATAACATCACACACAAAGTCCTCCTTAGTTCTTCTTGGCCGTTTTCTAATTCTGCTCAGCTGTTCAGCTGCCGATAACAAAGGGGGAGGCTGGGCTCCCAAAGTCATCTCTGTGAACTTTAAATACAACATTTTACAGAAGCAGTATTGTTTGCAACACAGAGAACACTGATTCAGTGATTTAAAAATACAGTCAGTACTCACACTCAGTACTGAACCCAGGCAAGCACACATGAGCCACAAGACCCCCCAAAATGGTGAGTAGCTGCAGGAGCAGGATAAATCACTCTTCCCGGACACTGCTGTATACTGGGCACGTGGCTCTTGGGGAGAGCCAGCACTGCAGGGGGGGGGGCTGATAATCATTCCTGTCCCCACACTTTCCACAGGCTGTAATCATTATGGAAGATATCTTGCTGCTGAGGGTGAGCAGGGACTCAAGGGAGGGTCTTCTCCAAGACTGTGGCTTCCACCCTGGCCCCGTGTGGCTAGCCTGTGTGCAGCAATGGTCCCTCCCCAACTCCCCATGGGGCACTGTGGTGCAGGAAAGTAACCGTTAATGGGGTAAGAAACAAAGCAGCTCTGCCAAGGAACCTGCGGCAACGGATTGCCAGTATTTCCATGAGAGTTTCCTGGAGATCTCTGACGGAGATTCCCGTGAAGTGAGGGAGTGAAATAACAGCCTGTTCCACTGCTCAGACTAGGTGTGCGGTGGGAGACAAGCCTGCTTTCTGCAACCCTCCTTCCCCCAACAACTCGCTTCAGCGATTCCCCAAATCAAATCCACTTACCCAGGGCCTCCTCTCCTGTTTGTGCTTCGCCAACATCTAACAGCTGTGACTGGCTAGCCTCCTCTGGGGTAGAAAAGAGCTCCCGGCTGCATGCATCTCTGACCTCCGAGTCATCCTCTGCCTCTGGGTCCCCCTCTCCCTCCACATCCTCGTCCACTCCTGGCTCAGTCCACTCTCAACTGGCACACAAGCCACTGAAGTATCCACAGTGGTCTTCGCAGTGGAGGTGAGGTTGCTGCCGAGTATCGCATCCAGCTCTTTGTAGAACCAGCAGCTTGTGGGTGTAGCACGAAAGCAGCGGTTTGCCGCCAGTGCCTTGTGGTAGGTGTTCCACAGCTCTTTCACTTTGATCCTGCACTGCAATGTGTCCCGGTCATGGCCCCTTTCTGTCATGCATTGTTAAATCTGTCCATAGGTGGTATAATTCTGACAGCTGGAGCACAGCTGGGACTGCACAACCTCCTCTCCCCAAATGCTGATGAGGTCCAGCAGCTCAGCATTGCTCCAAGCGGGGGATCGCCTGATATGTGAAGCAGGCATGGCCACCTGGAAAGATGTGCTGAGACCACTGCACGCATCACTGAGCAAACAGGAAGGGGACCTTCAAAATTCCCAAGGAATTTACGGGGTGGGATGACAGTTGGTCACTTGAGGGTAGGGCAGAAGAGTTCAAACCAATGACCAGAGAGACAAGAACAAGTATTGTGGAACACCTCCTGGAGGCCAGTCGCAGCGCTGTAATTGACCATGGTGTCTACACTAGCACTGCAACGCTGTGGCCCCGGCGCAGAAAGCTGTACACCTCTGTAGTGGTGCGGCTGCCCCACTCCCTGAGACTATGGGCTGCGTCAGGCCAGTGGGCCTGCGCAGACGCACAGCCAATGGGGGAAGGGCTTATTGGGAGCCAATCAGGGCCCAGATTGGAGGCAGCCAATCAGGGCCAGGCTCAGCCCTATAAAAAGGCTGCACAAGGAGCAGAGAGTCAGTCTGTCCCAGGCTTTTGACAGGAGAAGGTCTATCTCGGGTGGGAGACTAGCACCTGGGACAGTGCAGTGTTGGGCAGGCCTGGGGGAGCAGAAGGTAACTCTAGCCTGGTGTCTGCCAGGCTGCAGGCTCTGAGGGGAAGGGCCTAGCCTGTGCAAGGGGCCAAAGGGGAAGTGGCCCAGGGAAGTAGGTAGACAGAGGGGAGAGAAGGACAGTGAGGCTGCCGCCAGGGGGTCCCTGGGTCGGGACCCAGAGTAGAGGGTGGGCCTAGGTCCCCTCCTTCTCACCCTGCAGTACACACAGCCATTGGCCATAGGGAGCAGCCATTATAGACCACGCCAGATCCCTGACAGGAGGGATTAGACTTTGGGGTGTGTCGTTGACCATGGTGGCTGGACATAGAGACTGCTGATTGACACACACACCCCCAGAAGGGGGTGTGGCAGGACTAAGGGGCACTGCCAGAGGACAGTGGTCCTGAAGAGGACACCGCCAGTTGGTGAGCGACATGGGCTCAGAAGCCAACCGAGGGAAAGATAACGGGCAGGATACCACCGAGAGGGAACGCTCCACTGGACTGAGCTAATTCCCAAAGTAACCAGTAGGAGGTGCTGTGGTGGTGAGTCCCAACCTTGTTACAGCCTCTCATTGGGGTGGTGTTTTTACAGCACTACAACTGTGCAGTTTCTGCGTGATAAGTGGCTTGGCAGTGTGTACACCTCAGGAGTTACAGTGCAGAAAGCTGCTTTATTGCACAGAAACTTGCCAGTGTAGGCTGGGCCTTAGTGTAGCTAATTCAAGCTAGCCTTGCAGTGAAGCTGCACTGGACTATTAGTTACTGGTAAACACTGAACAACTTCCACTCAAGATAGCAATACATTTTGAGCATACCTTTTGTAGTTATTAAAAAACAAAAACAAAAAAAAACCCAAACATTTTGACTGGTTAAATAAAAAACCTACACATTACTGGGACAACAGGACAGCATATGAAAAACCAGGACTGTCTCAGTTAAACCAGGATGTATAATCACTTTAGTTGTAGAATGACTTTCTGCAGCAGAATTAATCTACTCTGAAGTCTCTCTCCTGTGGAGCTTATACACTTTGCAGATGCCCAGTCCAAGCAATGACCCATTGCATAGAAACCCCGAGTATCCAATTATTGTTGTTATTTAACATTTCTGTATAGCATCATTTGTATGCATGGTGCTGTGCGGAGAGAGTGACAACATGGTCCTTGTACCAAGGATCTATGGCACTCTGTGGACCTGATTAAAGTCAATGGGGTGCCATGTGGGCATTGGGTCAGGCAATGCAGAACAGTTTGCAGGTTTGAGGCCTAGGTTAGATCTGATATGACAGAGGAACACATAAGCTCAGGGGAGAGGGAAGGAGGGTCTCACAAACACACACAAAACTTGAGTAATGACATTGCTTCTTTTCACTAATAAAACAATATGAGTAAATAACGTTATTACTTGGCAGAACAAGAGGTAAGATAGAGAATTTTCAGATTTTTTCTAAAGAGGTCAGCTTCTAGTTAGGCACCAAAATAAGTGGCTAGATTTCCTTAAGACTTCACCACATTCAGTGCTGAGTTCTCTTCAAAATCTGTCCGTAAGCATCACACTGGGAGTTGAGAGGCAGTGAGCACTTTTGAAAATCTGGCCCTTATTTAGATACCTACACAGGAGTTGAGCTGTATTGAAAATCTGACTTCAGATGTAGTAGCTGAACACTTGACAATATGGCCCTGAACTCTTTGAAAATCTGAGCCCCTTGGGGAAAAGAAGATAATACAGATGACCACACAGTGGATGCTTGGGCACAGCACCTTCTGAAATAAGATCATATATTCAGCTGAGTGGAGGAAATACATGTTCTATCTTTTGCCTTTCGATAAAGTGCCCATTGCTTAAGGGGGAAATGGTTCTTTTTAATTAGACTAACACCTCTGATGGGGGTAGAAAAGTTTTGTTTGTTTAATTAAAAAGGACTTGTTTGTACCTTTAAGGTCTAGTGATAGTATAACTATACCTTTGGTCTATAAAAAGTGTTCTTCTGAGCTGCTGTTTGCTTTTAATGTTAGTTCTCAACGGGAGGATTCAGGAGAGACAGGATTTTTGAACAGAGCTATCTAGGTTCTCTTGAGAGTTGGGAAAGTTTCTTAATAGAGGAAGAGAATCAATTTGGCTTTTTTCCTCCATGTTGGTATTTTTCTCCCCTGCTGCTGGTTTTTATTTTTGTAATTCTTGGAATCTGTATAGGCACATTGGAAAAGTCATTTCTCTAGTAGTGAAGTCTCTTTGATAATCTCTAGAGAGTTTCTTACTAGCTAACACACAACGAACCTTTCACACTACTTAATCCTATTTAAGCCTTTATAGAATCCACAGATGCAGATGTCAGTTCTAGAAAGAACTGCCTAGTGGTCCATGGTGCTCCCTTCCCCTCTTACTTTACTTATATTATCAAAGTATATGAATCTCCCTGCCAGCAGGTTTGTTCTCTCCAGAGAGATAAAATAGTTTCAAATTGTATTACTTTCTCATAGATTTACCCAAGTGGCCAAGGGAAATGATGTGGCCTCATCTCTGCCTTTACCCTTCCTCTTGACTATCAATGCTATAAAAGCAGCTTATATTCTTCACTCCCCTCAGTGCCGATTTAGGAGGAAGAGCAAGCCCTCCAATCATTGTTTTGTAAAACTATAATCAGTTAAAACTCTTCTAATTTATAATAAATGTCCTGTTTTGTTCCATTACTTATGGGTGTTTTTCTTACTACTTCTGAGTTGCGGGATCCATGAATTCTAACACTGACATAAATCGCAAGCCAATTTAACTACCGCAGGTAACACTGAGCACCAGAATATGTATTAAAGCAAAAAAAGAGAGAGACCTAATGGTAATAATAGGGAGCCAGGAATGCTAAAGTGCTAATCCAGATTTTGGCATAGATTCTTTCTTTAGGCAAGGTCCTTTGTGTCAGCTCCTGGGTGTTCCTTGCACACACAGCTTGCAGGATCAGCCATGTAACTTCTTTGCTTTCATTTCCTTGTGCAAAATGGGCATATGTGTTTAGGTATTATGGTGATGGTGGTATAGGAAACTTTAACACAGACTGATAGATAATATCTCACAGGAGTAATGTGAATAGTAACAGAAATGTTTGTAACTTGCTTTGAAAATGAAGCTTAATGAGTCATTGGTGCAGTATTGCTGTTAGCTTTGCTGTCGTGAGTGGTTTGGAACTCTTTCAAGGTGAAGACTTCCTGTAGTGACTTCTCTGAAAAGAGATCAGGCACCAAATGAATGGGTTATTATTGCTAGTCCACTATATTTCAAAGTTTGTTTCAATTTTTGTTAAAACCCCACCAGATGTCAGTATAAGGCCACCAATTCCAAGGAATAGGGAAAGGTCCACGCTGCCAAATTATTAATGGTTCTTAGGAACATAGGATAGGAATCACCATACAGTACTAGATCAGACCCACATCCATCTAGTCCAGAATCCTGTTTCTAACAGTGGACAACACCAGGTGTTTCAGAGGGAGATGTACAAACCCAACAGTAGGCAAAAGTGGTATAATCTCCCCTCACCGCCCTCCCCCCCGCCCCATTAGCTTTCATCCTGGTCTGTAATAGATAGAGGTTGACTTAAACCCTGAAGTATGAAGTTTAATATTCCTGCCAAAACTTATTAGCATCAGCTATAATAAAGCTGAATAGTGTTGCTATCCTTATAAATGTTAAACCTCTTTTTTGAGTATTGGTAAGTTCTTGGCCTCAACAACTTCCTGTGTTACTGTGTTCCACAGCTTAATCACATGTTGTATGAACAAGTATTGCCTTTTATGGGTTTTGAATTTCCCAACTTTTAATTTAAGTGGAGGTCCCTTGCTCTTGTGTTATGAGACAGGGAGAACAGACGATCCTGATCTAGCTTCTAGTCTAGACCATTCATTATTGTATACACTTTTATTATGTTCCCTCTCCTTTCTAAGATGAACTATCCCAATCTTTTCAATCTTTCTCTTACATGTGAATTTTCCCATGTCCTAGATCATTCTCATTGCCCTTGTCTGAACCCCTTTTAGTTCTGAAATATCCTTTTTGAGATGCGGTACCCAGTACTGCACACAATATTCCAGAAGTGGCTGCCCCACTGATTCATATAAAGGCATTCTAACATTCTCTGTATTATTCATCATCGCCCCCCCATTATGCATCTTAACACATTTGCTTTTTTGACCACAACTGTACATTGGGAAGAGCTCTTCTTTGAACTGTCTAGGTGATGCCTAGGTCCCTTTTCAGAAGTGATACAGTTAATTAAGAACCCTGTAAAGTATATGAATAATTTAAATGTTTCCCTCTAATGTGTATTACTTTGCATTGATTGATATTGAATTTCACTGCACATTCACCTATCTTGTTTAGGTTTCTTTGAGTTTCTCACAGTTCTCTCTGTTCCTGACTAACCTAAATAACTTTGTGTTATAAGAGCAAATTAGCAGTGGAATTGTACATGGAGAAATACTGTTAAATGTGTCATTGTTTGATGTCAAGAGCTTACCTGCTGTCGGTGCACTATGATTCTCCTTTCAGAATTTTCCTCAGCTACTTCATAGCTCAAGCCTGCAACTGGTGGACTGTATTTTCAGCCTGTTTACTCAGGTTTAAGATTTTCCCCCCCCCCTGTTTTATCACTCTTCCACCTTTTCTCTCATTGCAGACAAGGTAGTGGACTTGTGCACTGGTTGCACTGACTAGGTCACTGGTTGAGCTTGCAAAGAAAAGAATCGTGAACAGTCTTTTTCTCCTGCAGATTTGGAACCACTAATTTGCTCTTTCATTTTTAATATCTTTGGGACAGGGACTTTGTTGTCTTGTCAATAAAGCACGTTGGCCAGAATGAGTGCCTGAAGTTTGGCAACTGAATCTATTGTTAGTAATGCTAATAAATGTGGCCAGATTTTGAGAGAGTATGAGCAACACTCAGATCACATTTATTCTGGTGTAGGACAATGGCTTTCAGTGACAAACTTCAGGAACCCACGTTTGAATACTTTGGCCCTGGCAGACTTGTATTTATTAATATAAATAACATACTGAGTAACACTGTATAGCATATTGATAAGAATTACAGTAGAAAATCAATGTGGGAATTACTCAGTGCACAAATCTCTCCATTAACATATATCTCCTGCTGCTCTCAAGTAACTAGAAAATTGAAGTTGGTGCATATGAACAGCATGTTAGTCACTGGCTTGGAATGTCTGCAATTCTGCTTAAGATTGAATTCCTGATGTTCAACTGCTCTGTGGGGGAACCAGCTGAAGTTGCCCCAGCTTTTGTTAACTAGAATGTGTGGCTAATTTTAAGTTTTGAGAGAGAGAGAGAGAGTGTGTGTGTATAATATATGGAGTGCTGGTTTATGCAAGAGCAATACTTTTGTCCATGGTATGGCTCTTTATTACGTATATATAAAAATATAATATTTCTGTCTGGATAATGTTGCTCTAGCGCCCATCTACATTAACATAAGTACAGCAGAAGTGCCATTTTTCATAACACCAGTTTACACACACACAATAAGCATTGTTTGTTGTTACACACAAACTCAGACAAAGGCTGGCATGGATGAAACAACTTTTTTGTATCTTGAAATGATTTGAGATACTGAGTTCTAATGTTCATGAAAATGAGACTTATTCCTGACTGGTCTAGCCAGGTCATAGGTCAGCTTATTCTGGCCTAGCTTGTAGGCCAGGGGTCAGCAACCTTCAGCACGTGGCCCATCAGCGTAATCCACTGGCGGGCCATGAGACATTTTGTTTACATTGACCATCCACAGGCATGGCCCCCCGCAGCTCCCAGTGGCCGCAGCCTGCTGTTCCCAGCCAAAGGGAGCTGCAGCAGACCACACGGCTGGGCTGGTCCCCGCTTCCTGAAGCTCCCATTGGCTGGAAATGGCGAACCGCGGTCACTGGGAGCTGCGGGGGGGGGAGGGGGGCATGCCTGCGGACGGTCAATGTAAACAAAATGTCTCGTGGCCCGCCCAGCTCTGCCTTGTTCTGCTACTGGTTTGCTTTCTCAGTCTTGATCTGGTACAGTATATGATGAACATTACTAGTTGATTTTTAGCAAATCTTATAAGTAGTGTCTGACTAGAGACCCCTAAGATTGAAATAATCTTTTTGCCTGTAGAGTGGGTAATGCAGAGAGGGAGAAAGAATACAGGTTTCCCAACTCCAGTCTGTTAATGTGCCTTGCCCTTTATAGAGACTTCTTCTAGAGATGACAATATTTCACATCTCCTGCTTACTCAGTTGCTTGGGCTCTCTGCTACAATTGCCAGTTAAGGATGCCAATTGTTGTAATGGCTTTTCAAAATGGATACTGGGCCATTAAAAACTGATTAATCAAAGTCCAAACTCATTTTACATACCAAGAGATGGCAACTACTTTCAATCCCTACCAGTTACGAATGGTATTTGGCCCATCATAGGGTTACCATATTTCAGGTTCCCAGAAAGAGGACACTGCCGGAGGGGACAGGGAACCTGGGGAGAGATGGAGAGGGAGGTACAGTTGGGGGTGCAGGCAGGGGTACCTGCAGTGGGGATACTCATTGGAGGTGAGGGGCAGTGTCGCTCCCTGTCAGTGGCTGGCACAAGCCCAAGACATGGCTACAGACATCATACAGCACCTCCCTGCGGGATCCCATCCCCAGGGCTGAGAACCCAGTGCCTGGGTGGGTGCAATCTAGCAGCTGTGGCTTGCAGGGGAATGGACCAATCAACTGCAGATGCAGGAGAGGGACCAACCAAGAAGTGGACCAAGCGGGGGAGGGCTCTTTCTGAGCTGCAGCTTGTCTGCTCTGCAAAAACTTAGGACATTTCCTGTTATTTTTAAAATCACCCCCAGACAGACACTCAAAAAAGAGGCTTTCTCTGGCAAAACCTGGACGTGTGATAACTCTAATCTGGCACCTATGCAGATTTGGAGTTTGGTCATCAGTCCTAACTTGATTCCTACTGAGTTCTTTTTGCTTCACTTGGACTAGGAATTGCTCTCCCTCCTGCCTTGTGGTGGTTGGGAGGATTAAAGGGAGGTGGCCCACAGTTCTTCACTTTTCTTCAGGGAGAGGTTCTGTTCTCTTAGTCCCCTGGAAAGGCTGGAAGCTGACACTAATATTCTTCCCCTTTCAAATGAAAGCCAGAAGAGGGGGGAATAGAGTCCGGGGGATTCTTCCCTTTCTTCCACAGAGGGAAGGGGTTTAGCAGTTTTCTTCTTGCCTATGTAATCAGGAAAAGGCATCTGGTTGCTCAGATTGCACTGGGTCTTGGAGACAATTGACATATGTTCAGTAATTATTGCTTTTTGCTTTCTTGGGTCAAAAAGTAGACCCTACTCAACTTGAAGAGCAATTTATGCACTCATCAGCATTCCATCTGTTGGTTTAGTACAGCTTTGAAAGGTTGTCCTATTTTCCTATGCATTCACTGTACTATCAGGATTTTATAACTTCTTGTAAAGTGTGTTTGGGCTGTTATAATTATGTAAGCAGAGTCTGGATGAGCTCTCCCCTGACATTAGTGGTGAGCTGTGAAAAAAGACTTCAGAAGCTGATCTCGTTTGCATGGACACACCCACCCTGCCTAGGTGCTCAGCATGATGGGACTGCTTGCCCAAATGATCACTTGTGGCTGGTGTTGGATCCCCAGTCTCCTTGTTATTGGGGCAGAGTAATAAAGGGTTGCTATCCTTGTGTGAACTGAGGGCAGCAGAACTGTACCTGGCATACCCTGATGTAGGGATTCACCCTCAACTGAACAGCACTCACTAGGCGGGGGACATGGGTTGCAAAGTCCAAGGAGTTGAGAGGGTAGGGAGAGGTGTGGGAGTGTTATGTTTAAGGGTTGTAGACACCCTTTGATTCTTCCTTGCTTCATAGTATAATAAGAGTTAATTTAGACTCAATTGAGAGTCTTGTTATAAGATGAAGAGCTGAAATCACTGATAACTGGGTTGAAGTATTAGATCTACTTTGGGACAGTGTCTCTATTGCAAGAGACTGCTCAGTGTGCACCAGCAGTGAGGCTCCCCCACTAACACCTGAGATCACTGAGAGCTGTGTTAAGTGTGTGTATGGGGGGGAAAGAGGACTGAAGACATATTGGTGAATGGGCAGCTGGCAGAGAGGTGTGGCAAGCAGCTAGCAGGGCAGCTGGCGGAGAGGTGCAACCAGCAAGGTGGCTGGTGGAGAGGCATGGCAAGTGGCTAGCAGGGCAGCTGGCAGAGAGGACCCCAGCAGAGCCCCTCAGAGCGTGGCAATCGGCCGTTGGGGTGATGAGTGAGTGCCGGAGCAGTGCAGCGTGTAAGGTGCCTCCTTACCCCTCCCCACTAGCCAGGGTGGGAGGTGAACTCTGCGGATGAAACTCTGAACTCTGGGGCTGCACAGGCCAAGGGCAGCAACTGTGAGTGGGGTACAGAGAAGGGAGGGGCATATTAAAGGGACTTTTGGGTTGCTGGACTGAAGACCATGAGGGTGAAAGGACACTGCCCAACTTACTTGTGGGGTGGGTCTTTTGCTCATGGTTTGTGTTTATGAGCTCTAGCTGCGGTGTTTTCCCAAATTAATGCTGAGTTAATTCCCTCCTTTTATTAAAATTTTTTGCTGCACTCAGACTCTGCTTGTGAGAGGGGAAGTATTGTGTCTTAGAGGCACCCAGAGGGTGGTGTGTAACTGTCCCAGGTCACTGGGTGGGGGCTCGAGCCGGTTGTGTTGTATTGTTGAGAAGGAACCCCTAGATACGGAACCCGGCCCTTGTTGCTGCTGGCTGCACCTGGCAGAAGGGTTACAATTATGAAAGCTACTGTATTACATCTAAATAATATTATATTGTAATTTGATTTATCTGTGGGTGGTGAGGGAAAGGGGGGGGAATATGGCATTAGTTAACTGTTTAAAAAATAACTAGTGATGGGCAGACATTTAAAGCTTGTATATGGAGAAGAACTCAATAATGTCTGTCTCTTAAATTGGCAAAATTGGGCTGGAAGTCTTGCAGCTTTCCTTTTCCATGTGTTTTGGCATTTCCAATTCAAGTCCCAGTAGGGAGGACCAGGCATTGTTAAAGGAAGTGAAGATGGACAAATAAGGAAAAGGTTAACTTTATTTGCAGTTCAGTAAAGTTTGACTTGTGTCTATTTTTGTCTTATCGCAACTGTTTTTCCTCATCCACCTCCCCTCCATGATGATCTTTTTTGATCATTGATCTTTTGGGTGTTTAGATGCCATGGATCATTGTACAACACTGCTCTAAAGTAGGGTGTACTGCACCATACGTAAAACCCCCCTTGAGATTTTTGAAACAATAAAGGTGGATGGTTCAGATAAGTAAATATCCATCATGGGATCTTGCAAGAGCCAAAATCATGATATGAAGCTGTGGTAAAATGCTATATTGAATTATTTCATAGTAAGTCTGCTCATTAAGCACCACCATTATATTGCCACTGGAAAATGCCGTGGCCTGTCTTAGTCTAAGAGATAATCAGAGTTTCTCTTTCACTCTGATTGCACATCCAGCTTAATTAAGAAATTATAGACAAGAAGTTCCTTCCAGCCTGCAATAAGAAAAACGTCTGTATTAATCTTTGTCCCATTCACAGAGAGCAGTTATGAATTATACACTACTGAATTCATCTTTGTATTCCAATATAAATATACACACTATTCTTGACATATATAGATAAACTGGAAAAATTACTGGATTCTGTCGATACCAATATAGCAGGTAACTATGAAACAGTGAGTATTTCAATTAGTCCTAATCATCCAGGGTATCAAATCCATGGGAGATCACTAGGAACATGCATACTAGGGCCCTGATTCTGCAGTTGGACCCATTATCACAGGTCCTTGCACAATCCCACTGACTTCCATAGGACTCTAAGTGGACACAAAAGTCTGCACTAGCAGGACCAGAGCCTCCTTACATGAATTTTCAAAACAGTTTCCAAAATAGACATCACTATTTTACTATGCCCGTAAAGCATTCACAATCAGGGTCTGCCACTTCACTAATACTTCCCAGCAAAGGGTCCAGTCTGTGGTATGTTAAGACTCAAATTCATCATTTGAATGTATGAGGCAGACAGTCTTTCAAACTTGTGCTAATTTAGTAGTAGGTAGACATTCTAACAATTTTTAAAACAATTATAAACTAGATTATATCTTGCAATAACTTTGAAAGTCTGTGCCTTTGGATAGTCACCAGACATGACTGGTATGTCAAGATGCCATTTTCCTCTTACTTAAATTTAAATCCAACTTTAAAATGTGGCTCTACTCTGCAATGGGGTGTACAAACCCCACATAGGGCAAGAGGGGATTAATGAGACCCAGTAGGCACGATCAGCCCTGCCCCACTACACCTGCAGTAGCTGTCAAGCCTGGAGGGAGGCACTAAAAGAGCTGAACCCAACTCAGTTGGGGAGTGATGGGCAGGGCCGGTGCAAGGAAGTTTCACACCCTAGGCGAAACTACCACCTTGCGCCCCCCCTCTCCCAGCCCTGCGGCAGCTCCCCGCCTTGAGGCGCCGCCCCCCCCTCCGTGGCTCAGACTCCCTCTCCCAGTGCAGTGGCCGCTCCACTTCTCCCGCCTCCCAGGCTTGCAGTGCCAATCAGCTGTTTGGCTCTGCAAGCCGGAGAGGGGAGGAGAATTAGAGTGGGGGCGGCATGCTCGGGGAGGAGGCGGAGCAGAGGTGAGCTGGGGGCACCACTTTTTGGCGCCCCCAAATCTTGGCGCCCTAGGCAACTGCCTAGTTTGCCTTAATGGTAGCACCAGCCCTGGTGATGGGGGCAGGAGAGTAGATCTCTTGCTCTCAGCCAGGGAGAGAAGGCTGGCTGGATCCAGGGAGCTGGGTGGGATGGCTGGTACACAGCACCTTGCTTCCAGAAGGAAGGAAGGTAGGCCAGGCCTTCAGCAGGGAGGAGCACAATGAGGTTGTGAAGGAAAGCTGGGGAAGGGAGATGGTCCAGGGTTCTCCAGCTGCATGGCAGACAGTGCTAAGAAGCTCTGCAGTGAGCCTGTGGAAGAGGCCTAGCAAGAGATGCTGATACACTGTGAGCCCAGGAAGAGGCTGTGGGAAAGTCCCCAGAGAGGGGAGGTCCCCAGGAAATGGTTCAGGGAACCAGCAAGAGGTCTGCATAGGCAAGCCATGGCTACTTACTGAAGGGCCCCTGGACTGACACCTAGAGGGGAGGGAGGGGCTGGGTTCCCTTACTGGCCCACTGAGGAAGACGGTGCAGAAATCCCTCTGACACAAGGGGCAAGGACTGGTAAGGCGCAGTCAGGCTGAAGCCCCAATGTGATGTCAGTGGATTACTGTTTGTTGGCTGTCTGGTTTACTCTGGAAGAGGTGGGACTATATGTGATCCAGCCAGAGGACCAAGTCACATGAAAAGGTGAATCACCAGCAGACCTAGTGACTGTTTGGTGGAGGTGACTGAGGGGAAAGCCAGTGGCTCTCTGAAGTTACTATGTAATAATGGTACTTCTACTCAACAGATCTGCTCCAGGTGTGTATTTATAATCCTAACTGCTTACTTTTGGGTGAAAAATCAGTTTTTTACTTTTTTCTCCAGTTAGCTCTCGAGCCAACTGATCTACAAGGAGTAATTTGAACTTTCTTCTTGTATGTCAGCCAAATTGCTCACTAATTTTTAATTATTTACACCACTGCAAGTCCACTGGCAACAGTGGGTTGCACAGATATCATTAAGGCAGAATCTGGTTGGCAGAACCTTTATTACTGGTGACCACGTGCAAGCAGGAAAGAACTCAGCTTGACTTTCAAATCCCAGTTTGAGGTTTTGGGGCTGCCATTTAGAAAAAGAAAATATATACAGTATTGTAATCTGAATTTGTTTTCCTGTTACAGCTATTTTCATATAAATAAAGAACCACACAACATTTGAAGTACTTTTGGTGATATTTTTTTTTGTGGTTGTTGTGACTGGAAGATCCTACTTTACATTGCAACTTTCCCTTAATGGACTGCACTGAGGGGGGGCCTAAGATCAATACCTCTCTACCTTTATGCACTGTGCATGTCAGTTGTACTCCTTTAATACAACAACATGGGGCATCCAAACATATTATAATGTACTTCCAGTTTCCCACCGTTATGCAATCTGTCATCTTGGCAGCCATTAACCCACTGCCTTCTTTTCCTGTACTCCAGAAGTCTGGCACAAGTGTGACTTGATATTATGTGCAAAAGAGCTATATGACATTGCTATGAGAGTTGAGGGATTCCTTCCAGAAAAGAGTACTTGAAGTGTTATGTAAGCTTGAGATTTTTTCCAGTGGTATCTATGCCTTATTGAAACTGACATGTCAACTCACAAGTAGGCACTTTGCCACTGCAGCAGATAGGCAGGAATGTAAGTAGCCAAGAGAATAACTCAACACAGGCATCAAACGTGCTGAGGATCTAATTCCCAGGAAGCACTCTCACAATAGCTGTCCATCTGGAGCTTCCTTGGCATATGGTTATGAGGGATGCAGTATGTCATCATTCCTTGAGCTTGGATTACCTTAAAAAAACAAGCCACCAAAATGTTTCTGAACTAAATGTAAAGTGCGGGATTTTGGGGGTCTGAGGAATCACGATTGGCTCTTCACAGAGTAGGGGAAGTAACAGCGCATAAAATCTCCACGTTGGTGTCCAAGAAAAGGCCCTGATGTGGGGGGAAATATATAAAAGGAAATAGTGCATAATGACTGAATTTCAACTGAATAGGTGGAAAGGATGAAGAACCCATTAATTCAACATTCATTGTTTCCTTTTTATTATTTACCATTTACCATTTATAGTTGATAGTGCATAAAAGCACTACCAAATCAAGGACCCGTTGTGCTAGGCACTGTACAAATATATAGTAAATGATAGTCCCTGCCCAAAGAGCTTAACAGTCTAAAAGAACACAAGATACAACAGATGAATGAGACAAACAAGCAGGCCATGGTGGGGGAGATGGGATAATAACAATCGTAGCATAGGCCTAATTTTTAGCCAGCGTGGAGGAGCGATTACAACTTGCCACCTACCTACCCATTAGTAGATGGCAGTTTTCTGTACTGATGAATTATGAGGTGTTTTCTACATTGTTTGCAAAGGTTAAAAACCTGATGAAGATACAGCTGGGTAGAGAGCTCTAATTTCAGTGGGTTTTGTTTCTAACACTGTGTTTTCCTTAAACATAGTGAATATTACAGACGTTTGAAATTTCAGACTATTTTTGTTGGATTTGTCTCTTTACCAGAAATGCTTTGTGCCACACAGAGCAGTTTCACCAATTAGAAGCACTGTGAAAGGAAACTACGGTACACTTTGCTCAAGTGAGGGGTTGAACCATTCATCTCCCTCCACCTCCCCAAAAAGTTTCATAGGGACATTAGATGCAGGAATGGTTTTCAAGCAAAACAGTAGGGTCATATTGTAAATGGTGGTTTTATTTATTTTTATGTTCAAGCTTAGACAAAAAGAAAATAAATATTTTCAAAAGAGAAATTACCTCAAGATAAAACTTTTTAAAATCTTTATTTAGGACTATTTAAATAATTGTGTAAATTAAGCTTATTTGTCTGTGAGGGGAATGTGAAAGTGAGCATATATGCAGGAAATATAGTTATTATACACTTGTGTTGTGTTCTCCAGCACTTGTGTTGGAGAATGTCCAGAATGCCAGAGGAAATATTTGGCTATTTCCCAAAGTCTTTCTAAGTTACTCCTGAATAAATGCTTTTATATTCTTTGGAGATACCATCTCTCCTTTTATCATTTGTTGCAGGATGCAAGCCAAGAAACACCCCAGATCGTCAAAACTAAAGCATCTATTAAATATGATTGTTTGTTTTTAAAGTATAACAGTGTGAAATACCATAGCCAGTTTCAAAGCATTGTTGCTGATTTAATATTGATTTTTTTTCAGTAATGACTAGAGTCCCCAGTTAAGAATGGGACCCTGTTGTGCCAGATGTTGAACACATTTTTAGAAAGTCCCTGGCCCAAAGAATTTACAGTCTAGAGGGCTGATCCTGCAACAGGCTCTGTATCAGTGGACCTCTCCACCCTTGTGGAGCCCTATTGAAGTAACTGACTTCAATGGATCTAACTACATGATTAAATTTAAACATGTACAGCTTTGCAAGAGCATTAGCAGAACAGGGACCTGAGTGGCATATCGAAGGTAAATGACTAGCAATACAATCAAATATGTATATTAAAAAGTACACTCAAACACATGCCCATTTAAACTTTTCATTATTATGTGTACTGCTCAAAAAAGCAAAATTGAAGTCGTTTAGGCAGAAGAGATCTTCTATTGCTGGAAAAGTAAAGTATCGGGATAGCTGTGTTAGTCTGTCTCCACAAAAACAACAAGGAGTTCAGATGTGAAGAAGTGGGTTTTTTACCCACGAAAGCTTATTCCCAAATAAATCTGTTAGTCTTTAAGGTGCCACTGGACTCCTTGTTGTTTTTGTGGAAAAGTAAGAACACCTCACTGATGCTGAGTTTTAAAGTTATATAAAGACACATAGCTTTTAAAAAACTAAAAATTACAATGAAATAAGATACATGGGTAATTGAGAGTCAGTCAACACCCCCAGGTTTCAGCCTTGGTAGTTGTCAATGGGGTCTTTTAACAAGTGTCAGATGCCTTTCCTGGGCAGGATCTGGAATGCAGCATAAGAGGCTGCCCCTAGGCAAGCCCAAACTAGCACATCAGGGATAATATTTCAACACAGATACAAAACTAATCCAATGGTTCTCAACCAGGGGTACATGTACACAGAGGTCTTCCAGGGGATACATCAACTCATCTAGATATTTGCCTAGTTTTACACCAGGCTACGTAAAAAGCACCAGCGAAGTCGGTACACACTAAAATTTCATACAATGACTTGTTTATACTACTTTATATACTTACTATACACTGAAATGTAAATACAATATTTATAGTCCAATCGATTTTATAATTATATGGTAAAAATGAGAAAGTAAATAGTGTTTCAATAATAGTGTGCTGTGACACTTCTGTGTTTTTATGTCTGATTTTTAGGGCCCTACCAAATTCATGGCCATGAAAAACGCGTCACGGACTGTTAAATCTGGTCTCCCCCTGTGAAATCTGGTCTTTTGTGTACTTTTACCCTATACTATACAGATTTCATGGGGGAGACCAGTGTTTCTCAAATTGGGGGTCCTGACCAAAAGGGAGTTGCAGGGGAGTCACAAGGCTATTTTAGGGGGGTTGTGGTATTGCCCACCCTTACTTCTGTGCTGTCTTTAGAGCTGGGCAGCTGGATAGCAGTGGCTGTTGGCTGGGTACTCAGCTCTGAAGGCAGCACCCCGCCAGCAGCAGCACAGAAGGTTGGCAATACCATACCATGTCACCCTTACTTCTGCAATTCTGCTGGCAGCGGCTTTGCCTTCAGAGCTGGGCTCCTGGCCAGCAACCACCACTCTCCAGCTGCCCAGCTCTGAGGGCAGTGCCACTGCCAGCAGCAGCACAGAAATAAGGGTAGCCATGCTGCAACTCCCCTACAATAACCTTGCAACACCCTCCCCCCCCCACACACACAAACAACTCCTTTTTGGGTCAGGAACCCTACAATTACAACACCGTGAAATTTCAGATTTAAATAGCTGAAATCATGAAATTTACAATTTTTAAACTCCTATGACCATAAAATTGACTAAAATGGACCTTGAATTTGGTAGGGCACTACTGATTTTGTAACAAAGTAATTTTTTAAGTGAGGTGAAACTTGGGGTAAGCAAGCCAAATCAGACTCCTGAAAGGGATACAGTAGTCTGGAAAGGTTGAGAACCCCAGTCCCATTCACACTGGCTTATTTGGAACTCCTGGGTGTTTGATTTCATGAGGAGTGAGTGCAGACAAAGCACATATGGTGCTGGATGTAAATGCAAAATATGAACCACATTAGTGTTGATGAAACAGAAACAAGAAGAACTGAGTGAGGTGTGCAGTGCAATCTGTAAAAGCCAGACCAGCCTTTTCCCCTGTTATACCCTCATTCTCCATGATGGATATACAAACTTATCCATGCTACTTTCTAGATTACATAGTGACAAAATCACTGCAAAAGCAAATAGGAATTTATCAGACTGGGCTGAAACATGACCAATTTTGTAATTGTTTTTTCCTTTTGAGAACCAATCAGTATCTGTACACCTTATGGAAAGATACTGTTATGTTATTAAGGGCATGGCTGGGAGTTATAATTTAGAGGAATTTAATGAAAAAGCTGTAATTCTGTCCTCTGTCAGAGTGTTATGTTGGAGAAAGCATTATATTTCAAGTTACGGAACCATGTTCAGATCTCAACTACACTGCTGTAAATCTGAAATATCTCCACTGAATTCAATTGAGATACACTGTTACGAGCTTATGTCAGTACTGCTAACCTGGACAATAAAAAGATCAACACTTTTGTTTAAAAGGAGAGAGATTCAAAGTGTTCTCCGAGCACTGTGGTATGGTATAGTAGAAGGCTGGATTCATTCAACTCAAAGAGCAGATGACTGGCCAGTTACATTTCTAAAAGCTTTGGTGACTCATATTAGTCCTTGGCACAACAGGATGCATGTATTAGAAATGAAGGTCAGATTAACTCCAGTGCTGTGAGATTAGCAAAGGGAGAGGAGATTAGGGATGTGGAAAGAGGGTCAGATAAAATGAGAAACTGGCCACATTTTTATCCTCCCCGTAAAATGAACTAGGAAATGAAGCCAACAAATGACAAAGTAACAGTGAGACGGCAGCTGGATTGCTACTTGCTTCTAATTTTGCAAGATCATCTTAGAAAATGTTTGGTGTTACATCACGATATGGTGTTTTTTCATGACAACCACACAGTATCTTTGCGTGGCATTTTTATGCAATGTCACTGAGGCCTTGGCTACACTTGCGAGTTACAGCACTGTAAAGGCTCCCCCAGCGCTGTAACTCACTCAGTGTCCACACTGACAAGGCATTTGCCGTGCTGTATCTCCGTGGTTGCAGCGCTGCATGTACTCCACCTCTCCGAGAGGAATAGTGAGTATTGCGCTGCCGCTGCGGCGCCAGTGTGGCCGCCTAATGCGCTGTGAATGGCCTCCAGAATTATTCGGCAGTATCCCACAATGCCTGTTCTAGCCACTCTGGTCATCAGTTCAAACTCTACTGCCCTGGCCTCAGGTAACCAACCATGTGACCCACCCTTTACATTCCCTGGGAATTTTAAAAATCCCCTTTCTATTTGCTCAGCCTGGTGTGGTGTGGAGTGCTATCAGCGAATCTTTCCAGGTGACCATGCTTCCACGTGTCAAGCAAGCCCCAACATGGAGCAATGGCGGGTTGCTGGACCTCATCAGTGTTTGGGGGGAGGAAGCTGTACAGTTCCAGCTGTGCTCCAGCCGTAGGAATTACGGTACTTTCGGGAAGGTATCAAAGGCAGCCGCTTGAAGTCACTAAAAAACAGGATTGGGGACTTCAACGGAAGAGTCCAGGGAAGGGTATTGCGGCCTGCAGCATGCAGGGGGTCAGACCAGATGATCATAATGGTCCCTTCTGACCTTAAAGTCTATGAGTCTATGACATGATAGAAAGGGGCCATGACTGGGACGCCCTGCAGTGCAGGATTAAAGTGAAGGAGCTGCTGAGTGCCTACCGCAAAGCCCGCGATGCAAACGGCCGCTCGGGTGCTCCCCCTGCAACCTGCCGATTCTACAAAGAGCTGGATGCGATACTTGGGGTTAACTCCACCTCCACTCCGAGCACCACCATGGACACTTCAGAGCCGGGGGGGGGAGTAGGAGAAGGAAAACGGGAGTGATGGTGGTGGGCCGGATAGAGACACCCCAGAATCCCTGGAGCCATGCAGCCAGGAGCTCTTCTCAAGCCAGGAGGAAGGTAGCCAGTCGCAGTGGCTGGTACTTGGTGGAGGACAAACAGAAAAGCAAGCTCCCGGTAAGCGGGGTTTTTTTTTTTTTTTTTCGGGAAGGAATTTTTTCAGTGCGGGCTTTTTGGGAGAGGAGGGTTAGGCACGCATGCCTAGATGCGGAATAGTGCATTGATGTGGTTTATCACATCGGGGTAATCGGCCTCGGTAATCTCCTCGAATGTCTCATCCAGAACGTGGGCAATGCGCTTGCGCAGGTTTATCGGGAGAGACACCGTGGTCCTTGTCCCAGCCAGGCTAACGTGTCCGCGCCACTGTGCTGTGAGGGGCGGGGGGACCATTGCTGCACACAAGCAAGCTGCATATGGGCCAGGGCAGAAGCCGCATTGCAGTAGAAGACCCTCCCTTGCTTCCCAGGTCACCCTCAGCAGCAAGATATTGTCCAGGACAAACTCCTGTGGAAAATGTTGGAACAGTGTTCAGTGTAGGTGCCCCCTGAAGCTGTTGGCTCTCCCCAAGGCACAGAAACCCAGAGGACAGTGCAGCCCTGAAACAATCAGTCCTCCTTACTCCTCATTTTGAGGCTCCCGTGGGATGTGTGTGCTCTGTTTCGGACGGGAAAATTATGCTATTGTGTAGAGCCTGTGTGTTTTCTACTCCTTAAGTGTGGGGGGAATCATTACTCTGTCTGGTATAAACAATGCTGCCTCTGTTAAATGTTGCATTTTGCCTATACAGCTGCATCAACCTTGAGACCTCAGTCGTCCCTCTTATCGCCTGCTCAGAGACTGCAAAGACTCAAGAAGAGACCGCAAAAAAGCAAAGAAGATGTGCTGCAAGAAGTGATGCGGCAATCTATTAAAGAGAATGAGAAAGCACAGAACTGGAGGGAGAGAGAAAGCAGGATCCTCCAGGAAAATGCAGCGCACCAGCGGCAAAGCACCACGCACCGGCAGCAAAGCACTGATAAGCTCATAAGCATCCTGGAGGTCAAGCAGACGCTATCCAGGAGCTGGTAGCCATGCAGAAAGAGGAGCAGTACCGCAAATGCCACCGCCCCCCCACAGCCCTTGTCCCAAAACTCTTTCCGTTGTGCCCCACTGTCACCTCCAGCCCACTTTCCCCAACTTCTGTGTTCTTCACGCCACCCGCTGCCTCCAACACCAGTATCTTCACCACTCAGCCCTGAAAACCACAACCCTTACCCTCTGCACTCAACCCCCATCACCATGCAGTATAGCTGTCCTGAAGTGCAGCACTCACTGCACAGCACACCAGACAGGACATACCCGAATCTGTGATTGTACCATTCCCCACTCCACCCCCTTGTTTCTTTTCAATAAATAGATTTTTGGCTTTGAAAACATTCTTTATTATTGCATAAAGTAAAAGACTCCTTAGCCCAGGTCATAAACAGGCACTGCAAGTCTGCTTGTCTGCTTAGCAAACACTGATTCCTAAAGATTGGAACTACTGCACTTCACTCCTATGCAGGGCACCAGATATCACTGCTGGTTTTCAGCCTCAAATTGCTCCCTCAAGGCATCCCTAATTCTTGCAGCCCCGTGCTGGGCCCCTGTAATAGCCCTGCTCTCTGGCTGTGCAAATTCAGCCTCCAGGTGTTGAACCTCAGAGGTCCATGCCTGAGTGAAGCTTTCACCCTTCCGTTCACAAATATTATGGAGGGCACAGCACGCGGCTATAACCGCGGGGATGCTGTTTTCGCCAAGTCCAGCTTCCCATACAGAGAGTGCCAGTGGGCCTTTAAACGGCCAAAGGCACACTCCACAGTCATTCGGCACCGGCTTAGCCTGTAGTTGAACCATTCCTTGCTGCTGTCAAGGCTCCCTGTGTAGGGTTTCATGAGCCACAGCATTAATGGGTAAGCGGGATCTCCAAGGATCACAATGGGCATTTCAACTTCCCCTACCATGATCTTCCACTGTGCAAAGCCATCCACTATTTCCTGCACATTACCCAGAGTCACGGTTCTTCTGAGTAGGATGCGATTAATGTCCTTGCAAACTTTCATCAACGCGATTCCAACGGTCGACTTTCCCACTCCAAACTGGTTTGCGACCGACCGGTAGCTGTCTGGAGTTGCCAGCTTCCAGACTGCAATAGCCACCCGCTTCTCCACTGGCAGGGCAGCTCTCAATCTCGTGTCCTTGGGGGCAGGGTGGGGGCAAGCTCCTCACACAGTCCCATGAAAATGGCTTTTCTCATCCGAAAGTTCTGCAGCCACTGCTCGTCATCCCAGACTTCCGTGACGATGTGATCCCACCACTCGGTGCTTGTTTCCCGAGCCCAAAAGCAGCGTTCCACGGTGCTGAGCATGTCCGTAAATGCCACAAGCAATTTCGTGTCGTACGCATTACGTGGCTCAATAGCATCGTCGGACTCCTCACCCTCACTGTTACTTTGGATCTTAAGGAATAGTTCGACAGCCAAACGTGATGTGCTGGCGAGACTCGTCAGCATACGCCTCAGCAGTTCCGACTCCATTTCCCACAGACGGATCGCGCTGCACAGAAACTGTTGAAAGATGGCGCCAAAAGTGGACGGAAACAAAGGGATTTCTGGGATGCGAAGCGATGCATCACGGGGCATTGGGACAGGACCCAGAATCCCACGCCCCCTTCTCATAACCCACGGCACCAGAATGGGAAAAGGTGTTCTGTGGGATAGCTGCCCATAATGCACCGCTCCCAATAGCGTTGCAATTGCCTCAAATGTGACCACGACAGTGCGCTGGGCAGCTGTCAGTGTGGACAGACTGCAGCGCTTTCCCTACTCAGCTGCACGAAGTCAGGTTTAACTCACAGCACTGTACATCTGCAAGTGTAGCCAAGGCCTAAATTATGACACAGCTTTACAAAAGCAAGCTCGTCCTGAGAAGCAAACTGAAAAAGGTGACAACTCTCTAGGGAGCACTAGAGACTCTCATGTTGCTCAACAAGGTCCACTCTGGGTGTGCAACATATGGGGCTCCAAAGAGAGTCAATTCTAAGCATGGGGAACCACAGGAAATCACTTTGGAAATGCAGTTAATCGTGTAAACTATATTTATCCATAAAGCTACAAAAACTATTGAGGAATCCCTGCGGTTTCACCCAATTTTTGTTTATTTGCTTCTGCTCAAAATGTCAAAAGGGCTTGAATATATTTTAAAAATAAACAGTGAAACAGGTCACTTTTAAAAGTAAGACTCTTTTTGTCTAGACCTTAGCAAAATAAAATAAAATACAATGAAAAGTCTGTCTGGATTCAGATTATTCTTTTGTCACTCTTCCATTTGAAGATAACATCGTTTTGATAAATCTAGCAGAATTCCAAGCAATCAGGATGCCAAGGCTTGTTGGCCATACTCAGGCAGCTTTACTCAGGCAGTTCTGTTTTTCTAGCAGATTCAAACAGGACACCACAGAATCATAGACATGTAGGGCTGGAAGGGACCTCGAGAGGACACTTAGCTCAGCACTCTGTGCTGAGGCTAGACCATCTCTGACAGGTGTTTGTCTAACCCATTCTTAACCCTCCCCCCAGTGATGGGGATGCTACAACCTCCCTTGGAAGCCTATACCAGAGCTTAACTATCCTCATAATTATAAAGTTTTTCCTAATGTCTAACCTCAATTTCCCATCAGTGGAGTTCTCTCCACTTAGGGCCTGGATTTTGTGCTCACTGAAGTCTGTGATAAAGCTCTCATTGACTTCAGTCCTGCAGACTCAAGCACCTATTTTCCCCTCAGCTAGGGCCTGATCCTGAGAAGGGCAGAACACCAGCAACTCACATTTTTACTGTAAGCTGTAGGGGCATAGCACCTAAGGCTTTGCACAGATGATCTTTACAGAGAGCAGAATTGTCTTTATCTCCCCAGGCTGTAGAGAACCAGCAAAATTACCTCAGAGGAATCCATATAGTTATGTTCCCTCTTTCTGTACTGTCCAAGAGCTGCTGCAGATACAAGAGCTGTGGAGCCCCACTCTCCTGTAAGTAAGGGATGCAGAGGTTCCCTACACAACGTGTTGGTGGCCTGCACAGTGAAACATAGTAGCGTTGTTGTTATAGACTTTGCTGGCCCATCTAAGAGGGAGCAGGATTTGCTCCATGAGATGTTTTCTAAAGTAAATCTTTCTGCTTGGTAATTTGTATAGATTTTATACACAATATTAAAAGGCAATAAGATTACACCAGGCCCTTAATTCATTAATCAGAGTTGTACTTTGTTTCAGCCTTGTTATAAATGCAAACATTTACTTCTACGTAGAGTTTAATTAATACCAACCATGCATTCACACACACAGAAAGTAGGAAGAAAACAGGTACAATTTGTTGATGCAAATATTCTCTGGACTGATTGTATAATCAAGGCATTTATTATGTGTTGGGTTGATAATGATATTCACTGATTCATTGCTATGGTCTGAGACATGTCAAACTATTATCGGTAAATGGAGCTGACTGATCATTTACAACATTCTCCTGCAGACTGATCATTTGTGTGCTTTGTTATGCAGATAACCTAATAAACCAAAATATGGCCTTCATTTGAAAAAAATTACCAGAAGCTTATTTCAAATATTTGATTAAAAAGTCAATGATAAGAGTTTAGATCCAAAATATGACCCACGTGGATCTTGATTCTGAATATTTACTTTCATTTTTTTTCAAATCAGCCAGTGGGCTGAGAAATAACTAAACACATTGTGATAGCCATTATTTGTGTAGGGCCTTACATGTTTTGCATGGTGCTGCAATAGTAACTACATTCCACATAAAACCTCAATAGGTGGACTCACCCAGGCTGTGTGTCTGCATGTGCCTGTAAGTACATAGGTACATCTATGCTGCACCCTCCTTTTGGTGGCATGTAAGGAACATACTGTACATGCCCCCTAGCATGGTTATAAATAGCAGGGTAGACAGGGAGGTGCTGCTTTGGCAACTGAAGACATGCATGAATGCTGTGGATATGTACCTTGCATGGCTCTCCATTTGCCCAAACAGTGCCCACCCCATATACACTGTTATTTTTAGCAGTGTAGAGTCCCACTGCTTCCCTGCTGCCGGAGCCTTTCACTTCAGCGGGGAATGGCTCCGAAAGCTCTCTATTGCCAAGTCTTTCCCTGCTGCCTCCCCTGCTGCCAGAGCCTTTCATGACACGAGTAGCTACATGCCGCAGAGTGGACACAGCCTGCTTTTCATTGAAGCATGTACCTACACATACCCTATGTGACGTCACAAGAGGTGTGCAGTATAGACTTAGCATAAGCGTATGTGCAGGGGATATTTGTGTGATAACATTAATAAATACATTTATGTTCACAGCACGCACACAGAGAAGTTAGATACAAACACAAAATTTTCTTGGTGGAAGGTTGCAGTGTAACACTACTTTATTTCTTAGAATTCAGAATGATAAACACACAAGAACTGCAAAACAGAGAGAAACAAAGCAGGCTGCTTCCTAAAACAGAGAGAGAGACAACTCACTCCAACTTGTTCTAGGCTGGCTTGCTGTAGACTGCTGCTAGACCCAGATTGTGAGCTTTCCTACAGAGCCCTCTAGCCTGCAAGCAGGACCAGGAAAACCTCTGGGATTTTAAAGTGACAGCCTACAATTGCAATAATTTTCAGTACACCACAACTATGTGGTCCTGCTATTGTTCCTGCAACTTGGACAGTGTCACCTGCCCATTGCCCAGTAATTTATCACTCCTTGAATTTATTCTAACATTCCAAACCTTCAAGCCACTTTAAACAATGTTTAAAAATAAAATAAAATACACATGCCAAATATTTCCTCCATCCATTTCAAAATGTGGGAGTTTCTCCCCAAAATTTAGATTCAATCCAGCACTTGCTTCCAGTCTTGGAAGGGCCTGAGAAAACAGACTTTAAAACTAAATCTTTATGTCTTGAAAAGCTAATTTAGGTCACATAGATGTTTTTATTCCTTCCTCATAACCCATTTTGACTCATGGTATTTAAGGCACATGATATGAACAGAGGGGGGAAAAGCATAGTCTCAATAAAATGTTTTAAAGCTCTAAACATTAATAAAATAGCTTTTATATAACATTTGAGACATATCCATCATGACATAGTGTATAGGAATTAATTATATCCTCCTAAATAGTTTTTAGCCTTCTAGCAGTGCTCACTGTTCTATGTTCTAGAAGCCATCAGAAACCAGTCAGTGCAGCAGTATGGTAGTAGTATAGATATATTTGAGCTTTGCTTGTTTGTGTATATTTAGTATATTCCTGTGGTTGCTTTATTTGTTTTGCTGTGTAAAGATCATTAGACACAACAATTATTATAAAGGTTGTATCAGTATTTAATTGTGATGTCCTGCACCTCTCTCGTGGCTTTTACACTTTTGAGTAAATCAGTAATCTAAAATGTATCCCAAGAAAACCTTCATACCATATGACATTCTCATGTATTTCAGATCTATCTGATGAGAGGGGGAATGCACACTAGTGTGGTGTGATTATAAATATAAAACTCTTTTTTTCTTTATTGTGTTTCATTCTATTGCCTTAACATTACTCATCTAGAAAGAAGAAAAAAATCAGACTGGTTGAAAGTGCTGCTAAGTGTGTGTCCTTGGCTAGTAAATGAAATGGCATTGATCAAAACCAATGCTCCAGCTAAACCCTCTGAGCCACTTAAAAAGAGCATTTCTATGGAACACACTGAGGTGGCGGTTGGTGATAATCTTCTGTGAGTAAACATTGATTAGCTTTGGGAGGCAGGGAACAGATGCACTGCTCAGACACGGAGGACCTAGGCAGCACTCTACACACTGGCTTTTAGTTAGGAAGACCAATATTACTTACAAATAAAGGTGGAACAAATGTTTTTTAATATAATGTGTTGGTGGCATCTCAACAGAATGAGAAATCCCACTGTTGTCGTTACCATAGAACAGTTGTTTTCAACCTCTGGTCCACGGACCCCTGGGGGTCCACAGACTATGTTTAAGATTTCCAAAGGGATCCGTACCTCCATTTGAGTTTTTTTAGGAGTCCACAAATGCAAAAAAGGTTGAAAACCCCTGAGCTAGAGGATAAAGATTGATCTTCAGAAGAAACCCAATCCGTTTACCTGCATCTGTAGAATCTATTATACACCTGCTAGAATGCTCATACTTTGACTTGTGCTGAGCTTACTTCATCCCTCTTTTTAATTCTTTCATTGTCAAAGGTCTGTATTTTGTTTATGTATAAATGCTTACCAGCATTAAGGATATAAAACTAATATGATTAGAACAGTCTTCCTTGCCGGTATTATTTTAAATTAATGACATTGCTGAACTTTAAAGAGTCTAATGTACTTTTCTCCATTAATGTTGTTTGCTTTTCACCTTTCATTCAGCTCAGACAATGGGAATAGACTATTCCGTTGTACTCTCTGGTTCTTGTTGATTGCAAACACTAAGCCATCAAAGCAGATGGGAGTTTTGGGAGCTTTGCGCCTCTCAAGATTGGACTCACTAGATACTGTAGGAATATTTAAATCCAAACTAAAACCTGTTTAAATTGGAATTTAAAAAAATTAGGAACATTTCTTATGATTTTAGATTTTGTAAATATAAGGCTGATTAGAAATGATGGTCCTACACTGACCTAACAATGTTACCCTTTAAAAATCTGGCAGCAAAGCTTGCAGTAAAAATTTACAGGGAAAAATTGTCATGATGGTTGCATTGTCTTCTTCAGTGTGCACTTGATTATATGCAAGGCTTGCACTTTATTATGCCTTTTATATTCCTTTACTGGGGTTTCCACTTTATAAATTTAGATACAATTTATAATATATTTTGAATCTTTGATTTCTTGGTACAATAGCACTATCTCATGTCTATGAGCAAAGAAGGTTGTCATGGAAACAAACTCATTAGTGGAGCTGAGTGAATTTGTCTCAAATAGTTTATTTGATGTATATAGCCACTTTCTATTAATTAATTGTGAATATTGTATGATTTTCTCACATGTATTGGTTATTTGAAACACATTACCAAATAATGTCTCTGACTATGTCGTGGTCTGTAGCATGTTTGTGAGTACTTCTTTGCAAGTATTCAGTATTTGAAATGTTGCTTAGTTCTGATTGGACACAGAGGTTATGTGATATATGTCTGGTCCCCAGTTGGATGAGTCTCTCTCTCTCACAATTAGTTTTTTGTGGGGAATATTTGAATTGGGGTTCAAAATTCACTTTCCAGAAATAGTCCCTATATTTCTTTAAAATGTGCTGTTTCTGCAAGCATTCCTGCCAATAAACTCAACTGCTGAAATGTTTATGCAATGCAAATACAAAAGAAACATGAACACAGCCAAAGTGAATTCAATTTGTTATTTGAGCAAATCTTAACTAATTTTTTTTAGATATTTATCCAGTGCTGTTGGTTAGTAAAGAATTCATACTGAAAAATAAGAACTGTACTTAGTGAAGTAAACTTCTGTCAAGGGTGGATTAGTGAGAACTGTTCTAATAAATGATAAACATAATTTTTTTAATTGCTTATTTAGGATGTACAAGCAACTCTAAGTACTAAGCAAGTAGAAGTTTTTTTTTGTTGGTCAGTTGTCAAGAGTGGGTTGCAGAAAGTTGTTCTAAGGGTTTATTTTTATAAAAGCTGCAGCTCTGAAGTACACACAGATGTTTTTAGAAGATTAATCAAATGGTGGAAAATTCAGTCAGCTTGGTTTTGTACTGTAATATTTTCCCTTAAGTGAGATTTTCCCCCTCTACATGCTATCCTTAGCCTCTTGCTTATTAATTATTATTATTATTATTGTTGTTGTTGTTGTTTGATAATTGTTAGTGATCATCAAATGTATTGGATTGCCAGCTCTAGAAATGGAACTTTCCCATGTGTTTACACTTCTAACCTAGGCTGCATGAATGCTTCTAAGGTTTGAATTATTTGTAACCAGATAATTCTTTTGTGTGTTTTGATTTTTTTGGAGGGAAATGCTTGTGTCCATTCCTTGAGCTGTGCAATAGATTAGTTCCCCATGTTCCATTTTTTATATGGCCGTGTGGTGTCCCTCCCCTCCTAGTTCTGCTTCCTGGATTTTTTTTTCAGATCTGCTGCTCTGGGTGTGTCATACCTAGGCAGTGTCTACACTTTACTTTTACACAAATCATAGAATATCAGGGTTGGAAGGGACCTCAGGAGTTCAAATCCTAGTCCAACCTGCTGCTCAAAGCAGGGCCAATCCCGAAATGGCCCCCTGAAGGATTGAATTTACAACCCTGGGCTTAGCAGGCAAATGCTCAAACTACTGAGCTATGCCTCCATTTCCCATCTGTGTTGCTCCCAAGGTATTAGCAACTGTGGAAGCATTATTGTAGACGCAACGGACTCAAAGGAGAGTTAGAGGTCATAGTGGTTAAATTGCCTGTGACCACCAGCAGTTTGACTACCCTGCAAATGCTGTCAGGATTTTAAAACCTGTTAAGCAAGTTGGGTTAATCCTATTTATTTTATTAGGTATAATACCAAAGCTGCATAGAAAGTAAAACACCTCCAACATAGGGCTAGTCTACATTAGAAAGGGTTTGCCACAGTACCTATACTGGTCTAATTATCCTGACAGTCCCTCATAGTGGAGATGCAGTTTACACTGACAAAAGAATTTGTTCCCCAAACAAAATAAGCTTTACTGGCAAAAGCATTTTTGCCAGTACAATTGTGTCTATACTAGGGCATTTTGGTGGTTTAAAGACAATATGAAAATCATATCCCCAACTGAGATTCTAGTAGACCTAGAAACAGAAAGTTTCTAGTTTCAGAGTAGCAGCTGTGTTAGTCTGTATCCGCAAAAAGAACAGGAGTACTAGTGGCACCTTAGAGACTAACAAATTTATTAGAGTTTCTAGTGGACCTAGCCATACAAGGTTTTGAATTTATTTGTAGATGAAGATGCTAAATGGGTGATAAGGCAAACATACCTGGGGCCAGGCAAAATGCCCCATCTTATGGTTGTCCTCCATCTTATAGTTGTTCCTTTCTCATCCCTGCATGCATCTCTAAGAACCCTCCTCATCTCTTTTTGGAGTTGGGTTCTGAAGTATATAGGTAATTACTTATTGATTCTCACTAATCCCTTGAGATGCATGGCTTGGCAGATTATTAGTTAAGGCCTCACATTACGGTAAACTTTTAAAAAACACAGCTTGTGCCTAGGTAGACTTTGAAAAACCATTGCATGAAAACAATCTCATCCTGATGCCTGATAACATTTTAGATTATTCATAAATAAGTATGTGTCTTAGCAAAGTAAGCAAATCATATTCCTCTTTTCTTATTTCTGACAAAAAAACTCTTTTGCTTAATAGAAAAGTACATTAAACCTAGGAAGATATTTCTTTAAAATAAATTAAAGAAATTATATTATTCAAGGTTGTAATTTCTAATTCATTCAGAGGACTGATAATCCACTCATTTTGATGAAGGAAAATTAACCCTCACCCTAAAATGTGCAATAATCTGAACAGTACTAAAGAAACCATTTGCTTGATGCTTGTCACTTTGCAAACTGCTTCCCAACATCTAACTTTTCTTTTGTAAGCAAGCTAATTTAGAAATTAGAAAAACAAAACAAACAAACAACCCCTCCCTCCCCCACAAGTCTTCATTTTGTAGAAGCTACTTTGAAAAGTAAAAGTTTTTAAATGGTACAGGTTAGTGATCATAGTGTTGTCATCAAAGCATTTCAAACATGAAGAGCCTGTGGCTTGCCTTGGCTTATTGCTAGTCATTCACTATTAGGTAAGTGTTACCTATTCTTGCATAGTGTGACTCTGTTCCCCTCTCCTGGCTGGATTACAAAGAAGGTTGACTTGAGTCTGAAACAGACATTGAGGTAGTAGCCCTGGCTCTTTCAGCTCAGACAATAGAGGTTCATGGTTTTAGATCCAGAGGTTCCAGATTCACTCCACATTCCTGCCCATGCAGGGTCACTGTGCTACATTATAATAGATCTGCTCTTGAAAAACTTACACTTGTAAGTAATCCTGCATGGTTTGATTTCAACATGGTTATTTACATGAGTAAGGACTATTCATGAACAACTATTGCAGGATTGAGCCTTATGTGCCTAAAGAATGTGAACAAGATGAGGAGACATGACAAGTTTTATAATTTGCAGGTGGGATTTTCTAAGCCACCTAAGTGAGTTAGGAGCACAGGTCCCATTGGTAAAGGTTCCATTGATTTTCAATGGGACTTGTGCTCCTAACTCACTTAGGTGCTTTGGAAAAATCTCCTGCCTCATCAATTGCGAGAATGAAAATTGTGTGAATGGTTCTTTCAAAGGTCTGAAGTCCTCTTCCTTCTGTAATAGGTGTAATATTTGCATTGTGACAGCAGCCAGGAGACCCAACTAGAATTGGGAACCCATTGGGCTAGGCTCTTTACAAACAGTGTATAATAAGAAACAGTCCATATCTCAAGTTCGATTAGAACAAGACACAACAGGTTGGTGTAGAAAGTCATAGATAGGGTACAGAGGAGACTGGTAATTGCAATGGGGATGCAAAGTTACAGAGCTCAATAATGTGCATAATTTGCATGCTTCAAATAATTTTTTTTTTATAAACAGATTTTAAAGTAAAGCATAAAATACACTGGCATAAATCTAGCCAGTAATATTTCTTGTCCTGTTGTTTAGAGCATCTGTCTCTTGCACTTCAGACCATGTACTGCAATTACCGTAACATTTGAATCTTGGAACATTAGCTATAAACAATTAAGCTTCTTTATTAGCTAGCTAGCTCGCTCTAAAAATAGAACTTCCTTATGTCCTTATTGGTGTTCACAAAAAACAGTAAAATGAATCCCAATTCTATTTTTCTACTATGCTTCTCCCTTGGAATGGGCAAATGGTAAAATAACCTGGAAGAATAAAATACCAAACAGCCTATCATGAATTATACAATGGATTTTAAAGGGGAATATATAAGACTGCTATACTGTATGTGCCATGCACAATAGTTACTCAGTTTGAAGCTGTATCTATAACACTTGCCTTTTTGATGGTTGTTTAATATGTGGCTTTAACTGCACTTATTTTACAGAAATGCTGTTTCTCTTCTGTGGAGATGGGGAGACATTAAAATGAGCTCTAAACATAGTTAATCAGTTGTGGGAGGAGAAAGGCATGACAGATTGGGGAGCCAAGGACTTTTCTGATATAGAGGAATATAATTATTTTTAAAGAAAGTAATTTATTTGCTATAGCTCTTCTATAAATTAGATATAGCAATGAAAATTTTAGATTAATTAAGGGAACTAAATATTTCTAAAAAGCTCCTTTGATTTTATTGGCTCTCCTAGGGGGGCTATAAAAGATGGGGGATTTTTCCCTTCTCTTTCTTTTAGGGAAAGTTTCCAGCTTTCCTCAAGAAATTACTTGATGTTAATGATGTACGAAGTTGTAGGTAGAGGGAAGAAAAAAGGCAGATAACTGGAGTAACGATACTGTTGAAGTAATGGAGTTTCAGCTCCAGAGTGTACACAGAGATACAAAATTCACTGGCAAGTGGTTGGTGATGAGTGAAGAAGGAAAGAATTCTCCATTGAAGTTGCCTCACATGAAGATCTACTACCAATGTTATGTATTTATTTCAGTTTAAATACAAAAAAGGACACCTATTTCAAGATCCAGGCACTCTACCAATTAGCTAAAGAAACAATCCCTGCAAAGAATAGTCATCCAGAAATGTAACAACCTCTTCACAAAAAATTAAATGGAAGTAACCAAATTGAACCAGTAAATCAAATTGAACCAGTAACGTAAACAACAAAGAATATACCATCTCCCATAAACCCTTCACTCACCACACCCCACTACCCCAAAGCCCTAGCACATAGATACTCTTTCCAGCAAACTCAAAAGGTTAACAGATTCAGACTAGTTTGGTCCAAGGAGGGAAGAAGTTCTAAAGCTGAGATCCTCAAAGAAGACACCCTGTTATCAGCTCCCTCTCTTTTATATAAGGGGCTCCAAAATGAGCACTGCCTCTGACAGCAGCTGTGGCAGTATTTCATGAGAGTAAACAGTATTTTAAATAGGTAGGTGTAGCAGAGTGATCACCCTGCTCGGCCCTGGAAGGGTGAAAGCAGCTCTGAAGAGGGCTGTAGAAGGGTAAGAGAGATTAAGCACAGCTGGGGAAGCTGAGTGGGTAGCTGACCACAGCTGTGGCTGGCTTAATGAGGGCCCAGCTGGCCCTTATAAGAGGGCTGGGGCCAGAAGCCAAGAGACAGTCTCTCTCTAGCTGTTGAGAGGGATGGGCCTGGCTGCTGAGCAGGGCACCTAGACTGGAGCAGGGCTGGGGAAAGGCTAGAGGAGCTGGGGAGCTCTGGCCTGGAAAACCCCTAGGCTACAGGCCTTGCTAAAGGCCAAGACGGTGCAGGGGGCAGCCCAAGGGTAGGTAAAGGCAGCAGGTCCAAACCCTCCCTGTCGATGATGAGTGGCAATTATACTGCAGTCTGCCCCAGTGAGCGGGGGCTAGATGTTGACTGGCAGTAGCCAAAGACTGAGGAAAGGTGGGGATAGGTGGGTTGGGGGTTCCCTGGGGAGGGGAGACCCAGTGAGACTGCAGGGGGCAGAACCCTGAGAGAAAGGGTACAGGGGCCTGGGAGGGACACCGGGGCCAGCAGCAAGGTGAGACAGTGGCCTGCAGGGGGTGTTCTGGAGGCTGGCAAGCAATTCCCTGGATGAGCCAGCAGTAGGCGCTGCGGTGGTGAGTCGTTGCCCTGTTACAGTAGGTCTTATTCCACTTAGGCTTGTATCCGGTCATAAATGGTTTAAATTCCATCTAGAATCCAGCAGGATAATAAAAAAATATAGAGCACTGGTGTCATGGGTTCCTGGCAAGATACACTGCTTAACAAACTACTGCCATTCTTCACCAGCTTGGAAGAGGTAGCACCGTGAAGAGCACATTGCAGTATTCTAATCTTGAGGTGACAAAAGCATAGATAACAGTTGTGGGGTCTGCACCTAAAAGAAGAGGTCTAAGGCTCCAAGGCAGACACAGATAGAAAAAAGCATTTCTAGTCGCTGATGTAATAGGATCATCTAAAACCAGCTGGGAATCTGGCAAAGTCCTAAGATTTTTATGGAGCAAGACACTGAAGCACATGCCTAATTTTAAATATGTGACTAGTCTGACTTCAGAGGGACTACTCACATGCTTAATGTTAGGCATGTGCTTCAGTGCCTTGCTGAATCTGGCCAAAGCTGTGAACTCCCGAGACCAATGGCAAATGAACACCCTAAGTCAAAGGGAACAATTTTTGCCATCTCCTTTAGTTGCTTCCCACATCATCGCCTCACTCTTGTTTGGGCTGTACTTCAAACGGATTGTTCTCATCACCTCCCCACATTGGCGAAAGCTCTTGACCTCCTAAGCTGAATGTGAGGAGACAGAGGTACAGAGCAGGGCACCACTCACATACAGAAAATACCATATCTCTTGCCTCCTTACTAACTAATACTGACCTACCTCACAGGTAGGTGAATGCACCTTAAAATCCTTGATTGGACATATTATAATTTAGTTACCATTATTAAATATCAGGAGAGACTGAATCAGAAAACTTGATCATGTCATATGCTCACATCTGCACAAATATTCCTTGAGGAGCTACTTAAAACTCCAAAGCAATTTCTCTCCCAGGACCACATCAAAACAACTGTTCCCAGCTTTTAGCCCCAATACTGAGTTTCAGCTGAGGCAGGTGAGCTTATGCTTCAAATTCTTACCCATCCCAGATGGAATGTTGGTAGATGCAGGTGGTCCAGAAGTGTTGTGGACTGAGATGTGAGAAAACCATACTAGTTTAGTTCTATCAAATATTTATCTGGAAAGCCAAACTAGGTGCCTGCCAAGACAAAACCTGCAGAGAAGCCTACAAGCTTGAGAACCCAGAATTATTTGTTTTTAAAACCTGTTGACTCAGTAGGTAGGTTTCTACACATTGCCCCAAAGCTAGAGAGATCTTTCTTTCTCATTACCCTCACTCGTATGGAAACCTTCTATAGCACGAGGAGTGTTCTTTGAAACTGCTGCACTGTTGTGGCCTAGATTAAATGGAAGAGAAAAGAAAATGAACTAAATGCAGCCAAGGAAGAAGGTGGTTGGCATAAGATGTTATCCAGTTCAAACTTGCAGCTGCTTTATATTTTAGCAAAGATTTCCAGCTGTAATATTGATACATGTCAGGATCTGACAATGGATTTATCATCTTAAGAATACAGTTACGGTCCAGATCCTTAGCATGCATGTGCAAAAGTGTGTGTGTGTGTAATTAACATGTGTGTTCAAATGTCGTAACTGGGTGTAAATAGGGCTAAAGCACCATTTAAAAAACATGAATCTTAATGATTTCGAAGTTCATGCTTTGGGTGTTTGAGCAGTAACAAACCCATTGTCAATCATCCAAAACAAAATACCATTGTAGGTATTTTGCTCAATTTACTAAATATGGAGTATTTGATGGCGGACATGTTGAAAGCATGTGCTTACACGTTTGTTTCTTCTACAGATCACTTAAATTTACCATACATACTGAATGTACATTTATTCTTCCATATCTGGAGTTGTTTCCCTTACCTAAATAAATCACATTAAAATACAATAGCAAGGTCTCTCTTAGACATGCTAAATAACTTCCATATAAACAGTTAATAAGAAGGGTGGGAAAATGAAAGCTATGTGAATTGTTCAATAAAACTAAGCATCCAGGCAATATCAGCTTGATAATCCATCAGTCAGCACAAACTTCCACAGGAAAATAGCTTGATTTTCATTTCAGGTTCATTGCGTGCCTTGAAGATGCAGCACTGTTGTTCATCACATGAAGGTGTGTGGGTGTGTGTCTGTCTGAGACACATGATATTAATATTGTGGCAGTACTTAGAGGCTCCAGATATGATTAGGGCACTATTGTGCAAGATACTGTATATACACACAATAAGAGTTCCTACCCTGAAGAGTTTAGTGTTCATTGTGAATAATAGCTTGCCCATGATTGCTTAATATCTAGCACCACCTACTAGTTCCAGATGAAAGAGAAGAAACCCTCAGAGTACAGCAGAATAAACTTTTTTTTCAGAAGCACCATTCTGATCAAAGCCAATTTGATGTGCTTTTTGCCCTCAAAAAGCTTCTCCATCTTTACTTGTTTTGTAACTGTACCATAATTAACTTGTTGGATTGCAGTTTCATGTCTGAAATGACCATTGTATATATATGTGACCCGTGGTGTCCGGGGCAGCCCTTAATGGAAATGTCAAGGTCAGGGCAGGCTGCAAAAGGGAGAGAAGATACCTACCAGTCTGCATTGAGTAACATTGAAGTTAATCTCCTCAACCAGTCACAAACTGTGCTTCTGATTCCTCATACTGGTTATCAACAAGCAAAAAGCAATCATACAGCCCTCTTTATTGCATTCCAGTCCTCTGGCTCCCAGCCAGCATGTAGGTCCAGTACAGTGAGAAGTTATTTAAAATACTCTGCTCACTATACACAATGTTCTTCTGACCTCAAAGGGTCAGCCACATTACCAGGTCAGTATAGGTTAGCCACATTACCAGGTCAGTATAGGTTTGGATCTTACCCAAAATACCACACTGCCAGCCAATCCTTTAGTGTCAAACTAAAGGTTTATTATAAAGAAAAAAGAAAGAACAAGAAGACAGATGTTAAATGGTAAAACAGTCACATACATACAGAGACTTCAAAGTCCATATACAGTTCCTAGCAGTATTGGTGAGTCTGCTGGCTTGAAAGTCCCTCTGGAATACATCCACAGCTTGGATGGGTCATTCAGAGCTTCAGTTTGTAGCAAAGTTCCTCCTTTTATAGTCTTTTGCCAAGGGGCCTGTGCTTCCTTTTGTTCCAAACACAAACTACCTAGCACATAGCCTGGAAGTCTTAGAGTTCTGTCCAGAGACATGCCCCTGCATGCCTTGCTGAGTCATAAGGTGTATCTGCCTTCTCTCAATGGATCAATTGTATAGCTGATGGTCCTTAATGGGCCATCAAGCAGGCTAGTCAGTGCTGATGCTAAACTGTCTGGGAGTTTCACCCAGAAGCATAGCACAAGTTTGAAATAGACATACATATCTATAGCCTTGGCTACACTCGCGGATTCACAGCGCTGCCGCTGCACCACCTGTCTGAGGGGAATAGCTTGCAGCGCTGCGAGCGAGCGTGCAGTGCTGCAGGTGCTGATTACACTGGCGCTTTACAGCGCTGCACTCGCTGCGCTCAGGGGTGTGTGTTTTTTCACACCCCTGAGCGCAGCAAGTGCAGCGCTGTGAATTGCCAGTGTAGCCAAGGCCTCTAACTCATGATACAAAGATGATTCAAACACACAGGAGATTATGTCTGGCAAATTTTAACATTTTTGCAGATACCTTGCATGGCATATCTGGCATAACTCATTACAATATTGATATTCATAATATCCTCAAGTGTTCCCCAGATTCCATACAGCATCACAATATAATTTTAGGTATCCTACCAAATCAAGTGAAACAATTCAATTTACTTGTTTTTCACTCAGGAAAATCTAACTAATGGAATGAGGTAGGGCTTAGATCAGCGGTTCCCAAACTTGTTCCACCGCTTGTGCAGGGAAAGCCCCTGTTGAGCCAGGCCGGTTTGTTTACCTGCCGTGTCCACAGGTTTGGCCGAGTGCGGCTCCCAGTGGCCGAGGTTTGCTGCGCCAGGCCAATGGGAGCTGCTAGAAGCGGTGGCCAGTACATCCCTCGGCCCATGCAGCTTCCAGCAGCTCCCATTAGCCTGGAGCAGTGAACCACGGCCACTGGGAGCCGCGATCGGCTGAACCTGCGGATGCAGCAGGTAAACAAACCGGCCTGGTCCAACGGGGCTTTCCCTGCACAAGCAGCGGAACAAGTTTGGGAACCACTGGCTTAGATGAAAGTAGAAGCATTCCTCTCTGTAGATTCTTCCTCTTTCCAGGAACTGTGAGTTGCTATATCTGCTACCTTGTCTCTACAGCCTGTATAATTTGTTGGACTATAACAATACAGTGAATATCCATTTTCTACCTCCGATTGGCTCAGTTTAACATTTCTATAGCAGTAGGAAATTTATTTCTTGACTATGATTGCCTAGATTTAGAGGATCTATGCCAGGTCTAATATTCAACAACAAGAAAATGAATGTAGTCAACTACAAATTAAACTTTTCACTACTTTATGGGTTTAATTTTTCAGACCTGGCCACATATGTATTATTGGATGATTTTATATCCAGTTGCCAACTAGATAATTTGTATCTGACAGTTGTGGGCAAGGAGCAGTAGTGTTTAAAAATGACTCAATTTTGATACAAATTAAAGGATGTTTGTTACAAATACACAGTGAGTAAATCGAAATAACTGATGATCCTCTCCATTCCCAGCCCACGCAGCATTGCGGGGGAAGGGAGAATGAATCCCCTCTTCTCATCCCACAAGCCAGGCTCAACAGTACTGAGGGCTGCAGCCCAGAGGCTACAGCAGACTTCCTTGCCACTGCTGCATCCCTGCTCTTCTAGAGGGAATGGCCAGAAAGGATCCACATAGCCATGGATTCTCAGCCTCATTCTTGATCCTTGCAGAGCCAACCTTCTGTGTCCCACAAATGCCACTACTCTCTAGGCTGTGAAAGGAATCTACAGAGGAGAAGGTAGTATTTGCACAGAGATTTAAATTCTGTTTGACTGGTACTTAGACAATGTTCAAGGAGACATTTTAAATCCAATCATAATAATTGTATAGCACTTTATGCATTTATAGGGCTGTCATGGAGTCCCCGGGCGATGCTCTGGAACTGCTCCCCACAAAGACAGTCAGGACTTTGAGGAGCCTTCTCTCCCTCGAAGCAGACCGTCTTCAGGGCAAGAAGCTCACACGGCTTCACCTCCTGGGTCTCTCCTGGGAGCATTCAGCATATGCCCCTCCGTGTGCTTCCCACAGCGAGTCCACCCTGGCGGGGTCCTGGGGAAGCCAGAGGGTTCTGCACCCCCCACTTCGCAGTCAGACATTACTCTCAGCCAACCAGTAAAACAGAGGTTTATTAGATGACAGGAACATGGTCAAAACAGAGCTTGTAGGTCCAGCGAATGGGACCCCTCTGCCGGGTCCATTCTGGGGCCCAGCGAGGCAGACCCCCATCTGCCTTCCCTTCCAGTCCCCAGCTAGCTCCAACTCTCAAACCCCCTCCAGCCCCTCTTTCTCTCGGCTTTGTCTCTTTCCTGGGCCAGGAGGTCACCTGATCTTTGTTCACTTTTAGCTATTTCCTTGCGGGGGGGTGGGGGGGGAAGGGCCCCTGGCCATTTCTTGCCAGGGAGACAGTGTGTCAGTGATTTATGCACACTGGCCTTTCCCCACCACCTAGAGACTTAAGAAATGCATAGGGGAAACTGAGGCACCCACACAGTATACAGAGGAAACATTAAGAACAGTCCCACTTCGTCACATCTTTCCCCCCTTCGAGACTGAACTGAGCAAGGTCACTTTAGCCAGTGACCTTGGGAAGTTCAGACCCACCAACGTTCCCATGGATGCCCCATCATCTCTCCCATTCCTTGGTGGGAGTTACACCAGGACATTCCAGTTTCAGGCCTACCCATGGGTATGTTGTGCTTGATGGCGCTTGCAGGCTGCATGTGGGAAGGTTTATGCGGCCTGTACCCTTTCGCCACCCCAATACCCCTGGGGTCTAAACTGAGATTGGGTCTTTTCCCAGCGCTCCAGTTTGGAGGGCTACAATTCGAGCTCTCTTGGTTAAGAGCCCCCATCTTGACCTTTGCCACCCTCTGAACAGGTGTCTCTGTCTCCAGCAGCTCGGCATCAGCCCCTTGCATGTGACGCCGCCCAAAACAATATAGCTGCAGCTTTCTAAGGGCCTGCACCATGGTCAGGTATTTCTTCTCTGAGGCCGCATAGTTCTGCTCCCAGGGCAGCAGTTTCTTGCTCAGGTACCCGGTGGGGTGTCTCCCGCCCTTAGCATCGGCTTGCATTAGCACCGTGCCCAGCCCTGCGTCTGAGGCGTTGGTGAACACTGCAAAAGGCTTGGCAAAGTCTGGGTTTACCAGATTTACTGGGCCCTGGATTAGAGCCTTCTTCAGTATACAGAGAGCCCTCTGGCCCTGCTCGGTCCAGACCACCTCGTCTGGCTTACCCCTCTCACATAGCTCAGGGATGGGGGCAGCTAGGGATCTAACGTGGGGTACAAACCTCTGGTAGCACCCCGCCATCCTGATAAAGGCCTGGACTTGTTTCTTGGTCTGGGGAATGGGCCAATCTCTGATCATCTCCACCTTGCACTTTTTGGCTTTTACCGTCAGTCCTGCCTCCTTGAGGCAGCCCAGCACCCTCTTCACCTGGGACACCTGTTCCTCCTAGGTCTGGCTAAAGACACACATGTCATCGACATATGCCAGGGCCAAGTTCTCCATCCCCCTCAGCTTGTCTAGAATCTCCCCAGGCCTAGGCATGGGGTAGGTATCGGACACGGTGATGGCTTTAAGCTTCCGATAGTTCCCACAAAACCAGATCATCCTGTCTCCCTTGGGGACCAGCCCCACGGGTGAGGCCCATGGGCTGTTGAACGGCTGGATCACATCTAAAGCCAGCATGCCTTGACCTCTCTCTCCAGGTTCTGGGCTACTTTCCCAGTGACTCTGAATGGGGAACACCTGATGGGGAGATTGGCTCCCATCTCAGGGAAGAGATCCACCGGGGGTCTTCCCCCTTCTCCTCCCATACAGCAGCTTGAAAGGGAAGAACCCTGTGGATTCCTGGGGCACCACCAGCTGCCTCCCGATTCCCCACAGTTCTGCTTCCCCTTGGGGAGCCCATTCCTGGTACAGGAATCCCTTCTCCCACAGGACTCTGTCCCTGCAGCCTTCCCCAAGGGGGTTTGCAGTGCTGTGGCCAGCAAGTTCCCTCAGATTCTCCAAGGAGGGATTGTTTTGCAGCTCGGTCTAGAATTCAGCTGCTGGGGAAGGGAGTGGGACCTGCTCCATCTTGCTGGCTGGGCCTGGGGTCACAGCCCCTCTGAGCCCTGTCCCTGGTAGCTCCCTCCCTGCTGTGTAATCACTTCCCAGCAGCACGTCTGGACCAGGCAAACCTGGTTGGCAGCGGACCTGCCCTGCCTGTGTCCCCCACCACTCAGCTGGGGTCTCAGCTCCCACCGTGCCCAGCACTGTCCTTGTTGTCCCAGTGGGGCCAGGCAGCGAGCTCTCTGCTCTGGTCACAGCATCAGAGTCAGCATTAGCCCCCTCTCTGGTGTGCGGGGGGGGGGACGGGACGGGGAGCATCTCTCCCTTCCACTCAGCCCCAGGGGTCTGGTTACAGGTAGGCAGGTATTCTGAGCCCAGCAGCCCCTCCCTCCTGCCAGCCAGGTCATTTGCATTTTCACTGACCATTTCCCTCTTAGCCAATTGGTTAGCGGGATTCAAATCCTCGGCCGTTACAGGGGCAGGGCCTGGATCTTGTCCCAAAGAGAGACAGTCACCCCCCAGCAGGACCTCACAGCCGATATCCTGGAGACCCTCAATGGCCAGCCAGCCCGACCCCTCCTGGGTCTGCACAGGGATCCGGGCCGTAGACAGGGCGAGGGCCTTCATCCCGGGGACCTTCACCCAGGTGGCATCCACATCCCCCCCTCCTTAACCAGGGGCAGCAATTTAGTGTCGAGGCTTCCTGCGGAACTTGCAGCCTGAGGTCTATCCCCACTCACCCCTGGGAGCTCCCTATGCCTCTCCGCTCCACCATCGCCAGTCCATGATGCTGTTGCTTTTCCTGCAGCTTTTCCTCAGGCTCTTGCTCTCTCTCACTGTCCTCTCGCTCTCTCGGAATCAGCTCCAGTCCCATCCGTCTCCGATCCCCTGATGGGGAACCCGATCGTGAAGACCCCCGTCTGGTCGGGGACAGGAGTCTTGGGGATGCCTGGCTACTGCTCCAGCTGCTCCCAGATCCTCTTGTAGCCCCGTCTGGGTAAGGAATCTGCTCCTTAGAACGGTCCTCGTCCTCCAGCTGCATGATTAACTGGGCCTTGGTGAACTTCCCAATGTGTAACCCTCTCTTTTTGCACAGGATTACAATGTCCTTCTTAAGGAGATGGTGATAGGCCATCACTTCACTGTTCCCAAGTTGCTTGGACTCAGAGGCCCGTGTGCTCTCAGCGCCCCCACGGTTTCCAGGAAGAACCCCTAGTGTGCCAGCCCTTCTCCTGGTCACCACCTCTTTGCCAGTGTCGAGCTTCAGACTCCTCCGCCCCTGAGACTGCTCGCTGCAGTCCTCAGGGGAACCCCGTTACTCCAACAGTCCTTCTTGCTGGTCACACACTCCTAGGGGTTAATCGCCCCCTGAAACCATCCCCCCTCTGTGCCTTCAGCACGCCTGGTCCTCATTATCCCCCCTCTGTTTTACTGCTCCCCAGTCACTTACTGCAAGAAGCGCCATTCACGGGGTGCCGTACATCCCACCGCTGCCACCAGTTGTCACGGAGTCCCCGGGCAATGCTCTGGAATTGCTCCCCACAAAGTCAGTCAGGACTTTCAGGACCTTCCTCTCCCTCGGAGCAGACCGTCTTCAGGGCAAGAAGCTCATACAGCTTCACCTCCTGGGTCTCTCCTGGGAGCATTCAGCATATGCCCCTCTGTGTGCTTCCCACAGCGAGTCCGCCCCGACAGGGTCCTGGGGAAGCCAGAGGATTCTGCACCCCCCACTTTGCAGTCAGACATGACTCTCAGCCAGCCAGTAAAACAAAGGTTTATTAGATGACAGGAACATGGTCAAAACAGAGCTTGTAGGTCCAGCGAACGGGACCCCTCTGCCGGGTCCATTCTGGGGCCCAGCGAGGCAGACCCCCGTCTGCCCTCCCTTCCAGTCCCCAGCTAGCTCCAACTCTCAAACCCCCTCCAGTCCCTCCTTCTCTCGGCTTTGTCTCTTTCCTGGGCCAGGAGGTCACCTGATCTCTTTGTTCACCTTTAGCTATTTCCTTGCAGGGGAGGGAAGGGGCCCTGGCCATTTCTTGCCAGGGAGACAGAGTGTCAGTGATTTATGCACACTGGCCTTTCCCCACCACCTAGAGACTTAAGAAATGCATAGGGCAAACTGAGGCACCCACACAGTATTCAGAGGAAACATTAAGAACAGTCCCACTTCGTCACAAGGGCTATTCAAACATTAATTAACCCTCACACTTACCAGTGATGTAGGTGAGTATTTTTATCTCCATTTTTCAGATGTGGAAACTGAAGCGGAGAGAGTGAATATCTTGTTTGGGGGTCACACAGCAAGTCAGAAGCAGAGCTCAGGAGTTCCTGATCTGAAATTACAGTATTAGCTAAACTTAAGCGAAACTGAGCGAATGTTCTCTCCAGAGAAGAAAATCCAAATTGGTGTCCTCTATGGCTAGACCTGAGAAATGCTACAGACCCTCATAGTTTGCCCTGCAGGCTAATCACACCTTTTAAATAACTCCACTGTAATACTGGTAGTGCACTATGTGGAAAAACAGAATGGCCATTACCAACTCAAGTAATACCTTGCTCATAGCCTGGGAAATTACAGCTTGCCTGAATGAGAAAGGGAATGTTAGCTAGTATATTAAGGTTGTTCCTTATTCCTTTTAAAGAGTTATGGATATGCACTCAGACAGCTACTGGACCTAGTAAAAATCGACCACAGTTTAATATCTCCTGCTTAAAAATGGTAGATTTTTAAAATGCTAATAAAATTGTGCAAAAACCAAAATGGATTTTTCTTACAAGCATCCTTGATAGAACAGTTAGTTTAATTTTTTTGCTATCACCATCTTTTCCTGGCTGACAATCACCATGTGTTGAGAGGAGCCCCTGAGTAACCTGTCACAGGTATTCAGAATACCCATACAGGGCAAATTTATAAAAATCTTCAGTAGATGGTCTCATTACTTGAAACTGGGCAAGCAGGTTACCACTGCCAGTAACTTTTGATTTAAGCTATGAATTGATCTTTTTTAATCTATAGCTTAAAAGTCTGTAGTGCCTAACATTTTTGCAGTGTGGTATTTTATCTTGGGCTTTACACCAATAAAGGAATAAAAATCATACATAGCAAAATAATACCACAAGAATTATACCACAAACCTATGTAGATTGAGGGAGTCCTCAGGGGCAACTGCAATGCAAAATATGAATGCATGCTTCAGAAGAAATTGCCTACCTGAAAATAAAAAGCCTGTGTTAAAGTAGGCTATAAGCAATTTTTTTTTTCAAGAGAGAGGCACTAATTACCCAAGAAGTTTCTATCTAATTAGTTCACAGACTTCTCCTCCCTTTATAAGAAACAATTGTGGTCAGTTGGCTTTGCTGGATGTCTTCCATAGTTCAACTGCTAGATACTGTACCTAGTGCCTATAATTCTGTGTGTAATGTATTCCATCTGTTGCAAGACTGAAATGAACATTTGGTTCTCAGGCCTGCCAAGTGAGCTGCTATTAGCTGCCAAAGTGTAACATGTTAAAAAGGAGACAAAGGTTGTTGAATTTAATGACTCTCACATGAGAATGTGGCTATTGGAAAATAATTGCTAGAGTGGCATAAGGTGGAAGAGAATTGAATTATTCATACTCACTTTCTTTTTTTCTTCTTTCAAATATTTCAAGCCTCCCTCTCCTTGCACCAGAGCCCACAGCAGCATCTATCAACAGTGAGAAAGATTGTCACAGTGCTACTACAGGACTTTTGCTGCTGCCAAGCATTACTTGAACTGTAATCAAAGTGCTTAGCAGCACTTAGACATACTCAGGTGTCCTGATTTCCCCTTGGAATCTCCTTTCCTCCTCGATAAACCATATCAAGGATGGGATTTCTTTACTAGATCTCCTGGCTGTCAGCTTGACTAAGCCTAGGGGTACATTTAGACTGCAATCATTGGGGGTAACTGCAGTTCAAGTGGACATCCCTGAGCCAGCTTTAATCTTGCTAGCTCAGTTCCTGGAACAGTGAACCGATGGCAGCGTGCGCTTCATTGCAGACTACCCCCATGGGCCATTACCCGGGGTTCCAGGTAGATTTGTACAGCTTGTGCTGAAATTCGCATTGTTGTGCTTTACTGCTCTGGTACCTGAGCTAGAGATATGCTAGCTCGAGTATGTTGGCTCAAGCTGCAGTCCCACCCATTGACTGCAGAGTAGACATATAGAGAGAAACAGACTTAGGGCAAGATTTTTGCACAAAATTAGGCTCATTTGCACTTCAATGGAGCAAGGGGGACTTAAAACGGTCCTTGAAGGGGGAGCTGGGGATTCCTCTGACGTAAATGAATTATCTGGTGACATAAAGCCCCCTAGCTAGTGTAGGAGGGGTTCTGAGGCAAGGCTAGAGCGCATGGCACTCTGACAGTTTTGGGTGGTGGATCCCAAGCTGTTCCAGCTGGTTTGAGTCAGAGCGACCTTGTTACTGCTTTAACTTGTACTATGGGTTGGTTCAGCCCCTAGGCAGACCAGGCTTTGGGGAAGGCAGAAGTTTTGTTTGGAGCCACCTTTGCTTTTCCCCCACTGCAGGTGCACTGATTGTGAGCCCAGCACATCAGAAAATCAAGCTCATTGTGCTTGGTTCAGGTACTAAAAGCTCTAAATTGTTTCAGGGCTGGGAGAGAGAAGCAGTACACTGAACTGACCATTACAGACACAATTAAAAGGGTGATCCCTTGCACCAGGATCCACAATAGTTAGTGAAGTCCATGTGCCTCACTAATGACTCCACTGTCAAAGTGCTGCAGTAAAGTACCTACTCTGTAATAAACTATGATGTAAGTAGTTAGCTGCTTGGTTATATTTGATTATCTGCCTACTGCTTGGAGTGCTAACTGTCTGTATGATTGCTATTCAGAGGGATGCCTACCTAAACAGAATGAGCTCTGTTTACTTTTGAAATGCTAGAACAGGAGTACTTGTGGCACCTTAGAGACTAACAAATTTATTAGAGCATAAGCTTTCGTGGACTACAGCCCACTTCTTCGGATGCATATAGAATGGAACATATATTGAGGAGATATATATACACACATACAGAGAGCATAAACAGGTGGGAGTTGTCTTACCAACTCTGAGAGGCCAATTAATTAAGAGAAAAAAAACTTTTGAAGTGATAATCAAGCTAGCCCAGTACAGACAGTTTGATAATAAGTGTGAGAATACTTACAAGGGGAGATAGAGTCAATGTTTGTAATGGCTCAGCCATTCCCATTTTGAAATGCTAACACCAAGAGTATGTCTTGACTGCAGTGTTTACCCAGGGCCAGGCACAAGTGTGTATGTGTGGTGGGGGGATGGGTCACTGGCCACAAACTATTTGGAACTCTTGGATGTCTGATTCCCTGAGGAGCTAGCATGGACAAAGGGCATACAGTACAGGATGTAAATGCAAAAGAGTGAACCACACTGGCGTTAGTGAAACAGAACCAAGAAAACCCAAGTGACTGTACAGTGTAATCTGTAACAACCAGCCCAGCACTCTCCCGTGTTCTGTCCTCATCCTCCATGAAATACAGAATAGTCTGTCCAGGTAATTTTCTAGACTAAATCTCTAGAAGAAATCTCTGCCAAAAAAAAAAAAGGGGGGGGGGGGGGCCTCAAGATAGATTGGGCTGAAGCATGAACAGTGGTGAATTCTGTTTTCTCTTTTGGAAGATGTTGGGTGCCTAAATACCTTTGAGAATCTGGCCCTGAGGGATCACTGAGCATCAAATCATGAAAACTCCTGTTCAGCCAGCATCTGTCTCTAGAACATTGTTCTGACTTTGTTCTGCTGCATTTTTGTCAGAGCTAGATTTTGCGCATGTCAATCTAGTTGAAAAACAACAAACCATTACATAGTTTGCTAAGCATAGGGAAAGTCATGGATTAACAAACATGGGTAACTAGAATCTTTGTAGGTTTCTCTTCTACAGGCTAAATCCCGATTCGCTGCACACCCTTATGGCCCCCGTGGCTGCTTTGTGTCAGTCTAGCTGGTGATATGAGATTTCCCCCGGGACTCCTGACTCCTTAGCAATGAGGGCATGCTGGGGAAGGGCTGTGGCTGGAGTACTGCTGCACTCCAGCAATTTCCAGTTGCCAGTACAGCCCCCTTAGAGTCCACTGCAACTAGGCACCAGTTAAACACAACTCTGATATTGCTCTAACTTGTGTGAGCACTGAACTGGCCCCAGGGTCAGGGAGTCACCTTTGTCCTCCTTCCAAGTCCTATGAATAGCACAACTTGGCCAGGCCTGAGGATCTACATAGAATAGTAGCCACTTGAGTCACTGGATACTGGGCCTTTGCATATGACAATAAGTATAAACTTTTGTTACCCTGACCCATGTAGTGTGAGTGGGGCCAGGAAATTAAGAGCTCTCTTTTACCGATGCTCCTGTCTGTCTCACCTTTGGCAAGTGGTGTGGGGAAATGGGATGACAAAAAGACACTCACCACATACTGTCCCATTAGCATTGAGGGATCAAGTAAAAGTTAAACTATACCAGATAGTAAAATTGGATATTGCGTGAATTCAGGCACCAACCAACACTATAATCACTGTAATAAAACATAACAAATTAAGGATTTGTATAGCCTTCATTAAATCCTTTGGAGCTATCAAATACTACCATATGGGAACAGTAGAAGAGGTTATGTCTAGTCTTCAAAATACAAAAGTATTTTCAGCTTTGGGTACAAGCTTCATCCAACTTAATACACTAGGTGCAACTTAATACACCTTCAACTCTCCCTTTTGATACATGCTTAAGCAACTTCTTTTCACAATTACCTCAGCATATGAGGTGCACCAAAAGCTCATGTGCCAGACCTTTCAGGATGTTCTGATTAGGGGCAAAAATGAGGAACTGCCTAATATTCTGCAGCAAGTGAAAGAAAATAACTTTACAGTGAATAGGAACAAAATGCCATATCAAGCTGAATGAGAGTAGTTGTGTAGGACACATTTTGTGACAAATGAGTTGGAATGGATCAAGAAAAGTGGAGACAAGTGTACAAATGGGAAGACTTCTCTCCTCACCCCCTCCAAAAGAAGCCATACAAAGATTCATTTGCATGTTAACATATCTAGATAAATGAATCTCTCTAATTTCTCATAATTAAGTACTCCACACTTGAAATGCTGTTTGTGGACAGTACAGAATGGCACTGAGATGGCTGGCAAACAAAACTTTTGGGACTATAACTAATAAACTGGGGAGGGAGGCGTTATCACAGAAATACCTTTACTAAAATATTTTAACAAGGAGTCTAAGATCTCAGGCAATGCAGGGGCCCAGGATGAAGGGCACTCCTTGTGCAAGATGATCCCAATGCCCTAACACCTACAGACCTAAGCTCAGCTTGAAAAAATAAATGGCAGAAATTGATTGTAGTTGTGAGCAATGTCATGACTGTTTGTGTGTAGAAATCACTGGAGGCAGAAGCAGGGCATAAACCCCTGGAAGTTATGTTACTTTAGTCTAATAAAAAGAGCACTCACTCGATCAGAACTTAATGTTCAATATGGCTTGCTTCCTCCAACCCACTCCCTTTCCCCCAGGACAATGAGCTCAGGCAGGATTCTCTTCACCTTGGCTGCATGCCACACGTTGAAGCGGACTCAGAATGCAAGTTATATTAGCAACACATTCTTGCCTTCAGAAGACAGGGTTTTTTTTTAACTTCATGTGTTTTCCCTCTAATTTTGCTGGGATAATTGTAATTTAAATGTGAAACATGAATTCACATTTACCTATGGCTGCATTGCCTTATGTACGACTTTATTTAGTGTGGGCAGCCTTTTCGTCTCCTGATCAGACAGACGTCTCAACAACAGGCAATGAAAGGATTATGCCCTCCTATGTTTATAAACAGACAGATAATGTAGCTTTACACGAGGTCATGTTAGACATTCTGCCCTGCTCTTTCTGTAATGTTACCTGCTTCCATCTGCCAGCAGAGGTGAAATGCTTACCTATCCCTGACACCTGACCACCTATTTAGCTGCACAGTGTTTCAGTAAATCAGTTTTTTCCTTCACTGCTAATATATATTAATTCTCTTCACCAGGTGGTGTACAGGGCAACATACATAAAACACAAACTAAAAGAGCAATTAAAATCTGAGAAAAATATTTGGTGACAGCATTGTGTTACACAATATTCTTTATGAAATAAAAAACATATAGCCCTTTTGAAAAGGCTATGTCTATGATCCTCCTACGCTAGGGCTGCAGGGCAATCTACTGCTCCAGAGGTCCAGAAGCAAAAACATAATCAATGCCTACCTCTGCCTTTCCCCAGGCACAAAACTTCAGCGGGTGCAATGATCTGCAGGGTGTCTGAACAGAAGCTCAATTAGAATACTCTAGAATAGGGGTCGGCAACCTTTCAGAAGTGGTGTGCTGAGTCTTCATTTATTCACGCTGATTTAAGGTTTCGCGTGCCAGTCATACATTTTAACGTTTTAAGAAGATCTCTTTCTATAAGTCTATAATATATAACTAAACTATTGCTGTATGTAAAGTAAATAAGGTTTTTAAAATGTTTAAGAAGCTTCATTTAAAATTAAATTAAAATGCAGAGTCCCCCGGACCGGTGGCCAGGACCCGGGTGTGTGAGTGCCACTGAAAATCAGCTTGTGTGCTGCCTTTGGCATGCGTGCTATATGTTGCCTACCCCTGGTCTAGGATGTGGCTACTGCCACAAAGATACTTATGACACTTTTTGAAAGCGCCTTTTCTCTGAGGTTGAGTGTATCACCTAAGTAATAATCACTCCACTGGCTAGGTGTACATGACCAAAGGGACACACCTTGGTGCTGTGAAGGGGAGCGTGTATGCTGACAAATGCACACACAGTTCCAGGAATCCTGTTGATCAGAGCAGGAGTTCTCAAAGTTGGCTGAGGAATGCACTATTAGGCACACTTTGTTGCTGCTTTACAATGGAACAGCATGCGTCCTCAGGTGCAACTTGTTGCTCAAGATAGCATATATACTATCTGGCAGATGTACTAACCTTGCCCTCTAGCCATTGGTCCACAGCAGTTTGGGGTTATCGTACCAGGAGTGGAATGCTGGCCTGGTACACTTCTTTGCACTAAGTGCTATGGAGAGGCCTTGCTTTGCTTCCTGCATCCTCTGCTCAGTCTCCATATCTAGCCTCATGCATCTGAACACCACAGGACAGGATTCATTCTAGCTGTACGGTTATTCCCAAATGAAGGTGTCTCACACAGAGCAGTAGATTTACTATGTTCAGCACCACATGAGAACACAAAGTACATTCCATACTGCATCATCTCATACTCTAGTCTAATTATATGGTAAGAATTGTGAATCGGGCTGAGATCAGTGTTGTTGGGGTGCTGTTCATTGTAGTCCAGTAGTAGGTATGAGATTTCTTCAAAGTCAAGATTTAGGTTATTTTCCTCAAAGAAAAGTTCTAGTTTTCTTAAACAGTTTGGAGCATTTTTTCAAATACATTGCTTACCCCCATCCCCAAGGGAAATTTATTCAGAAAACAACAAAGAAATTTTTTTCTAAGTAGATTAGTTTACACCTTGTGGTATGAAAGAAAATAAATTTTGTACAGGTCACCTGTGGTTGGTTTAATCAGGAATGCTCTTACGTTTTAGCTTTCTCCATTTGTTTTCCCTCTCTTCTCAGGGCCTGGTGAGATATGCCAAAAGCATATTCCAGTCAGGGGGACCTCAGCAAAGCTCTTGCTGGCTTAACGAGAGAGAGAGGCTTCCACCTTTCGATCATCAAAGACAAATTTTCAAAAGTCATTGATAATTTTGGATGCCTCAGTTATGGTGTGTGCCCAACTTGAGACACTGTGACAGGGGCTGAGAGTTCTGGTTCAAGTTCACCTGCAGGATGCATGTTTACAGAGACCAGTCTTCTGGGGGGGTGGGGTGGGTGGGGAGGGACTGACAGTTAATGACAGGTTTCAGAGTAGCAGCCGTGTTAGTCTGTATCCGCAAAAAGAATCCGAAGAAGTGGGCTGTAGTCCACGAAAGCTTATGCTCTAATAAATTTGTTAGTCTCTAAGGTGCCACAAGTACTCCTGTTCTTTTTACAGTTGATTAAGTTCATTCTCAAATCTGGCCATCAATTGGCAGATGCAACAGACATAAGCAGAGAAGTGCAGCAAGTGCTAAAAAGTGGTGATGTCCTCAATGATGTAAGGCTGTGATGGCTACTCTGATCCCAAAATGCTCTGCTCCCCTTTAAGGGTGGTTCTGGTCAGTGCTTACCCTTTGTGTGACCATTCAGCCACAGAGTCCTGCTACAGGTGGCAAGAATCAGTACCATGTGGGCCAGAATCCTGGCTCAGTTGCACTCAGCACAGGCCCCGGGGAAAGGAGGTGGCTGAGCTACCACTTCTCCTTTAATATCGGGATCAGCTGGGGGTAGGGTGATCAGACAGCAAGTGTGAAAAATTGGGACAGGGGGTGGGGGGTAATAGGCTTCTATATAAGAAAAAGCCTAAAATATTGGGACTGTCCCTATAAAATCGCGACATCTGGTCACCCTAGCTGGGATTTGGCCCCTGGCTCGCAGTTCTAAGTTATGCTGGCAGTAATGGCTCCCTAGTGGCCACTCTGCTGTCACAGGATCATAGTACTCTTTAGTCATTCCCCCTTTCTCCTGGCTTCCTCCTCCCCTAGCAGACCCCCTTTTTTTGTGAGTGGGGAGCCAGGTGCTGGCCACAGATAGCTATGCCAGCTTTGCATCACCTGGGGATTCTCCTACACAAGGGAAATCCCTAGCTTCCTGCTTAGGACAGTTTTCTTGCTGCTTAGCACTACTTGATGGGACAAGAATCTAGTCCTTGAAGTCAATTGTTTTCTATTAGCAGTCTGACACATATCTATATTGAACTCTTGATTCAAGAGAACATTCAGCTGTTACTTTCAGCAATACTTACTTATGTTAAATTCAATTTGTGCTTACGTGCGAGAACTAATCTTGCTAATTCATAACCGGAAAACATCAAATTAGTAATTAATTTACTTTCATCAAGATGTTTATAGAAACTTGATTAGAAAGAGTGGATGCAAAATGCAAATATTAGTTTGGAAATCTCATAACATCAGGTTAATATACTTTTGAATTATTCACTGGGATACTGCAGTATTAGTAGATGGTATTTTAATTATTAATAGCATAGCTTTCCATTTCACATGGAGGCAAGTTTTTACAGGAACCTTTCAAGTGAATGTGGTCAGACTGAATCCATTTATTATTCAGGATTTTAATCTGCACACTACAACAGAATCATTTACAACAGGGAAAGTGTATATAAAGGCATCATTTCCACAATTATAGAGCATGGCCTATTTCCCAGGCAATTTTTCATTCCCACCCCCACGCCCTGTGGAACCCCCCCCCCCCAAACGAATGAATCTTACATAATTTTTGGTTTCCTGTTGGTCATTTCTTAAAACTATTATTTATACATTACTATAAATGTGCATGCTGCTTTACAGATAGATATGACATAGTCCCTGCTATCCAAATGTAACTGATGGAAGAGAATGTTTTTCCATTTCTAAGTCCAAATTCTTGTTTATGTGCCTCTGTTTATTTATCTAACCTACCATACTCATTTCTAGTGCACATATTGTTGTAATATGTAGGCATTCTACAAATATATTAGGAAACTTCATTTCTGTCATAAAAGGCTCAAACTCTACTTCTTTCTGTTAATTTACACCCAAATTAGATCAATCTTTGTGACTTTGTAAGAATCAATGCTGGACTGCTCTCAGGTCTTTCCCCAGTAATAAAGCTTATGTACCAGTATGGGTTTCATCATAGTTTTGAGGTGTTTAGATTTGGGCTCGTTCTGAACTATAGTGGCAGCAAATTCCACTGCCAAGGGTACACTAAGAGTGCTCTACCCCAGCTCCTAGAAAACTCAACCATGACATGGAATCGCTTTAATCTTCAGCTCTGGTTGATCACTACAATGGGCTGCAGAGAGACATGGGCTCTGGGACCAGGGCCGGCTCTAACTTTTTTGCCGCCCCAACCAAAAAAAAAAAAAAAAGTGCCACCATGCGGAACCAAAAACAACCCCCCCCCCGGTGCAGCCCCACCGAACCAAAAACAATAACAACAAAAAAACCCAGCGCCGCCCCGCTGAACCAAAAAACGCGCCCCCCAAGTGCCACCCCACTGAACCACAAAGAAAACCAATCCCCCTCTGGAGCGCCACCCCGCCGAACCAAAAACAACAACAACAACAACAAAAACCCGAGTGCTGCCCCGCCAAACCAAGATTGGCCGCCCCTTACAAGGTGCCGCCCCAAGCACGTGCTTGGTCGGCTGGTGCCTGGAGCCGGCCCTGTCTGGGACAGGTGGGTCCTCATCTGTCATGGACCTGGAATCTAGAAGTAGATAGGCATGCAGTATGGAACAGAGAGTCCTAGTGTGATGTGCTGCTGTTCCTTTGCCTCCAGGGCTGGCTCCAGGCACCAGCCGAGCAAGCTGGTGCTTGGGGCGGCAGCTTGTAGGAGACGGCATTCCGCGCAATCCTAGGGCGGCATGGCCGCTTTTTTGTTGTTGTTGTTGTTGTTCCGCTCCGGCCGCCCTGTAGGGGGCAGCGGCGTGTAGGACGGGAGTGCCCTGCAGCAAGTCCGGCAGGGCAGTCCGCGTCCTTCCCTCCCAGTTGACCGGAGCGGTGCGGAGCCCTCCTGGCAGGGGGCACGGCGGTAGGGGCCGCGTGGCAGTGCCCCGCTGAAGCCCTGGCTGCCCCCCTTCTCTCTCTCCCCCTCTCTCCCCCAGCTAGCCAGGGCACATCTGCAGGGCAGGGAGTTCCCCTGCACCCTGGCTCCCGCCGCACAGCAGGTTTTTTTTAAAATTATTTTTATTTGCTTTGCTGTTCTGGTTGCCACGGGTTTTTCTGTTTGTTTTTTTTGCTTGGGGCAGCCAGAAAGCCAGTGCCGGCCCTGTTGGCCTCACCTAGAAAATGGGCCATTGGAGGTTGTACTAATTGGAGCACACAACTACATGAGTACTGGGGTGAGGAGGAACATAGGTTTGTACAGTTTTCATCACTGAACCCCAAACTACATGAAAAACTTGTCTTGATTCAGGTTCTGTCAGAAAGTCAAATTAATTCAGAGTCACTAAACCAGGCGAAACTCCATCTGAAGCTACTACTAAGCTATACATTGAGATGCTAGGTTTGTTTTAACTCTAAATTCAAACAAACCAAACCTCACTCACACATATCAAAATCAAAGGAAGGTTTTGCACAAATGCTTGTGAATGAAAAGCCAGTGAATTCTGTACAGCTCTAGTAAAGGAGCCATTCACGTCTAAGTTATGGCTTCAAATGACCAACAGTCATTAGCATCTGACAACTGTTTGATGACTTGAGTGAAGTAATTTCAATTTCAGACCAATATCTAATGGGCAGGTGTCAACCTCAGAACACCCACCAATTGTATTTAATCAGCTGCCGTGTCAGAAATAATCAAGCAAAAAGGTCAAGAATTAAAGCCTAGTCCTGAAAACTTTTACTTATGCAAGTAGTCCCACTGAAGTCACTGAATGAGGGTTTACAGGGCCCATGCGGACACAGAGACTGAAATACCTTTCTCCCTTAGATATGGTTCCTCCAACTGAAGGCTAAGGTGTATCTGATGGGGCAAGATGAAAAAACTTGCACTTCTGGTATTCTTGCCATTCTGGGCCTAAGGAAAGGATTTCAGCCTCTATGGCTATCAGTAGCACTAAATTCATTGGGGAAAAAACCTATTGGTCTGATCACATGAATTAATTGTGCTTTTAACAAAAATATATCCACTGTGCCAAGTTGTTTGGTGTAAAAAAAAAAAATCCATGACAGCTGAGAAAGTAATGCTTGCCAGAATGGTCTACCGCAGAGATCACTGGGAAGTGCGTAGGGGAAACACTGTGTAAAAATAACATATTTTAAAGGGAAGTTATTTTTAAACCAATTAATAATTTTAAATGTATTTGCATCTGTGCATTTTCTTAAATGGAATAACTTGACCATATGAAAATAAAACACATTTGTAATGAGTTGATCAGAAATACCCGTGTCACTTCACTCTGTAGAACTTACAAAAGCTATAAAGTTTTGGAAGAAGTTAGGTAGGACGCTTTGAGGTTGGTTAAAGGGAGTCCAAGTAACATTTCTCTAACTAAACACCACCTCTCTGTTTTGGGGAGGTCAGAGAGAGAGGGCAATCCCTGGGGCAGATACCACACTTTGCAATAGGATAATACCTTTATCCGGGTGGGGGTGAACTCTCAGGCAAGGGCAGGGGGAATCACAGGAAGACACTCTAACAGGAGTTACACATAAACCTTCCCCAACAATGGTAAAATGTACTCAGTCCCCAACACCTGGATATACAGATTCATGTTCTGACCCAATTCAGAGTCCAAATAGCCAAACCCCCACTCTTTATCCCCATCCTGGACCAAGCTACCTTCCAACTTCGTGTGCTCTGAAGCCAGGGTGTGGCATGAGCTCAGAATTATGAGTTCTTGGTCCTGCTGCATAGACTTGTTCCCATTGCGGCAGCTCCTGTTTTAGCCCAGACTGTCCTGTTGGCTCCAAGCTGTTCTCTCACAGTCCCACAGCTGCTGCTACCCCTATTTCATCTTCCCGACAGAAAGCAGAAGTTCACAGAACTACAATTGCTTCTTTCCAGCCCCCATCTCCAAGGCCAACTTACTGGCCCAAAGTCCTCCAGGTCACCTCCAAGCAATCCCCCTCTGTTGGCTTAGGAGTGTCATCCCTCCCCTCCAAAGAAACTCAAGTCACTGACAATCAGCCCCTTGTGTCTTTGTTCATGAGTGACACTCCTCCCCCTCAATGAAAGTCCATCAGGCTGTTAGCCCATCTCCTGCTACCATCCTATCCCCATAATGGAGGAACCACAATAGAGGGCAGGAAGGTAGGGCAAGTGACAGGATGTACCAACCCCGCACAGGGCCAACAGGGGCGGACCAATCACTGTGGGCCCAGGAGGCCATGCGCCCTTCCCCTGCTGCACATGCTCCAGGTGGAAGAGCCAGATAAAAGGAAGCAGCCCAGCTCAGTTGGGGTGGTTGGTGGAAGGAGCAGGATGTGTACTGTGGGTTCCTGCTGAAGTACCATAATACTCCAGGTGGTAGACCCAGACACAACCTGGACAACTCTGTGCCCGCAGAGACTGACTGGAAAGCTGAGCTGCTGCCAGCTGAGGTGATGCCCAGGGCACAACTAGTGGTAGGAAGTGACCCAGGGAAGGTAGTAGAAGTGGATACCTGAAACCCTGATGGGGAGTTCCCCTATTACACCCCAAAGTGCTACTGTCTGTTCCAGCCAGGAGGCAGCAGGGCTAGATTGATTGTTTGTTTTGCCCTGCCCAGGGGCTGCAGCCTGATTGCTGCTTTGCCCTGCCCAGGGGGGCTGATTCCCCAAGTGTTACTGCCTGCCCCAGCCAGGAGGCTGCGGGGCTCTACACTGTTTGTTTTGCCTGTCCAGAGGCTATGGACTATTTGTTTGTGAACCTGTCAGGGGACCAGAACCCACTTGGCTGCAATCACCCGCTTAATAAGGAGTCCTGATGACTGGGTGATGGGGTGTACCAACCCTGTATGGGATCAATGGGGTGACCCAGCGTGGCACATAGGGCCCCCATCACAGTGTGTGGTGCCCTACCTCCCTGCCACTTGCTATCAGGGATTTTCCTGGAAAGGAGGGGACTCTGCACCACTCCACAAAGGGAAATAAAAAAAGATTTTATTGCCATAATCAACAATTTTCTTTTGCAGGATCTCTGTGCAACTTGGTTCACACATCTGTGTGTACTGAAATGTTGTACAAACACAGTTTCTTCCCATCGACTTTATGTCCAGAAGCATTGTGACTCTCAGCTAGGGTGACCAGATAGCAAGGGTGAAAAATCTGGACAGGGGTGGGGGGTAATAGGAGCCCATAAAAAGCCCCAAATATTGGGACTGTCCCTATAAAATCGGGACATCTGGTCACCCTACTCTCAGCAAAAGAGAATTGTGCCAATATAACTCTTAAAGCTCTGAATGCTTGCTGTAAACTGATGAGCACCACCTATGTGGTGCTGAGTGCAATCAAGTCTCATTGCAATACTGATCACTTGTAACTGACATAGGATTTCAACAAATGTTCCCTGTTCTTTTTGTGGATACAGACTAACACGGCTCCTACTCTGAAACTAGTCCCTCTTGTGACACTTATGACCAGACTTTCAGAAATTCAGCACCCGAAGTGCTGAGCTCTTTTGAAAATCTGGCCTTAATTATGGGAGCTAATAAGTCTTTAAAAATCTGGCCTTTATTTAGGTGCTTAAATGCGAGCTGAGCTCTTTGGAAAATCTGGCTCATAATTAAACACAAGTGTGTAAGAGAAGAGGTATTGAGCTCTTCACAGTTGTATTGAAGTTTTTCCACACCTATCATCCTACATATGGAATAATCCTCAGCATAAATATAAAAAATGAAAAGATTTGCTGGAGAGCACTGACTAGAGATGGTCCAGAGCACCACAGTTCAGGTCTGGAGTCAGTTCTACAGCTGAATGTTTCCAAAACTTTGGAGTGTTTTGATTTAAGGCTTGTCTACATTAAAAATGCTGCAACAGCCTACAGCTGCACCACTGCAGCTGTGCTTCTGTAGCACTTCAGTGAAGTACGTATGCCAATGGGAGGGCTTTTCCCATTTGTGTAGATACTCCACATCCCTGAGAGGCAGTAGCTAGGCAGGCAGGAGAATTCTTCCATCGTCCTAGTGCTATCTACACCAGGGGTTAGATCAGTTTAACTGCGTTGCTCATGGGGGTGGATTAAGGCTGCACTAGTAGACTCTTCAACCTTGCTTGATAACAGGAGTCAAAACAGATTTTTCTGCCACTCTCACTTGGTATTGAGCTAGGTTGTCTTGCTGGTGTACATAGGAGTAGCTGAGTTCAAAACTCATTTTAGCAAAGTGTGATAATCTGTTCATTCTAAAATGGGTCAAATTGTATTCTGTTAAAACCAGTAATGAATTTGCCTGGCTTTTTCTATACCAGTGGGACAGTCAAGTATAACACCAGTTGAGGGCTTCTGAGGGGAACCCTGTCTGACACCCTAGAAGCTGAAAATGTGAATGTCTTAAAAACCCACCAGAGATTAGCATAGAAACAGGAACTCAATCTGAGTATCACCATGGAGATATGAAATTGGATATGTAATACTATGGCATTTTCCACTCTGAATCCAACTGAAATGAATGCAAGAGAAGTCCATATTTAAACTATATTGGACTGCTAGTAAAATGGCAAAAGTGGGCATAAAAGATAGTGGATAAGGTATTCAGAAGTGATTAGTGATTTTTGGCTCCTCAAGTTTTGGGTGCTCAACTTCAGACAGCTTTAAAAAGTCCTGATGTTCAGATGGTGGATGCTCAGCATTTTCTAGAGAGCTGGTCCTTTTAAGGCATCTCAAGTTGGGCACCTAAATCACTAGTCACATTTGAAAGTCTTGGCCCACAGAATGTAATGGAACAATGCTCTGGATGTTTTTGGAATGAAAATATTAAAGTATTCTGAAAAGATAATAAATATAAAACACTCAATTAAACTATTGACCTACCTTTCATAAGCCTGTAAACCCTCTGGTATACATTGGATGATATGAAAATGCTATCAAGGGCACTGCAACCAGAGGGAGACAGATCTTACAGCATTGGAAATCAATGACTCAGTTGGATATATCATGCTGGTGTACAAAGATAAGTTACTTCCAGGAAAGGATAATGCAACAGTGCACTAATAAAGTTAAATGATTTCCAGATATATGATCAGTTTTCTGAGGTGGTCAATTAATTAATAAAAAACAATTTACTTAATTTATTGTGCCAACTTCTACTCCCAGTTATATCTATACAGCCCCAGGGATGTTAATGGGATTAAGCAGGGTGTAATTGAGAGCAGAATTTGGCCCAGGGTTTGTAATGTAGTAATTTTGATTTTCCACTGATGTTAAAACCATGAGTCTGTATTTATTGTTACATATACATGAGGTGTAGTTAAGCCTTTCGTGAGGAATGTAGTATGTGAATGGACTGTTGCACCTGTGCAGAGTCCCACTGAAGTAATTTGGGGTAAGGTGGGTGCAGCAGTTGGCTTGTGTGCTATACATTGCAAGATCAGGCACTTAGTTATGAACTTGTAGGTGATTTATCAGTCAAAGGGTGAAAGCCCTATTTTGTGGGCTTAAGTGTGGTGCCTAGGCCTTAGCAAGCCCTCTGCAAAGGGGTGAATTTCACCAAAGGGGGCTGAAGCTGACAAAACCTGATCACCTGCACCACTTCTTTTCTAACAGAAGTGGAATACCAGAACCTCCCCTGAATTAAACAGAAAAATAAGTTTTACTATTTCAACTGAAACAGGAAAAAATATATAATGCCAAGAGTACAAGAATCAAGTGGAAAGTTAAGGGAGTTATATATCTGAAATTAAGGCACTAGGAGAAGTTTCAGACATTTTTGATCAACTCTGTATTCTAGCACTCATCCCTCCTTTAACACATCACATTTGCTCTCAGGTCTAAATCCTGGACTCTGCACTCAGTAACAGGTTGTGCACAAGGGTGTTCCCGGGTGGTCAGGAAGAAAGGAATTCTTCCCCCACCAATTCCCATGGTATAGAGCTGTAGTAGACACACTCTGCACCCTTTACTGCGTAGCCTGAACATTCCAGTAGCCTTGCTGGCTTCTATACTCCCTTACATAGATCTGCTTAATCACAGATCCGCTAGCCATGTCCCAACCCTTCTGCAGCCTACTTCCCAGAAAACTGGAGTTCCTGAAGTGCAACAGGAGGTCAGAGCCCCTCTTTAGGCTTCCTGCCTCCTGTGCAGCCATGCGTAGTTCGGTTTCCTATTGGGACCTGTGTGCCTTTAGACGGATGGGAAGGATTTGCCCTCAGTACAGAATAGCGGCGGTGACTGATGAGGTCTCCTGCTTTGCACACAGCAATAGTTTACAATGTCATTTATATAAAAAAATGGTGTGGACCAAGGGCTGATCAGTGTTTCATTTGAAACCGAAATATCTTATGGCTACAAAATCTTAAATCTTGTAAAAGTTGTTTTCAGTTCCTTGGGCGATACAGTCAAAGAAATCTGAACTAATAAGAAAAGCAGATGCAACTAATATATATTTTAAGGCTAGGTCTACATACCCGCCTGAATCGGCGGGTAGAAATCGATCTCTCGGGGATCAAATTATCGTGTCTCGTCGGGACGCGACAATTGATCCCCGAATCGACGCTCTTACTCCACCAGCGGAGGTGGGAGTAAGCGCCATCAACAGGGAGCCGCGGAGGTCGATTTTGCCGCCGTCCTCACAGCGGATTAAGTCGGCTCCGATAGGTCGAATTCAGCTACGCTATTCGCGTAGCTGAATTTGCGTATCTTAAATTGACTCCCCGTAGTGAAGACCTGCCCTAAGATGAGCCACACCTATTCTGCAGTATGTGAATACATTCTTTACACTTTCCTTTTGGTTTTCTCCCACTTTGTTAGAGTGTTCTTAGTTGTGTCTTGGCTCAGAAACATTGTTACTAGTATATCCAGAACTGCATATTTGCAGGATATAAGCATAAAAAATGTACGTGTTCTTTAAAATTTGGCTCCCCTTGTGATTTTCACTCATAACCCCCATGTAAACAAAACACCACATAGTTGGCTGAAATATACAACCCTTTCAGTGCTGTCTGATTACTTCCTTATTGCAGCCTCCTCTTCCACCCCTTCCAGTTCTGTTTCATGAGTGTAAAGCCATTTTTATTTGACTTCATATCTAGCAGTTCATTAAAAGTGACAACCAAATAAACTTTGTCACCACTCTGGGAACGGATGATGGAATTGCTACCCGGCATTCCCTATCGTACCAAGCACAAGTTATGCCAAAACAAATCTTGCTCCAGTTCCGCACTTGTTCGGTTGTGTGATTAAAAGGAGTTTAAACTTTTACATGGCAGATTCCTGATAGGTAAGGAGAAAAATGCTTTGACAATTTTGATTAATGTACACAAAGTATGCTGAGCAGAGGAGTGATTCATGTTAGCTCAAATCACAGGCTCATGAGGTAGACTAGCATGATTATCAGGGTAGGAAAATGCAGAACCAGCATAAAGCACTCTGGCTACAGGCACCACCAAGAACACTAATGTTTACCAGTGTTGAGACTATTTTTGTTCTTAGATATATGGTCACTATCAAGCTTTTCCAAGAAATGTGACTCAATACTGTTTGCTCTAAAGGACATGTGGTCAATTTACTTCTTATAATTTTTACTTTATATATAAACTCTAAGCTTCAGAGAGCAACGTATTCCTTATACACCTTATCTTTTCCCCTTTGGCAAATGATAACTTCCTGCACTCTGTTTTGAAAGAAAGTGAAATGGACATGACTGTTCTGTAACATCACTTTCTTTAGGCATAATGCCTTACCCATGCCAAAAGAATTTTGTTTGTGCAGCAGCTGTATAGCTGTGAACACAGCTCTGGAAATAACATTTGTTAGTTAATTGCAGTGGTGTTGTATCCATGTTGGTCCCAGGATATGAGAGAGACAGTGTCTGAGGCAAAATCTTTTTTTTGGACCAACTTCTGTTGGTGGAAGGGACAAACTTTTGAGCTTCACAGAGCTCTTCTTCAGGTCTGGAGAAGGTAACCAGAGAGTCCAAGCTAATTACAAGGTGGGACAGATTGTTAAATATAAGGAGTTCATACATGCTGTAGGAGACTACTTAAAATTAAGGGTGGTTAAGCGTTTAAAAATGAGTGTAATGAGCCATAAAATAAGTGTCTCTGTAAAGTCCATGGTTGTTAGTGTGCAGCAGAGTTATGAGTTTAAGTTCCCAGGCTTGTATTTTTGAAGGTGCTGTGCGGGTTTCCTTTGAGGCTGAAGACCGAGTTGAGATGTGGAGTGATCACTCTCTGAAAAGTATTTGCCCCCAGGTGATAGGGAGTTTGTCTTTTATCATTTTTCTGTGCGAGCTCATTTGAGAGGGTAGTGATTGTCTGGTTTCACCCACACACTTTTCAAGATTCATGGGTCCTACACCTACCTATCACAGCACATAGTGTACCTCATCTAGTATATCAACAACTAGACAATCACTATGCTTTCAAATGAACTCACACAGAAAAGTGATAAGAGGCAAAAATACCGTATCACCTGTTGGTGAACACTTTTCACAAAGCAATCTGACCTCTCAGTCCTCATCCTCAAAGGAAACCTGCACAACACCAAAAGATGAGCCTAGGAACTTAAATTCATAATGCTGCTAGACATTAAAAAATATAGACTCAATAAAGACACTGGTTTTATGGCTCTTTAAATCAATTTCTAACACACCCTACTGCCTGCTCACCCTTAATTGCCCACTTCATTTTAAGTGTTCTCCTACAGCATGTGCGAACCCCTTATACTTAATCTGTCCCAGATGATGTGGTTACCTTCTCCAGACCTGAGAAAGCACTCTGTGAAGCTTGTCCCTTCCACCAACAGAAGTTGGTCCAATAAAATATATTACCTCACCTACCTTTTCAGCACATGAAGTACAAACACTTTATAAATCCCAGAAAAATAATCTACATATTTAATTGTCTGGAAATAAAGCATTTGACTTTATTTAAATATAAAGTAATATAAATTGCTTTTAAAAATCTAGTATCTGGAGGTTTTCTGAGAATTTTAACCCTTACAGTACTGAACTTTTACTAGAAGTAACTATACCAGGAGTATACTTGTTGTTAGCTCCTCAACAAATAAAGGACTTGTTCTAAAGCCCATTGAGTTCAGTGGGCTTGGACTCACTCAGTTACCTTTACTAGACTTTAATTGTCTCATTCCAGGTGACCCATCATCTCTCTCAACTGCATTATTCAATTTGCCCCACACTTTCCAGAAAAACCCTACTCCCAGATTAAGATTTCATTGTGAAAGACATGGGTGCTCCCTGTAATACTTTATGAAAGTTATATGTCCCCCCACCTTTGATTATTACAGTGTGTTGCTTGCTATATGATTACAAAGTGATTAATTCCAGCAGGAGCTGACTGCATGTAGGCAGAAAAGTGAACAATCACTACTAATAGCTCCATTCACTGATACCTGCATTGTCCATTAAGTGTTATTAACTCTGACCAAGCTGGCTTCAACACACCGACCCAGCACAGGGGAAGGGGAAATCCAGATGGTGAACAAAAAGCAGTGGGAGTCTGGGCCCCAAAGAACAGGGAAGAGAGATGCAGAGAGTCTTGGGGAGCAGACCGAACCCAATTCCTCAGAGGTGTGGTGACTGGGATGAACTAAGTCTATTTAGACTGTAGATAAGATGTGTGTTATTTTGTGTTTAAAGTCCTTCTTTCTTGTTATGCTACACTTCTACTGTTGAGATTAAACAATACTTTATTTTGAAAAGGCTGTTTTGGCTCATGTATTCACCGCTGGTCCTAACTCCTGAAGAGAAGTGCAGGTAGGATTGCCACCTGTCCAGGATCTCTCAGGATCACCATTTTTTGAGGTAGCAGTCTTCAGAAATGGATAAGGGTGTTCAGTACATACTGCCAGCTATCTACTTTTATGGCCTCAGGATCATCCCACATGTCCTTTTTTTTTTTTTTTTTGTACCTCAGAGATGTCAACCCTATGTGCAGGTAACTGGCAAAGGTGCAGGACCCAACACCTGAGAGGGATGCCCTCAAAGAGATGAAGAAGGGTCAAAGGTGCAATTAGCCTTGAACCATGACACATGTAGGCCATGTCCACACTTCCACTTATGTCAGACAAACTTGTATTGCTTAGGGGTGTGAAAAAACACCCCCCAAGTGACATAAGTTTCGCCGGCATTAGTGGTAGTGTGAACAGCGCTATGTCGGTGGGAGAGCTCTCTCCCATCAGCATAGAGCGGCTACACAAGAGATCTTACAGTAGCACAGCTGCACTGGTACAGCTGTGCCACTGTAAGGTCTCTAGTGTAGACATAGCGGGACTTGAAATTTCAGACATAAAGCTTCTGCTTTGCTGAAATTTGGTGATGGGGGGCGGGGGCAGAAAAAAAATTAATCAGGGTTAAAATGGGAAGCTAGTTTGAACCATAGCTATTTAGAGAGACATCACTACATACTATAGATTTAACTTATTTTGATGAGAATAATATCTACACGGTTTATTATGGTTTAATCTAATTGTTCCCATGTTGCAGTTGCGTATCTGCCTTTTTTAAAAATAAAGAACAGCTTTTTGCTATTAAATTGACTGCATAGCTGCAGGTCAACAGAACTCTAACCATCTCCAGACTTGTATATCATTTTGTACCTTCAGTTTAAGTAATAAATATTTAAAACAAGTAGTATCTCATAACACTGTCTAGTGATGTCTAATGAACATTTCTGTAGTGCAAATATAGGTCAATAGCTCTAGTGGTGAAGTGACCTATTTTAAGTGACACACTAAATTACTATTTTAAGATAACATTGCACTACAGGAAGGTTTCTGGTTTAGCATCCATTTGTTATGGGCCTTTATGCCCCCTCCAATTCCATGTTGTATGGGCATTATGGGGTCCCAGGAGCATGTCAGGGCAGAAATGGGGGCAGAACCTGGGATCAGCTGCCTTGTGCAGCATGATTCCCACAGAACATAGTGGAAGATGGTACTGCTGCCCCTAGGAGAGGGTGAAACTATGTAGTTTGAAGAATCCCTCTCCTATATTGTGCTGCCTGGTATTCTCACAAGAAGTAGGCTGCTGGGAAGGAGGAGATTGACAGAACTACAAAGCACTGGCATTATGTAGAGTGGGAGTTTCCTTTCTGTCAAGATCTTCAGGAGGTGTTGAATTTGTGTCTGCTTCTCTCACTTGCTCCATAAACCTCAAACCCATTCCCTGTAAGGAAAGCATCAGAAACAAAGGGTTGTCTTCCGAGTGTCCTAGGCCCTCTGCCCATCTCTTGCAGGGTCTACTGTGGGAGCTTACAATATGTCCCTATACTGTTAAGTACATTTTAAAGTTCACTTTTAGTTTTCTTACAGAAAGTTATTGCTCCACTGATAATTCTTGTTATAACCAAAAGGGAGCAAGTAGAACAACTTTCTCTGCATAGGAGCTGCTTTCAGCTAGTGATACTGAGCTCCTCTGTAAAGTACTTTGAGATCTACTGACAAAAAGTGCTATAAGAGCTAGGTATTACTTATTATTTCACCAGGTTCTGTGGAGAACAGTGAGAATTAAAGCATAGCTCCTTTTTGTTTAATAGCATGGGATTGTATTAGAAAAATATTTCTTTACAGAAATAAAAAAAGTATGTCATGTAGAACCTACAAAAATGATGGATAAATGGTGATGCACAGGCATAGCAGAGGGGAAAATGTAGCCTTACATTTCATTTTAGAGTCTCTATTATCCACTACAGCATCTGTAGAACATCCTAGCACTCTTCACTAAACTCCAGTGCATTAAACGCTTGTTAGGAGAGGGAGTATGTGTCACAACCTGGCAGCAATTTTTAGTTTCCTAGAGGTTGCAGAATCTCTTCAGGACAACAGAAATACTCCTCTCACAGTGTGAATATAATCATGAACACACACATAAGTGTATGTTACGTAAATGTAACATTTTAAAACAAAATTGGTAAAGTTAAAAAATGCAACAGCTTAGCTAATAACATGACATTTACATTTAACTTAGTGCACTGCTGGTTACTCTGTATGAGAGACTTAAGTTTCTCCCTTGAGGTTCCATGTGTCTTAGTCAGTATCCTAATTAAGTTATATCCAAAGCAGTTTGCTAAGCCAGGGCTGCTCAGCCTTTCAGTGGGAGGGGACAGCCTGCCTGCCTGAGACCCAGGGTATGTCTACACTGCTTAAAAAGCCACAGCTGGCCCATGTCAGCTGATTTGGCTCGGGTTAAGGGACTCTTTAATTGTGGTGTAGATGTTCAAGTTTGGGCTGGAGCCCAGGTTCTGGGAACCCAAAGAGACTCTGTTTAGTTTTGGGCTTGAGCTGTGAGAGAAGCAGAACCGCTCAGGGAGTCTGATTAACGTCTCCATCCCCACAGAAGGAGGCTTTGAACGTTGTGGGATCTAGTGTAAGGATTCCAGCCCTGCAGAGACCAGTGGCCAATTTGCAGAGTGGCAGAGTTCAGACCTGGTGCTAGCTATTGAAAGCAAGCCAAGACCTCCGCAGAGCCAGGAGAGTATCTGCCCCACCGTGGGGCAAAGATACTGTAAGAGGGGATGTTTGTTTGTTCGATCATCTAAGCCAGCAAATGTTCACAGCACTCTTCTCTAGACTCATCCTCAGCCTATCACTTGCATGGGAAGGTGCCAGGGAGGAAGCTGGAGGTTGGGAGGTGGGAAATGGGTTGATTTAGTATTTATTAGTTAACCATAACTCTGTCCTTCCCCAGATCCTATTTTCTTGCTCACAGTAAAGTCCCCCTTTGCTTTTTTGTTATTTTTGGGTGAGTCATTTCTTTGCTGGGGCTTGTACTGATATAAATTCTTATGTACTAGATTTTATACTCCTTGCCAACAGGGTAAGCATTATTTTCCAATGATAGCACCCCTTGTGTCTTGGGCACAGTGAGGCATCACCTTGGCATCAGGCTTCACAAGAAATAGCCAGGGCGCACTCCAAGTAGCAAGCACCAGGGAGGAGGTTTGCATCATATCTTAGAGGAGGGGCTATGCTTCATAAATGATTTATTCTTAATTGTTCCTTCCAGGAAACTGAAGTTTTCTAAGAACATGAATGACACTTGCAGACAGTAAATAATGTGATTTCAAAACCCATGCTCCACAGGGAAGTACATACTTGGATTAATAGGATGTTGTAATCTTTTGCCAATGGTTCTGTGCTTTTGGCAAGAACTTAGTCTCGTTGTATATTTGTAACTTGCAACTGCAGATGGGCTGGAACTGGAGAAGAGAGAAAATCTGACGTGATTTTTGCACTTAGTTGTAAGTAACCTTCCTGTTATAAAGTAACACAAATCTAATAGGCCATGGTAATAGATAGACTTGAAGGATTCTCTTAGGCTACATATTTTTTTTAAAGGAAATATTTAGCTACAGTATATGAACGATACCTATTGTTTTGAGAATTGTTATTCAACTAGGGTAATATGTACTAGTCTCTTTATAGGAGAATTAATCATGTTAAGTGTTTTAGTGTCTGAGTGCAGTATAAGTTTAAAGATTTATTAATAGTTCTAAAAGGCAGAGCTCTCCCTCTTTTTCCTTTTATTCTGATATATAATTTAAGTATTTATCCCACAATTACCCTAGCATAAGAGGCCACTTTCTTGACTTAGTTTGGGTGTTGATAGTTGAGCCTTTGTTTGGGAAAATGTTCCCCATTTTTCATAATCTAAGTCAGCTGCATGGGGAGTAGTGGAGGCTGGAAGATCCATACATTAAAATAGGGAGGGCTTTTAACAGCACAAAGTGGGATTGCAGAGAGGGTGCGTGACTGGCTTCATTTCTTCACTGGGGCTCAGCTTTCCAAAGTTTGGGATACATTAATCAAAATGACTTAAGATAAACTCCACTAATAGTGGCACACAGCACATTCCCTTTACAAATGGGCTGCCCTCATCATAATTTATCATAATAAATCTAGCTCCCGCCTCTTCCTCCTCCCCAACCCTAATACATCTTCTGTGGGGTCAGATAAAATATGTGCTCAGCTTTCCAACAAAGTTTCTACTCCTCTCAGGTTAAATAAGTCAAGATGGGGGAAGGGGAGGGAATTCTGATGCCAGTGCCTGGTACTAGCACAGAGTGATGATTAAAAGGGTAACTGATTAAATACCTATCACAAAATAAAGTTTCTTGCTTTCAGTTGTAAGCATTAAATCATAAACATTAGGACCTTGTTTTTTAGTTCTGGAAGTTTTGAGAGCAGTATTTTTGTTTTCTAAAGGGAAACAAAAACAACCTTCCAAAAGCACATATGGATTCTGTTTTTGCCCTTTCTTGCAAAATGTATTTAGGACCAGATACTTCAGTTTTTCCTTTTAAAACACTGAAAGTCAGCATACCCAAGAACAACAACTACTTCTAAAAATGAGTGTTGCTAAAAAGAACTTAATACATTTCTCTAAAAGCAAAGCTTCATGTTATATTTATTAACCTTTATACTACTTACACTCATTGTGGTGTTAGCAATGGAAAGTGTTTAAGTGGAGTAAGCTAATTTTTGATGAGTTGCCTGGCTAAAGCTAGAATACTGATGCCCCGTTTAGCCAGTATTTGGGAATCTGCTGGGCTGTTTCTCTTAAGAGGAGGAATTGATGATAGAAATCAGGTATATTCTTTTGTACAATCCTGTTTATTTACAAAGAATGTACACAAAGGGTACATATATATTGCAGCTGGGAGTGTCACTTCCAGTCATGGTAGATGTACCCAAACTAGCGTTGATGGAGCTAGCGTGCTAAAAGTAGCAGTGTAGTTGTGGCTATAGAAGCAGTGGCTCAAATCAATACTGCCTGATCCCATAGGTACATTCTCAGACACCTAGCCCAAGCCACCGCCCATACTGCCATAGCCACACTACTAGTTTTAGGTTTCAGAGTAGCAGCCGTGTTAGTCTGTATCAGCAAAAAGAACAGGAGTACTTGTGGCACCTTAGACACTAACAAATTTATTTGAGTATAAGCTTTCGTGGGCTAAAACCCACTTCATCGGTTGCATGCAGTGGAAAATACAGTAGGAAGATATACACAGAACATGAAACAATGGGTGTTACCATACACACTGTAACGAGAGTGATCAGTTAAGGTGAGCTATTACCAACAGGAGAGGGGGAAAAAAACTTTTTGTAGTGGTAATCAAAATGGCCCATTTCCAGCAGTTGACAAGAAAGTGTGAGGAACTGTAGGGGAATAAACACTAGTTTTAGTGAGCTAGTTCAAGCAAAGCCAGTGCATGTACATCTAGCAAACTTCACCTCCCAGCTGCAGTGTAGATGTATCCAAAGTCCTATATCCCTGAACACAGTAGAAACAGGGGGCAGTTTCCTTGTTAAGCAATCCAAGTCTGCCTTTTCAGGTAGTACTCTGCCCCCCAGACGCTCTATCTTGTGGCTCCGCCCCACGTCTCACACCACTTTTTCTTCACCCCATCAGCTGACTTACTTTTGACTTTCTGGTTCCTTTCACATACACAGAAATATGCACAGCTCTAACCAAAGCCCTAGCCCATCATGCATTTGCAATCAGTCTCCAGGGCAACCCCACTGGCCATGTGTCTTGGCCTGAGCTAAGACCGTGCTGGTATATGCGTTCTGTTGTTTCAGCTATACTAAACAAAAGAGGCATTTAATTACTTCCTTATTTAGCCTGAATGAAAGGTGTTTAGAACACTCATAAACTTTTACTAAGTCTGAGATTGATGGTTTTCATTAATACTTAACATAACAATACAGTGGCATAGGAACTGTAATTCTGATCTGATCAGACCAATGGTCCATCTATTACAGTATTGTAACTCTGGCCCTGATTCAGGAAAGCACCACTATTAGGTATGTGCTTCAGTGCACTTACTGGAGTGCTTTTCTGCATCAGGGCCTCTGACAGGCCAATACCAATTGCTTCAGAGAAAGGTGCATGAAACTCTGCAATGGGCAGCTATGGGATAACTTGTCCAAAAAGAGAAGTTCTTCTTAGACCCCACATTTTTTAATCTTTACAATTCTTAGTCTGGACATTCTATTCACATAAACGTTGTCATTTTTTAATCATGCTAAACTCCATTGTTGTCTTCTAGCAATGCGTTCCACAGCCTAATTCTGCAATGTGTGAATATTTCTTTATCGGTTGTAAGTTTGCTGCCTTAGATTTGGAATCTTTTAAATTAATCTTTACAAAATTGCCTCCTTTGCAGGATGTATTGTGTTTAATAAGCTATGCTTCAGGGTTTGTGTCAGGAATCATTCTAATCTATCATTCAGCTAGTTGGGATCGCATCAAATATAAACAATGCATTAAAAATAGCTGTACACACTCTTTAGCCTAGAATCAAATACAGCCAGTAAAGAGTACCTTGAATCCTTTTAAAACCATACTGATTAATAGAGCTTGTAAGAAATTGTGTAAATTTTTAATGGAAGAATGCTGTTGTGTAAAGAATCACTGACATAGTAGGGCAAACGTTCAAAAATATTTTTAACTAAAACCTTATTAAAATGATCATATACTCTTTTGCATTTCTTTTCCTCTATTATTTAGATGACAATTACAATGGCATCCCATACAATCATTTACTGAATGAATCTGGCAGGATATAGATGAATACATAAAACAGTCACTTATAATATGCTCGGAGCCAAAGTAGGAGCAGCAGTAGAGATCTGAACAAGAACACTCCTCCCCTCTTGTGCAACATGGCAGGCCCTGTCTTCTGGGGAGTGCTTGCAGTGCTTGTGCCTCCATGAGCAGGACACTGTAAAGTGGGCATTGAGGAGTGATCTGGGAACATTGCACCAGGAGACGTAATCTGTGTGCACACAAACCCCAGAAGATATTGTAGCTTTTGAAGCAATCTGTCTGATGCTTCTCCTGGGCTCTGACCCCTACAGAGCAGTGGCACGGAAGTCACATTCTAGCCCTAACAATGCATGCTATTAGTCTCTGCAACTGCCTGCTCCTATCCTCAACACTCATTCTCCCTCTACTGGCTGTTCCTCACTTGTCTACACTGAATTGTGCCTTCTCAGGACAGGGACTGTTCCCTACTGTGCTTGGTGCTGTACAGATGCATAATACAACCCTGATCCTGATTGGAGGCTTAGGTCAGAATTAAATAGTAAGAATAAGCAAAATGCTACTAAAGGAGATGACTTCTATATAAGATTTGGCAAAAGAATATACATTTGTCATGGACTGAGCATTGCCTCCTTTAGTTTGGGATCAGCATATATCCTTCCATTGGGTGCAGGACACATGGTCCCAGGGAGAGTGTTCAAAAGGGAAATAGTAATTAGTTAACAGACCTGTGATGAATTACTGTTTGTCTGTATAAGTCTTGAACAATCTGCAGAAGACAACTGTAACAAGGCACACTCTGTCCCTGTTCTCAGATGCCCTAGGAACCTCTCAGATGCTCTCCACTGAGTGGCAACACCCCATGATTTATTTACATTCCCCTCACCAACACCAGTACTGTCCTGTATTGCATTATTATATACAGTGCTTCCCTATCTTTTCTATCAACATGGGGAAGAAGAAGGTTACCCTTCCTTGAGATATCTCCGCAGACTGGGCTCAGCTAGCCCTGGTTACTCCCTCTCCCTGTGTCCTTCTCCTTAAACCTGCCCCCGCCCCAACTAGGCTAATTGGTACATCCAGCCTCATCAGTTAATCAGCCTTTTCCAGGGAGCTGACTGCTGATGCCTAAGAGATCAGAGTGCTGGCTCACTGCTAGCTTCAAACACTCATTCGTGGTGTGATAGCACAGGATGAGAGAGGGTGTAGGAAAATACTGGAAAGACACCACCTAAGACCCAGAGGACTCTCACAAGGCGTGAGGAAACTGAGTCAGGGACTTGCATGCAGGTGTTTATTTTCCATATATTGCTTGTGCTCTGTCTATGAGTAAAGCGTGGGTGGTTTAGGAGGACTATTCCAAAGTCTGTGTCTCTTGTTTTAACTGTTAAAAGTCCCCAGATGGTGGAGCTCTGTGGAGGGTATGTGTAAGCTACTGGGGAGAGCTGGTGGGTCAGTTGTGATCTTGCAGCCTAGGGCAGCTGAATTGTGGACTATGCATGAAAGGCCAGATATAGAGAAAAGCAACAGAGGGTCCTGTGGCACCTTTGAGACTAACAGAAGTATTGGGAGCATAAGCCACAGGACCCTCTGTTGCTTTTTACAGATTCAGACTAACACGGCTACCCCTCTGATACCAGATATAGAGAGTGTCTAAATGTTATTCCATCTCAGTAAGCTTAAAAGCTTGTGGGATCCAAAGGTTTGGGTCCAATACAGCATCCTGGTGAGCATCCACTAGAGGGATCTCAGCCAGGGCTTAATAAAGCATTCTATTAGTGGCCTGTGGGGCTTTATAATGAGCTTTTAATTGAATGATATAGTCCCTAGCAGAGACATAGTCATTCTTGAATAGTATTGTCTTTTTTTTTTTTTAAACAGTTCTAGAAGGTAGTGTTCGTTAATAGCTGATATGCCCGGAGGGCTCTCTCCTGCTGGATACCACAGGGTCCTTATTTGTACTACTCCTGTTCAACATGTATGGTATAGGAGGCCATTGAGAGGGTTAATCTTGGAGTAGATCTTATGTGATATTTTCAGTACTCAGTACCCATCTTTGCCTTCCTCTCACCTGGACTTGCTGGTGCAGTTAAGTGACTTAGTAACCGGCTGACATTGTGTGTGGATGAGCGGGTAGCCAGATGAAGCTCAATTTGGGGTCAGAGTGGAGTAGTGTTCATCGGTTTGGTGGAAGGAAAATGACAGATATACCCCTTTACTGAGAGAGTGTATACTGATTATCCCACTGTGCAACTGCGAGGCTGCTGCAGCCTCAGCTGCTTCTGGATGTTCAGCTAGTGTCACTGGGCAGGATTGCTAGTTTAAGTCTGTGCTGGAAAAAATGTCAACATCTTAGTCTGGATGCAGCCATTGCTAATGTTACCCATACCTTTGTCATTTCGTGATCAGACTACTGCAATGTAAACTGCATGACTTGGGAAATGCAACCTAGTGGAGAATGTGTCTTAAGTGGTACTACATGCAGTAAACACATTACATCATTGTGTCAGTTTGCTCTGGTTTCCAATTCAGCATCCTGATACAATTTAAGGTAGTCAAGTTGCAAAAAAATATCGAATAGACTCCTTCTCTCCCATGTTGTACCATCTTCGTTACAATTAGTAGTAGCACTTAAGCTAACAGTTCCCCATTAGTTAGAGATTGATGTGAAAGCATTTTCTGCACCAACCCAAACTACTCAGCAGAAACGTCTGATAGTTTATTCTGATCTCTTTTAACAAGATCCTTCCCCCTTCTGCCACACAGAATTCTGACAAGGGAAGGATAGAATGCGTGACAGAAGAACATCAAAGCAAAGAGCTTGTGCAGTAAAGAGGCCTAATCTATTAATGTGGGAAGCAGAAAAAATGGTTCTGTCAGAATCCATGGTCATTTGCATTTTGTCATGTTCCTCATGATTAGCAGTGGAAATTGTGGTCACGAAAAGCACTTAAAATCACTCATCTGCATAGTTCTGGAAGAGAACTTTGCAGTGCTAGTTTGTGGAGTTACTGTTTGAAATTTTCAATTATAGCTATTCTGGATGAAGTGTTGTGCATAGTTCTGTATGTCATCTATCCCACTTGACTGGTATTTGGATCAGTCCAGCATTTTGACCTATAGGAACCTTCCAAAACTAGCAAAATCAAAAATATAGAATGAAGTTTTTTATCTCTTAAAAATCAGTAATTTGTGAAATATACAAATATATATATTGACAAAGCAACAGAGTCAAGTATTTACAAACATACTTGTCTTGCTTCAACTCAAAAATATGATCTATAATACACGAGATTTTAAATTGAGGCTTTTGATGCATGTGTTTTTTTTTTAAGTCTGAATAAAAGTTACATTGACTCAAAGTCGTGAAATATTCAGCGGTTTGAGTGCAAATTGTATTAATTTCCATGGAATAATGCTATGATGGCCCTAGAATCTTTGGCATTTTATTTAAAAAATGGGATTATGTGGGGTTTTTAATAGAAAACTGTACCCAATCAAGAGGCCCAGAAAGTACAATCAGGACTATGACTATAGACACAGTGGTGCTGGAAAGTCCTCTCCCACTCCCATTACCTCCATGGATTGTCTGGGTTCTCAGAAGACCCCTGACAGAAGAAGCACGAGAATTGAAAACTTGTGTAGATGATAGAAACGTAGTCCAATTCAGACAGACTCAAACACAAGGGATTGCTACAAATTTATGGCATTGGTCCAAAGAAGACAAATAGATCATATATCTCTTCTGCTATGGACACAACAAACTCATCCCATCAAAGTTTTCTGGATTATAGTTTGGGTTTACAAAGCAATTTATCTCAATTCAATCCCAGAACAGAACAGCTTCCTCTGAGAGGAACTTCTTTTATGTCAAAGAGAATATCACCTGTGTCTGGGCTAGCCAAGACCACAAGCCAACAGTAAGTCCTGAAATACAATAGCCTTTTTCCAAGAATTTGGCCCATTCAAATAAAAACAATCAGGGATCACTTTGGCACTCAAGGATGCCACCTGAAACTTAGACTTTTTCCCTTCTGGATGATAAAACAGTGCAAAGAACACCTGAGACACCTACTAACAGAAGGTGCCAACACCTCCTTTGAGGGAATCTACCACTTACCCTACCATGAACAATAGTGCAACAAATACCTAAGATACCACTATTGCTCGATGATAATGCTGTTACAAAATACTGCTCAGTGACTAGCCTTCCTTTCCTAAGCAAGCTAATCAAAAAAGGTAGCAATAAGCAGCCTCCATCACCACCTTTCAACTACCCATATCCAGGACTTCTGACAGTCAGAGTTCAGGCAAGACCAAGCTAGAGACAGCACCTGTTCTTCTAGAGGACTTCCTCTCCTCCACAGGTAAAGGAATTATAGCCATACTCATCCTGCTGGACCTGTCTGTGCCCTGTGAGACTGCTGATCACTACATACGTACCTCTTTCCCACCAAGAGGCGGCAGGGGTGAATGGAAAGGTCCTGAAATAACTTAGGTCCTTTCTCTCAAACTGGGTAAAGAGCAGAAGGTCTTATAGGAAATTGTGTCTCTGCCTCTAAAGCCCTTAACTCTAGAGTCTTATCATACTTAGTCTTCTCCGCCCACATTTTTACAGCACTATAAAACAGTTGGGAAAGCTGGTAAAGTGAAGTCCCAGCAGTACACATACCCAGTTGTACATCTCTTTACATCAAAGATCAGCAGCACCAACTCTTGCTGAAATCATTGCCTGGATGAAGAGCAGCTGGCTAAAGCTAAACTCAGGAAAGACTGAGATGATGATGCTGATGATGGCAAGAAGAAAAAATTGCTTTGAAGAACCTGTTTCCTCTACAAAATCCCTCACCATTAAAAGTATCTGCCCTCAGTTTGTGAAGTTGATCCACAGACATGGGGTCCTTTTGGAATCATCAATATTATTCAATGCTTAAGTAGCCACAATAGCACGCCCCCCCCGCCCCCAAAAGCCTGCTTCCATCTGCAACTGGCCAGACAATTTGTCTCCTCACATACAGCTCTGGCCACAGGGATCCACACGTTTGTCACCTGTAGACAGTGGTTATGGCAACTCATTGGTCCTGATTCTCCTTACACCACTATAAGTAAAATCCATGGAGTTACACAAGAGACGAGAATCAGGACCATTCTGTCTTGGAATGAAGTTACACACTTTGATAAAGTATTAGGCTGTTGCATTTTGTACCAGCTATTGCCTTAGCAGCACAGGTCACTGTGAACACATCACCTTGATACTCCTCTATGCATTGGCTCTTTTATGAAAATAATCTCTGATTCCAGTTGCTCCACAGGATTGGCTCTGGCTACCTCAGAGGTAGCTATTGTGGGAACTCCTTGTCAAAGGCTATATGCCACCACCTCACTAAAACTACTGACTAGTAAGGGAAGGCTGATGAGTGAGGGAGGCAGAATTTTCGTAAAATCTGACCCTGGATTATAGAACTCACTCCTGAGACAAAAGAGACCAAGAGCCTGACCACAACTAAATGATTTCTTTCCTTCGAAAAGTTCTTCAGACACACACCACACCCTCCTACTAACTGACAAACTCAAATAAAATAAGATTAAAATGTTAAGAATCATGAACCAATCAAGCTATTTCTCATATAGACTGTGATGCAACAGAGGTTGTTATTGTAATTAATATTTTAAAATATTTTGGAGATGCTCAGATATTACATTGAATGGGGGCATCTGAGTAAGGAGATTAGGTAATTTGCACAATAAAATTTTAAACTCAGATAAACTGGATACTTGTAAAATATATTACTGTTATTTGGTGCAAGACAAATATTGCATAACAATATAAATTTAAAGTGCTGTTTTAGTCTGAAAAATGGCTATGGAAAAAGGGCAACTTGCACTGTCAGTTTTTAGGTAATACAAAAAGTGGCACTAGGCATTAATCTAAATTGTTTAGATTAGGTGGATCAGAATATGTGGACACTTCAGTTGCCATCACAGAATTTTCTTGTTCTTCCCGTAAAACTTTTCAGACTTTGTTCAGTCAAACTAGGTTAATACAAAAAGGGGAGCAGTGGGGGCAAAAAACCTAGCTGGCTTCAAGACTGAGCTCGATAAGTTTGTGGAAGGGATGGGACTGCCTATGATGGCATTTGGCCCCTCAGCAATTGCCAGTAGCAAAAATCCCCAATGTCTGGAGATGGGACACTATATGGGGAGGGCTCTGAGATACCTGGGAAAGAATTCTCTGTAGTATCTGCCAGGTGGGTCTTGGCCACATGCTCAGGGTCTAACGGATCACCATATTTGGTGTCAGGAAGGAATTTCCCCTGAGTCAGATTGGAAGAAGTGTGTGTGTGGGGGAACAACCCAGGGTTTCTGCCATCTTCCTCTGCAGCATAGGCATGGTATAGGGTTGCCAACCCTCCAGGATTGTCCTGGAATCTCCAGGAATTAAAGATTCAGTCATGTGATGCAATTTCCAGGAATGTGTCCAACCAAAATTGGCAACCCTAGGCATAGGTCACTTGCAGATTTAAATGAATGTAAATGGTGAATTATCTGTAACTTGAAGTCTTTAAACCATGACTTGAGGATTTCAGTAACTCAGCCAGAGATTAGGGGTTTGTTTACAGGAGTGGGTGGGTGAGGTTCTGTAGTCTCCAATGTGCAGGAGGTCAGACTAGATCATCACAATGGTGACCTTAAAGTCTATGAGAATTGCTGAACATAAAGGCTCCCAAATTCAAACTGGAGGTATTGTTTCATCTCAGAGACAAAGCTTTGAAGCATCAAATTCCAGCCTCTCACTGTCTGTTTGCATTCTTCCTCTTGTGCTGCTTTTATGGCTTCCCCAGGATTGAGCCCCTTCATTCTAAACTTGGCAGTCCAGGAGACATTTTCAGTCAGCGTTCTAGAATGAAGAAAACTTTTGGATTCTTTGCTCTAGTTTGAGCTTTTCAAATGGCAGCCCAAACTGGGTAGCAACACTCTGCACGTAAGGAAATGACACTATAAAACAAACAAAACATTCACCTGTCTGACTATAGTTTTCTCTAGAACACCCTAAGAAAGCTCTCTTACTCAACTTCTCCTCTACACTGGGGCTAAAGCCATTTTATCTGCACTGAATTTTAACTGCACTGATTTAAAACTGATTTTGTCTAGATCTATTTAAAAACAGTGTAACCGGTCAGTATAGAGGGGGGTCTGCTATGTTTAAAACCCATTTACAAATCATGTACTATGCTAGAACATAGGTTAGAAAATGGTTTCTAAACTCACGTGTCCTCATCCATGCTGCCCTCCTAAGCTATGTTTAAAGAATTAGCATGAGCTGGTTTTAAACTAATAATAGCTGTATTTATAAAGTACTGTCTCCTCCCACTGAAACTGTTGTGGCATTGATCAGAATAAAAATGTTATGTTTAAAATATTTTATAAAGATCAACCTCAAAAATAAAAATAAAGGAGGAGGTGAAAAAAGAAGGTGGGGAGAAAGCGTGAAATAATAATATACCAACGGTGGTCAAATTAAAAATACTTTTGGGAAAAAAGTGATCAGTGTTGCCAACATTCATGATTTTATCACGAGTATTGCTGTATATCGTATTTATTTAAAGCTCAGCTGCTGGGGTCAATGATTGAGAGAAACTTGGCTTAATTTTTTTTGAAGTATTAAGTTTCTAATTCTCATAATTGCTCAGAAAAGCTTGAAAATGTAAACCTGAGTGTACTGTGCTGAAACAGTTGTGGATGTTTAGTGTAGTGGTTGGTTGTGTTGGGAGAGGATAACTTGCGCCAGCCTCCACCAATGAGGTTTGTGTGCATGGGGGTTCTTTTTAGAACCCTAAGCTAATATCTAGCAAAAAAGAAAATCCCTGATGTATCAGATTTCCTTTGGGTCTGCCGCTCTACCAAGCTTTGTGTAGATAGTACATTTGTCAGACAAATGCACTTTTCAGTGCACCAAAACTATATTCACAAATTCTGGTATAATTCTGAGAATAGTTTCATCTGGGGAAAAAAAGGAAAACTTTCAGAAATGTTTGTTTTTCATTTTGGTGGGGAAAAAAATATCAATTTCAGTTCTAAACCAATTGAATTTTTCTTCCAGATTTTTTGGTTCAGCCACCAAAACGAAAAATTCACTCTGCTCCAGGAGTGAGCTGTATTAAAATAAACCATGATTGAAATTTATGTGGTAACAGTTTCAAATCCAATCTAAATGGAGTCTATGTCAATCTGAACTCACAGGGTGTGGGTTATGAGGCATCTTAAAAACTTCTGCTTGGGATCTAGTTCTATAAGAAGGTTGTCTTGCTAGACTTTTTAATGCTTAATTCTTACATGAAGAATAGGCAGATGGCAAGGTTGCTTTTTAAATCTTGTCAGAAAGAAACAAAGTTATGTCTCTGTATTTCATTGTGTTTCTTCTCATCTTCAGCAGGAGCAGTTATATAAAAGCTTTTGGGGCAAATTCATCCCACTGACTTCCATGGAATTACATCCGAGATGAATCTAGTCCTTTATGGTTTTCTGGTGAGTGGGGTTTCTTTGTGTTAGCAGTAGTAAGCCACTTATTAAACTAATTTGGCATGAATTGCGATGCAATAGGATTTTGCCGTGTCAAGAAAGCAATACAATATCTGGCTTTTTTATTAATTTGAGCACATTTAGATTTTATTTTTAAATAAAGAAAACTGACATCTTGGTATAGTAGTCATGAGCAGAGATGTGCAACTGTAACTCTAGTACATCTCTAAATGCTTATTGTAACAGAAGAAATTAGAGATGGGAAAGATGAGACCACTTCCTAAGGGCATTCTGACCACTGTACATGAAGGATTAATCCCTACATCAATAGTATCCACCACCTTTCAGACACGTCATATTTTTTCCAATAATATCAGTAGGGCAACATGTTAAAAATATAAATTAATCCATCATATGCATTTGTTTGACAAATTACTTAAAAATATTAATACATGAGTAAGCAAGAGTTTAGTATAATTTTCAGCAATGGAAACTGAAATTTATCCATGGTTGATTTACTTCAAAATCATGAGCCCTTTGTTCATATTAGCAGAGTACTTAATAAATGAAAAGAATATTGTCTCAAACCAGATGTTGCTATAACTCTTTATGGCTTCATGAATAAGCATTCAAGATTTCACTAAAAAGGTTCTAATTATTCCATCTGCACTTACACTTATATAACCTTCATTTGTAATTAAAATCTATTTTTATCCTAATTGTGGGCTTGATTTTCTTAACTGGTAATATCAATGCAAATGCCATTTTACGAAGTCATAACCACATGTTGTTATAATTACACATGCATACATGACTAAGCACTCATATCCACAAATAAGTATTAGTTTTGCCAGGAATTCCCCAAAGAAAGTCACACAAAACTTTTAGTAAATCTAACAGGAACTTGTGTGTCATCTTTTTACACATTCTGGGAGAATATTTGATACTGCAAGATTCAAAAGTTCATCCAACATCACATTAGGGAGTTTGCTTTGACACTTGGTTGTCAAAAATAATTCGTTGTGCAAATTGAGTATTCATAAACATATGCTGAACCAGACATGTGGATATCTGTGCCACTTCAAACAAAAAAGCATAATCTGAGCATTGGAATAATTTTCAGAATTTTTCATGGATTAAGTTAACCATTTTTGCTAACAGTTTAAGCATTTTATTATGTTCACCATTTTGCAATTTTAATCTAAGAAGGATTGACAATGTATGAGTGTTAAAATCTGCTTCACTACCCGTTTATAATCCCCACAGTAAAGATTCTTAGCCAAAGATTTTTACAGAATAAACCTGCTAGTGTGTGTGTGTGTGTATGGATAGGTACATAGTTAACATGATTACAGGTATAAATTGCATATTTGCACATATCTGGCACACACTTACACATGTACTTAAATTTACTCACCTGAGTAGTCCCATGGGCTACTCATATGTTCAAAGTTAAACAGATGCACAAGTATTTTTGCAGGATAGCAGTCTAAGCGGGAGATCTTAAGAAGTGCCTAAAGCTATTAAGAGCACCATTCTTATTGACTTTCATTGGTACTTTTGTTCCTATATCCCTTGGCAGCTTTTGAAACTCTCCCCCTAAATGATCATGGGGAAATGCACATTTTCTGTATGCAACCATGGTAACGGTGTATAGGGATTGGCTTCTTTTTTTGAAACCCTCTCCCAGCATGTCTGTCTGTTTTCATGGCCATCAAAAGAGGAGAGTGGGGGTAGAAGACATCAAGGCTAACATCTGGAACTTTTTCAAATATAATATCCCATGGACAAATTCCTTAAGTCCTCATTCAATTTTTACTCAGACAAATCTCCTATTACTGTTATTGGGAGTTTTGTCTGAGTAAGAACCTAGTGAAAAAGCAAGTAAGGACTTCACAATTTGGCCTTTTGTTAATAGCACAACTGATGGAGCAGTAGCCAGCGTGGTCTAAGAAAGAGGAATTGTTAAAGATTTATGTGATAAAGAATATATTTCTCACCCTCTCATTCAATATCTGTGCATCAGTCAGAATGAAACACTATGTAAAAAAATTTAAAATGGTAAAATTTAATGAAGTAATGAGGCTGGTGGTAAAGATGATCAATGGTCTTTGCATGGATGGAATTTACCACAGTCTTTTAAAAAAAATGTCTGCAGGAAACTGAGGCACAGCAGCATAATGATGATGGAAGGTAGCTAAGTAAAAGTTACTGAGTTCCATGACACTGAACTCAAAACAGTTTTTAAAAGACCACGCACAAGTCTATTCATAGCTAGATAATGATAACTCGCTACATAGGTTGCATTTTTTTGTGTGTGAGCTAAACTCTCACTTGAACATTGTTAATCCTGTCTTTCTGAGCAAACTGTCAACTTCTGCAATCAATGACTAATACGATTGATTCAGGATTCCACATTCAATCTGCTTGGACAGCAACTTGAAGATAGTAACTTCAGCCATTTTCCTATTGTCAGTGCTTCTGTTGAGAACAATCCCTACCACAAAGTATTCCTGAGTGACACTGTCACGGGGTTTACCACTTGATGGGCACCTCCTCTTGGTACTCTGGGGAGTAGCTTGATGTTGATGCCCCTTATCCATGGTTTGCACACCACCATTCTGACTCTGCTGTCCACCTGTAGCCCCTCTCGCAGTGTGAGGAACCACAGTGTCCTGTTTGTGGCTTGGCCCTCTGGCCATGTTCCCCCACTTCTGGGGGAGTTTAGCTCCTCAACAGTCCTAGGCAGTCCTCTTACTCAGTGACTCAGTGCCACCTGCCCAATGGCTGGTAGTGAATCTGGGCCCACCCTCTTCTCTAGGTTCCAGCCCAGGGGCCCTCAGCTCAGCAGTCTGGGCCTTCTCTCTCTGGCTGCACTGCTCTGTCCCTGGGCTTCTTCCTACCACTAGTTTCCCTGGGCTTCCTGGGCCTACTAGTTCCAAAAGCCTCCTACTTTTTCCCAGAGAGGGACAGCAGTTTCCACTCACTCCTCCCTCTCTCCTGGGAATATCTACATTTTCCCAGCAGCACCTAAGCTTTATAGACCCTGCCGAGCCTCCTTAATCAGCTGCCTAATGGGTTAATTGGCCCATCTGGCCTGCATTAAACCTTGCAGCTGGGGTAGTCATCCCATCACACACACCAACCACTTTGGATTCCTTGAGGGCATTGATGAAGAGATTAATGGTTATTTCATTCACTTTAAAACCATGATCCCTTGTTCAGACTGGATGAAAATCCTTGAGGCTTTAGTGCAAGATATCTTCAGACCGTTGAAAAGGATCAGCCTGAGGATACCCCAGGCAGAGGTGGAACATATCAATATTTTGAATATTGTGTTGGAAGGCACATAAAGAACTAGCACTGAAGGGTTCAGTACACCTGAAAGTAGTGCTGAAGTAGAGTTTCCCTTCTGAGTTACTGTAAATAAAACATTTACTGCTTGAACCAGGTGCCTGTCTGTACTTCTAAGGCCTGCTTGCATCACAACATGAGCCAGGCCCCAACTCTTTAAGGTTTATTGTTGGGAAAAGACCCATGGGAAATCTGGAAAATTGTCCTTAGAGGAAAGTATCCTGTTCTGTGTGAAGTAGTCCAAAGTCATAGAATATCAGGGTTGGAAGGGATCTCAGGAGGTTATCTAGACCAACCCCCTGCTCAAAGCAGGACCAATTCCCAACTAAATCATCCCAGCCAGGGCTTGTCAAGCCTGACCTTAAAAACTTCTAAGGAAGGAGCTTCCACCACCTCCCTAGGTAACCCATTCCAGTGCTTCACCACCCTTCTAGTGAAAAATTTTTCCCTAATATCCAACCTAAACCTCCCCCACTGCAACTTGAGACCATTACTCCTTGTTCTGTCATCTGGTACCACTGAGAACAGTCTAGATCCATCCTCTTTGGAACCCCCTTTCAGGTAGTTGAAAGCAGCTATTAAATCCCCCCTCATTCTTCTCTTCTGCAGACTAAACAATCCCAGTTCCCTCAGCCTCTCCTCATTAGTCATGTATTCCAGCCCCCTAATCATCCACACAGCTAGAGGAAAATGCCACCTAAAAGATGCACAAAATGGGACCACTGCATCCTGCTGACTTCTTGAGAGAGAACGATTCTGTGTCCAAGAGAAACCAAATCAAATTGCTAGCTGTCTATTCATAAATATAAAAAAAAGTTCTAACAATATACACTCTAGATCATCACCAGAGGAACAGAAGTGAAGATTTTTCTGAAAAATTACAGATACAATCAAAGATATGCTCTAAGGGCCAGATGCGCAGCTGCTGTAAATCAGCATAACTTAATTGAAGTCAGTTTATATCTCTTGAGAATCTGGACCATAGTATTCTTCTTTCTAAGAAGAATTGTTGTTATTCATTGTGCCCCTCTGCTTACTAGCAATTCTTTGCTTTGTTGTTTTTAAAACGCTAAAGAAAATATAGCAATACTAATGGAGATCACTAATCAAAGTTTACAGCAAGTTTTGTGTATATTCCATTTGGTTCAAGTACGTAAACAAAAAATATTGAAACATGCAACTAAAAACCCTACTTTTAGTTTCTTGAGGAACCTCTGCCTTAAAACTGTGCTTGTCCCAAGCCCAGAGGTAAAGGAGACTGCTCAGACAATTAAAAATACAACCTGAAATTTCTAGAAACGGATGGAATTTTTCAGTTTTCTTTATAAAACAGCATTTTCTGGTTTTCAGATTTTAAAAAAATTAAATAGGGGGAATAAACAAGGATAGGAGTAATGTGCAGCTCTCAATGGGAAAAAATAAGAATTATATTTGATCAAATATTTATTTGCAGTGGACTGTAGTTTTCTCTCCAGCTCTTTGGAACATCAGTCAAGTTTGGGTCATGAAAGGCTGGGGCAAAAATATAAAAATAACTATTCTCACCATGAGATTCCACACCCCATGCCTTCTCCTGTGATGAGCTCACGCACACATGCTCTCTCACACACATTAGCTTCCCACCTGCAGGAAAACTTCACTTGCATGCACACATTTCAGTTAAAACTCTTCCCACCATGATAATCCTTCCTCCTCTTATTCCCAAACTCAACCACACAGTTAGCACTGCATGGTCTAACTCCTGTGGTGACAACAGTGTACAGGGTGATTCCCTATTTCTATCTCTGGCAGCAGCAGGAAGTGCAGTGACTCCCTCACTCTTGTTCCATATCTGAAGACAGAGCAGTGGGTCTCCTCAGTCTTCTTATGTGCCAGTGGCCTGCTCCAGCCTGGACTTAGAGCTTTCTGCTGCCATAACGGACAATACTCATTCTACCTAAATAGAACACATGCTGCACGTAATGAGCTGAGGAGCACCATATTCTTGACAAAACAGCTGTACCAGGAGTGGTCATGACCAGAACCATTGCAGTTATTTTGTATCCCACCCACCCCCCAACCCCCCCAAAAATCAATTGCCATGGTCTGGATAGAGTGGAATAGTAGCATGAAGCCATTTCTATATATTCTTTAGCTCCCTTCCTTTTCACCATTTCCAAAAGTTTTTTCCTTCAGACCTTAGAATAGTCTCCTGTCAAGTTGCTTGTCTCTTGCATTTTTCTTTATCAGTAAATTTGTCATCTGTTGATCCTTAATTATGGTGCTCTCCTCAGCATGCTCCAGGCTTCTTCTGCAGTCAGGAATGCATCTGTTTGTTGCTTTTCCATCCACTGTTCACTAAGCTCTCGGAGCCCTGACAATTATATCATGTTCAGTTCTCCCACCTCCTATTCTTTTATTCTTCTAGTCTCTAAGTCTTATAAGAGAGTGCTAATAAAAGAATATCACTAAACTGCATGGTACTGGAGGCCAAACAGGTTTGGTACCTGCATTTTTACTTTTTGCCTGCTGCACTGAGCCAGCAAAAACAACACCCAGAATAACAAACAAGGACTAAGCAGCTACCAGACATTGCCGCAGACAAACCCATTGGTCATCTTAGACATATCTCTGGGGGAGGCTTTCTTGTCAGAATAACACAAAGCTCTTGGAAGGTCCAATAATACCAAAAGAGAGGAATCAGAAAATAATCTCCGTTGTCCCATTTGGTCTATGGATAAAGGTGTGTGTGTGGTGGGGTCTCTTTCCACTCCATCCACCTCTAGCCTGAGGATTTGGCAGTCTATGGGAGTGGACTGTAGAGTGGCTGGCTGAGGAGGGCTAGGGAATAGGGCTGCTCTGCAGCTCCTCTGGGGCTGGTTTTTCAGCCTATATGTTGGATTAAGGGCCATAGCCCCGCTGCTTAGGGTACTGAGGCTGCTGGAATTGTGTAAACGTCACTCAGTGGCCCCTCCCTCAGCCAATTCTTGTGTCCCTATGTAGGGCTTCAGTGGTGCTAAGAGCCTTGTGCTGGCCTTCTACATAAACACACCATTGTGTTTTCCCTCTAACAGAAATCAGGGGTGTTTGGATGCACTGGAGTTCAGCATGGAAACTTCAGTTTATCCTACAGCGTATGTGTTAATCTCTCCATTTCACTCACCTGCTCATTTTCATTTACTCACACCCACCCCAGCTGCTCTCCCAGTCCCCCCACTGTGCTTCCAAAAACAACCCTGCTGTTCAACAGATTAACAGCTCTGAAAACACTCATCTCACTAACTAGCACTTTGTTTTCAGATACTCACCATTCAAAGTACAGAATCTACACTGGCTTCTGTAAATCTTTGGGGTAGGGCTGTCAAGTGATTAAAAAAATAATCGTGATTAATCGCACTGTTAAACAATAATAGAATACTATTTATTTAAATATTTTTGGATGTTTTCTACATTTTCAAATATATTGATTTCAATTACAACACAGAATACAAAGTGTACAGTGCTCACTTTATATTTATTTTTGATTACAAGTATTTGCACCGTAAAAAAATGCCAAAAAGAAATAGTATTTTTCAATTCACCTAATACAAGTACTGTAATGCAATCTCTTTATCATGAAAGTTGAACTTACAAATGTAGAATTATGTACAAAAAAATTGCATTCAAAAATAAAACAATGTAAAATTTTAGAACCTTACAAGTCCACTCAGTCCTCCTTCTTGTTCAGCCAATCGCTCAGCTAAACAAGTTTGTTTACATTTGCAGGATATAATGCTGTCCACTTCTTGTTTACAGTGTCACCTGAAAGTGAGAACAGGTGTTCTCATAGCACTGTTGTAGCCACCGTTGCAAGATATTTATGTGCCAGATGCGTTAAAGATTCATATGTCCCTTCATGCTTCAACCACCATTTCAGAGGACATGCATCCAGGCTGATGACAGGTTCTGCTCGATACCAATCCAAAGCAGTGCGGACCAACACATGTTCATTTTCATTATCTGAGTCAGATGCCACCAGCAGAAGGTTGATTTTCTTTTTTGGTGGTTCGAGTTCTGTACTTTCCGCATTGGAGTGTTGCTCTTTTAAGACTTCTGAAAGCACACCTCGTCCCTCTCAGATTTTGGAAGGCACTTCAGATTCTTAAACTTGGGTCGAGTGCTGTAACTATCTTTAGAAATCTCACATTGGTACCTTCTTTGCGTTTTGTCAAATCTGCAGTGAAAGTGTTCTTAAAATGAACAACAGGTGCTGGGTCATCATCCGAGACTGTTATAACATGAAATATATGGCAAAATGTGGGTAAAACAGAGCAGGGGACATATAGTTCTCCCCCAAGGAGTTCAGTCACAAATTTAATTAATGCATTATTTTTTTTTAATAAACATCATCAGCATGGAAGCATGTCCTCTGGAATGGTGGCCGAAGCGTGAAGGAGCATATGAATGTTTAGCATATCTGGCATGTAAATACCTTGCTATGTTGGCTACAAAAGTGTCATGCAAATGCCTGTTCTCACTTTCTGGTAACATTGTAAATAAGAAGATGGCAGCATTATCTCCTATAAATGTAAACAAACTTGTTTGTTTTAGCGATTGACTGAACAAAGAAGTAGGACTGAGTGAACTTGTAGGTTCTGAAGTTTTACATTGTTTTGGTTTTGAATGCAGTTATATAACAAAAAGAAAATCTACATGTGTAAGTTGCACTTTCACAACAAAGAGATTGCATGACAGTACTTGTATGAGGTGAATTGAAAAATATTATTTCTTTTATCATTTTTACAGTGCAAATATTTATAATAAAAAATAATATACACTTTGATTTAAATTACAACGCAGAATACAATATATATGCAAATGTAGAAAAACATCCAAAAGATTTAATAAATTTCAATTGGTATTCTATTTTTTAACAGTGAGATTAAAACTGCGATTCATTTTTTTTGAGTTAATTGTATGAGTTAACTGTGATTAATCGACAGCCCTACTTTGGGGATAATTCACTTAGGAAGTCACCTTTTCATTGGCTCATAAGGCTGGCAGTTTTTCAGCTAATGGATAATACACAGGTAGCAATGACAATTAGCAGCTAGAGCTCTGGACCTAGAAGTATCACTGAACTTCAGAAAACAGAGCATCACTAACAGGTATATTCAGAATATCTCTTTTTTGTGTACTTTTATATACTAAGGTGTACATTCTGCTCACAGAATTGAGTGGTTGGGCTGGGTGTGCTGGGATTCGTCCTCCCCCTGAGGCTGCGGAACAGCAGCAGATCTCTGCTGCCACTACTGCTATCCTGGGGGTCTTGTAGCTCCCACAGCTCCTAAACACTCAACATCACGTGAGTGGAGGAGCAATAGACAGAGGATCCATGCAGCAGTAGGTCCACTAGCAGCCAAACATGCTGGGCAACAGCATGTAGAAAGCCCTTAAGGAGTGGAGCAGCAAGTGCATACAAATCCCGCCACCCTCTTTGTGCAGCAGAACTGCACTGGAACCAAGGCACGTAGAGCCCTCCTCCACCATGGAAGGAAGGCAAGAGTAACCTCTAAAATGACATATTTCCCTGCCGTTCATACAGATGAATCCACCTGTCTGGTTTTGTGAGCATTGTCAGTAATAGTCTATCTATCTCCACAATGGCTTGACCTTTGCTAGCTATAATCATGTTGAAATCTGAACAGTGCTTGGTAAACAATTTATGAATACACCTATACAGTATGGCTAAAAAAAACCCTAACCTATGCAGCTGAAACCATGCACATACTGTTATAGTACAGCCAATTTCTGTGAGCTACACTGAGCAAGGAGCTGCAGGTTGGCAGCATCGCTCCAGGAAGCACTGTCACTCTGAGGCACAATTCCCTTCCTGCTCTTCAAGGCACAATTCCTTTCTGCTTTTCCCATGCTCTAGTGGGGTAGTAATTAGCTGTTGGCCTATATCAATCAAAATGAGACGGGCCCTGTGCCTGCTCAGCTGTACTGGCCGGTTTGTTGGAGAGGTGGAGCCAAGATTTCCTCCACTCCCCGCCCACTTGCTTCTGGGGAAGAGAAGAAGTAGTGGGTGTGCAATGTCCGTTTGGATCTGGTACCAGCCCAGGCCCAGCATCCAGGTGAACCATGCAGGGCTTTAAGTGAGGTTCTTACTCCCCTCTAGGCATGTAATCCACTTTATAATCTAGCCCCTTGAACTGTATGTACGAGTCAGACAGCTGTTAAGGGCAGTAGAGTGATGGAAAGGGTATTGGACTGGGTTGCATACCCAGAGTTGCATCAGAAAAGTACTAACTTGACTGTAATAAATTAAAACATGATCTTTGTATTATTGCCTGCCATCTGCAGGAGATTTTTCTCCAAAGGATGAAATGTGATAAATGGATTCATGAATCAATGCCAATCCAGGCCCAGAGATTTAAAAAAAATTACCAACCCACTCAACACTGTGGGTGGATGGATTCCTTTATTCATTCCTTCTGCACAAAGAAAGTAGAATATTATGAATTAATGCTGATAAACGTGAACTGATAAATTGACAAATTTACTGGTGGAAACTAACTAATGATTCTTTTTAATTCTACTCCATAAAACAAATGTAAAATTGGTGAACATAATTCTCAGGCTGCTCAATCTCAAATATGAAACACAGGCAAGTTAAGTGTGTGACAGAATGAGGGCTATGAATCTAGCAATAGATGGAGTTTAATTTCTTTGTATACATTAAGGTTTTCTATTACCTCAGTTTCAATATTTAGCATTTCTATTGTCGACAATGTACCAATCAGTCTTGATGTGGACCAGGATAGAAGTTTGTATCGAAAGTAAGAGTTGGTTCTCATGTTCTTTTGAGACATAAAGCATGCTGGGTACTACCCTGGTGAGAAGAGAAGGCAATTTTCTTCTGTAATATTGTTCAGAGAGAGTCTGCTCTGCCCTGACTGTGCAAGCTCATTTCCAAATCCAGCTGGTCAAGAAAAAGAAAATCTCAATTTTTCTCTAAATTTCCTATGATTTTTTTTTAAAACCTGAAACAGAAAAATGTTCAGTTTTCAAAAACCATTTTCAGTGAAAATGTTTGGCTTCTGAAAAAAATGTAATACTGAAAGTCAAAAAAGTTTTATTGAAATCAGAAAACAAACAAAAAACTGTTTTTTAAAATTGAAAAACCAGAAAATTTCAACCAAAATGAGTTGCTTTTTGATCAAAACAGTTTGCAGAAAATTTTCAAAGGAATAGTTCTAGTTTTGAGTGCTTTCTGGGGAAAGAAAAAGAGGACAGTGTGGTTTGCAACCCTGTTTTTGTGGACATTGTGTGGATAACTCTGCTCTTTCTTTTTTTCCCCAGCACATGGAGACAATTGGTCTCCAGGATTTCTAGCACTTTTCATAGAGGCACATCGGGGCACCAACTAAGATTGGGCCAGGCTTTTGCCTTGGATGACCTTAAAGGTAGGGGGTAGCTACAACTGATATTTTCTTTACAAAAATCAAAAAGTGGAAACTGCTCTATAAAGGGTCTGTGAAGATACAAGCATATTTTGGCCATGGAGATGAGTACTTAGAAAAATGTATAACAGTTTTCAGATAATCATCTTTTCAGAAATTTTGCAAGGACTGTCATCTTTGTATGGCAAACGATTTAGAGAAAACTACCAGGGACACAAATCTTATACTTGCCAAGAAAGTAGCCTAGCCCCTCTTTGAGTACTACAAATCCCTTTAAAAAATTAGGCTGCCTTCAGAGAATTTCTAAGATTTTTCACTAAAAGTACAGATAGGTTCCACCACAATTTGCCACTGGAAGCCCTCAGCCCCACTGACTATTTCTCTTCTCTAACACTGACTGCTCACCTTCTTAACTATAGCTGTGCTCAAGAACAGAGAACATGCTAGAGTCAGAGAAGTAGGCTGGCCAGCAGGGAAGAAGGACTGTTTCGGTGCCAAGGGAAGAAACTGGCTTCAGTGCTGCTGTGTTGGTTCACCTGTATAGCAGCTACAGCAATGTGAAGAGCAAGGGGTGACCAAGAGGTGATGGGAGGAGCTTCAGGAAGGGACTTCAGTTGAGGAGTGAGCGGGGGTGAGGGGCAGCCAGGTGTAAGAAGGCCATTGAGGTGACCAACCAAGTGTGTGTGTCTGTGAGGGGTTACAGATATCGGGGACAGGAAAGAAAATGGATATGGGGAGGCAATGGCATCATTCATGTACATTATCCATGCCCCCAATCGTACTCTTCCATTATTGTCCACTCCTTGAAATGTCCCTTTGCACCCCTATATCTACCCTCTTCCTCTTGGGCATGTCCTGAGCCTCCCCCAGGCAGAGCTGGAAGTGAAAGGGATTTTGCGATGAAGACACAGGGGGTAAAATTTTCTAAAAATACGTACGGGACTTAAGAGCCTAAATCCCATTTTCAAAAACACCCAAACCTTTAGGAGCCTAAGCATTGGACTTAGGCACTTTTGAAAATTGTAACCAGTCTGTGAGTAGCACAACTGGTTAATGTTTAGGTTGAATATGGATTCCTTAACTGGATATTTCCTTGTTTTTCAGGATTGTGTGGCTTGGTGTTGCACTTAGTCAACCTTAACTTAAACCATTAATGTTTTGGGGGTTAGGAATCAAATTAGTTTCAGGAAATAAATTCAGTCAAGATGGTAACTGATACCTGTTCTGACAAGGTTTCCAATGGTGCGGAGGGTTGGGAGCAATTAGGGACTATTTCTCACATTAAAGGATATCCATTGCCAAGCCCCAGGTAAACCAGAGTGAATTCAATGACTAAATATATGTTTAATAAACTTCCTGAGACAGGAAACATTTCTTTCCTGGTGAATCTAAATACTGATTAGAGCTGGCTTGGTCACCCTCAGCAAATAGACCTCTTTAAGGTAATTAGCATTTACATAGTTCAGGTCTGCATGTGCCCCAGAATGGTATAAGACATGAACTGAGCATGGAAGTTCTCAGTTTTAGGCAAGCTGGAGTCACAATTCAAATATTAAAGAATAAAAAATTAAACTCCATATGTACAAACAAATCCATCCAGTAGGTGTCATTGAATTCTCTCACAGATACCATGGTAATGTGTCCATTCAACATTTGTCCACATGATGCAGCCTCAAGCTCTAAGGGACGCTCCAAAGCTGCACTCTGGTGCAATCCTCCAATATGATGCCCTTGTCTTGTCTTGAAATGAGACAAGACTTTCATCATGAGCAAGTCTGCATTTCAAATGCACTTCTGTCTGGATGGCTCTGCCTTGAATGCAAAGATTCTCTTCCAGGCACCATGTCTTTGAAAGATGGTCCGAGAGAATGTACCTTTAAACGGTGTCAAGTATCAGGGGGTAGCCATGTTAGTCTGTATCTACAAAAACAACAAGGAGTCTGGTGGCACCTTAAAGACTAACAGATTTATTTGGGCATAAGCTTTCGTGGGTAAAAACCTCACTTCTTCTCTATGCATCCGAAGAAGTGAGGTTTTTACCCATGAAAGCTTATGCCCAAATAAATGTTAGTCTTTAAGGTGCCACCAGACTTCTTGTTACCTTTAAACAATATTCAGTCATAAAGTATTACTAATACAGAATGTCATAAAATTTCATTCAGCCCAATTTCATGGCCGCGACCAGTTGTTAAGGGAGCTTTTCACTCTTTGTTTGCAGCTTGGGAACATGGTGCTCTCTAAAGTACTATTAGAGGCACTTCTCTCCCCTCATGTGAAATTCTTCTCTGGGGAAGTTAATGAAAATAGCTTCCCTTTCCATTACCAGCCTCAAAGGAAGTTCAATCTGTTTAGTTTGTCAGAATAAAAATATTAAAATTACAGAAAAAAATAAAGAAAAACTCATATTATGTCATAGTTTGTATGGACAATGGCCATACTGTATGCCAGGGGTCGGCAACCTTTCAGAAGTGGTGTGCCGAGTCTTCATTTATTCACTCTAATTTACGGTTTTGCGAGCCAGTCATACATTTTAACATTTTTAGAAGGTCTCTTTCTCTAAGTCTATAATATATAACTAAACTATTGTTGTATGTAAAGTAAATAAGGCTTTTAAAATGTTTAAGAAGCTTCATTTAAAATTAAATAAAAATGCAGAGCCCCCGGGACTGGTGGCCAGGACCCAGGGAGTGTGAGTGCCACTGAAAATCAGCTTGCATGCCGCCTTTGGCATGTGTGCCATAGGTTGCCTACCCCTGCTGTATGCTGTCTATACTAACTCATGAAAACAATGTTTTGTGTTACTTCACTTACAATTTGGTGCTGGTTTTATATAATTATGCAGCATGGGAACATTTATGGTATAGCATGGAAGTGATATAAAATGGCATCCTTCTGCCAGGAATACACTGCTTGCTGTGGGAATAGGTTGCTACGGGAAACTGTTTCTGGTGCACAAAAGCAATTTTTTTTCTAAATAATTTACCATTACTTCAGCTGTCTTGTTAGGGCTCTCTTTTCTTTTGTCATTTTCTATATTACCTAAATCTGCTCTACAACCAGGCACTACATGAAAAACAACCTTCCACCATTTATCTCAAGTGTCAGCTGGAATAGCTCAGGTCCTTGGCACTGAAGTTAGGTGCTTTTTCCTTTACAGTTAATGAGGAAGGTTGGGAATGGTTCATAGAGTAGATTAAATTCAGATTTCCCCATACTGGAAAGACACTAGATTGGCCTCAGAGCCACTAGATGAGTCAGAGCACAGTCCATGAGGCTACTTCTTAAAGTGAATTTATTCCTCATGGAAGGTTCTGGATTTACAGTTCTAGAGACTGCATGAGCAATGGTAATGCAAACCCCCATATAACATGGATTTATTTACATTAGATTTGCCTGTAAAGAACTCTGCTCTCCCACACTCTATGGATGACTCAGTTACTATTTCTTCAGAGATTCCCCCCTACACACACACCCTCTCCATTCTTCCATCATAATCCATCCAAGAGAAATTGATTGGGTTGTTGCCAAAAGGCTATTTTTTTGTTGTGCTCTGAATATGTCAGGCTATGTCTCATCTCTTCCATTAAGGTTTTTCACAGTCAATAGACATCTATTGAGTTGTCCCTTGCTCATAAGATTTTCACCTGGGTTTAGTCAGCAACAACATTTCCATTCAGTGGATACCCCAATTTATTAAGGGTCTTAAAGATTATAACCTGGACCTTGAATAGTATATGAATTTAGATGTGGAGTATTGGCGCAATCTGTCCTTGTATGCTTAACAAACAGGCTGATGATTAGGGGGCTGGAGCACATGACTTATGAGGAAAGGCTGAGGGAACTGGGATTGTTTAGTCTGCAGAAGAGACGAATGAGGGGGGATTTGAAAGCTGCTTTCAACTACCTGAAAGGGGGTTCCAAAGAGGATGGATCTAGACTGTTCTCAGTGGTACCAGATGACAGAACAAGGAATCATAGAATCATAGAATATCAGGGTTGTAAGGGACCTCAAGAGGTCATCTAGTCCAACCTCCTGCTCAAAGCAGGATCAATTCCCAACTAAATCATCCCAGCCAGGGCTTTGTCAAGCCGGGCCTTAAAAATCTCCAAGGAAGGAGACTCCACCACCTCCCTAGGTAACGCATTCCAGTGCTTCACCACCCTCCTAGTGAAATAGTGTTTCCTAATAGCCAACCTGGACCTCCCACACTGCAACTTGAGACCATTGCTCCTTGTTCTGTCATCTGCCACCACTGAGAACAGCCGAGCTCCATCCTCTTTGGAACCCCCCTTCAGGTAGTTGAAGGCTGCTATCAAATCCCGCCTCATTCTTCTCTTCTGGAGACTAAACAATCCCAGTTCCCTCAGCCTCTCCTCATAAGTCATGTGCTCCAGACCCCTAAACATTTTTGTTGCCCTCCGCTGGACTCTCTCCAATTTTTCCACATCCTTCTTGTAGTGTGGGGCCCAAAACTGGACACAGTATTCCAGATGAGGCCTCACCAATGTCGAATAAAGGGAACGATCACGTTCCTCGATCTGCTGGCAATGCCCCTACTTATACAGCCCAAAATGCCATTAGCCTTCTTGGCAACAAGAACACACTGTTGACTCATATCCAGCTTCTCGTCCACTGTGACCCCTAGGTCCTTTTCTGCAGAACTGCTACCTAGCCATTCGGTCCCTAGTCTGTAGCAGTGCATGGGATTCTTCCGTCCTAAGTGCAGGACTCTGCACTTGTCCTTGCTGAACCTCATCAGGTTTTTTTTGGCCCAATCCTCTAATTTGTCTAGGTCCCTCTGTATCCGATCCATACCCTCTAGTGTATCTACCACGCCTCCTAGTTTAGTGTCATCTGCAAACTTGCTGAGAGTGCAGTCCACGCCATCCTCCAGATCATTAATAAAGATATTAAACAAAACCGGCCCCAGGACCGACCCTTGGGGCACTCCGCTTGAAACCGGCTGCCAACTAGACATGGAGCCATTGATCACTACCCATTGAGCCCGACGATCTAGCCAGCTTTCTATCCACCTTACAGTCCATTCATCCAGCCCATACTTCTTTAACTTGGCGGCAAGAATACTGTGGGAGACCGTATCAAAAGCTTTGCTAAAGGAGTAATGGTCTCAAGTTGCAGAGGGGGAGGTTTAGGTTGGATATTAGGAAAAACTTTTTCACTAGGAGGGTGCTGAAGCACTGGAATGGGTTACCTAGGGAGGTGGTGGAATCTCCTTCCTTAGAGGTTTTTAAGGTCAGGCTTGACAAAGCTTGGCTGCGATGATTTATTTGGTGTTGGTCCTGCTTTGATCAGGGGGTTGGACTAGATGACCTCCTGAGGTCCCTTCCAACCCTAATAGTCTATGATTCTATGATATTCTATATTGTACAATTTGAAATTTCAATATGTAGTGTTCACCTTTAGCCCTAGGTCAGCGAGTTGCTGTAATCTAACTAGAAGAACAGAGCCCACAGTGGCAAGTTCCTCCTGATTCAAGAGGATATGACATAGGAACTCCTGTGCAGAATTTAAAAGAAGCTGCAGATTCCTCTTGAGGAAATTCAGGATCTTCAACACAAGCTCCTGGACATCCTTCAGTCCTCTGGCTCCAGTAGAATGCTTACTGTAGCCACCCTGGAGCCAGCTAGAGTGGTCTGGCATATCCCAGCTATCTGTGCCCCTACTCCAAAGAGAGCATAAGAACGACCATACCGGGTCAGACCAAAGGTCCATCTAGCTCAGTATCCTGTCTTCTGACAGTGGCCAATGCCAGGTGCCCCAGAGGGAATGAACAGAACTGGTAATCATCACATGATCCATTCCCTGTCTCCTATTCTCAGCTTCAGAGAAAGGGTACTATGTCCCAGCCAAAGGGGCAGAATTTCTGTTCTCTTATCCTGCTCCTAATTCTTTAGTGGTCCAAGCTGCTGCAGAGAGATCTAGGCAGCAACACCCCTGATCCACCCTGACTGATAAGGAGGGCAAGTGTCTCAACTTTTTGGGAAGGAAGGTCTTTTCTTCTTCTAGTCTTCAGTTCAGGATAGCCAATTACCAAGCACTAATAGTCAACAGTCACTCACTAAGTACAACTTCCTGAACTTTTGAAATTCACAGACTTTACTGACAGTCTCACACAGCAGGACAGAGCTCATATCCCAGCTCTCATAGAAGAAGGCACAATGGTCATCAGGACTGCTCTCCAATCAGCATTAGATGAGGTTGATACATCTTCCAGGGCAATGGCTACTGCTGGAGAGCTGCATCCAATACCTCCCAACTCTCCCTCACTCTTTGGGGGTCATCTAGCACTCTATTTCAACACCTGGAATGCAATAACAATGGACAAATGAGTGTTCAGAATCATCCATTCCAGCTATACTATAGAGTTTGCATCCCTACCCCCTCCAAAACCCCTTTCCTCACCCCTTCTCGGGTGCCACTCTCATGAAAACATTCTCAAACAAGAAGTGGAATCTCTCTTACAGCAAGGAGCGAAAAAGCGGGTTCCTCTTCAATACCGAGGGAGGGGGTTTTACTTGACATATTTCCTAGTCCCCAAAAAGAAAGGCGGTTGGAGACCCACTCTCAGCCTCCCCCATCTCACTGGCTTTATTTGCAAACTCAAGTTACACATGGTCATGTTGGGTTCTATAATTCCATCCTTGGAAAAGGACACGTGGCTTACAATTCTTGACATGAAGGATGCCTACTTTCACTTGGACATCCACCCCACTTACTGATGATTTCTCAGATTCATATTCTGCTCCGAGCCCTTTCACTACAGAATACTGCCTTTTGGCATTACTGCTGTCCCTAGGGTCTTTACCAAACTTTTTTCTGTCATAGCAGTCTACATCTGATGCCATGGTTTCACCATCTTCCCATACCCTCAATGATTGGCTCCTCGTTGCTAGGTCACACCAAGAGGCCCTGGCGACAACTTCAATAATGCTACAACTCCTCCCCTCTCTGGGGATCAGAGTAAATGCTGAAAAATTCACTCTCATCTATACACAGACTTTGGACTTCATCCAAGTATCCTTAAATTCCATCATGGCAAGGGCTTATTTGTTGAGAGACAGGTTTCAGGCTATGAATGTTATCATAGACCAGATCATAACCAACCCCAGGCCTGTCAAGACCTGTATCTCTCTCCTAAGCTTTATGTCCTCATGCACTTATGTCACACTTTTTGCAAGACTCCACCTTTGTTGCATACAAGCATGGCTTCAAATTCTACTTGCAAACTGACAGTCCATCAGCACCATAATGCCTGTTCCCACCAAAATGATATCGTCCCTGTCATGGTGAAAGAATCCCCATCAAGTATGCATCAGCATTTCCTTCCTCACCGCTGCACCAGATAGGACAATCATTACTGATGCTGGGGCTAGGGGAGCTCATATGGACAACCATACAGCGCAAGGCCCCCGGATATCTCGAGAGTCCAGGATACACATCAATGTTCTCAAACTGTGTATAGTTTGAAGGGCTTGCAAAACCTTTCTCCTGTTCATTCAAGGTCACCATGCCTTCATAATGTCAGACACCATCACAACTGTCTTTTACATCAACATACAGGGAGGAGTGAGATCCACGCCCCTGTGTGCAGGAGTGGTCAGTTTGTGGAACTGGTGCAGCAGTAGTCAGCCTACCCTGTCGGCAGGCTACCTCCCAGGAAACCAGAATGTGCTAGTGGACTTTTGCAGTAGACGCTTTATGGTTGATCACAAGTGGGAGCTACATGATTCTGTGGTAAACAATATTTTTGCTCTTTGGGGGACCTCCTACCAGCGACCTGTTTGCCTCCCAAACAAACAGAAAGTTCCACAGGAGCCCTGGGTTGCCACTCAAAAGGCAACACTCTACTCCTTCCCATGGTCAGATCATCTGAACTGTGCCTTCCCTTCACCACCACTCACACCTCGAGTTTTACACCAGATTTGGCAGGACCGGTCACGAGTCATTCTCATTGCCCCATAATTGGCCCAGACTGTTTTGGTTCCCAAACCTCCTATGCATGTCATCTCAGGCACTGATCATTATTCCTATGTTTCCCGATCTCCTGACTCAAGGGAAACAGCAAAATCAGACATCTGAACCCATGGCTGCGTCATCTCAGGGCCTGGATTTTGGATGGGCATAATTAAGGCTACGTTTTAGTCATGGGTATTTTCAGTAAAAGTCATAGAGAGGTCATGGGCAGTGAACAAAAATTCATAGCCCATGTCCTGTCCATGACTTTTACTATATACCCCCGACCAAAACTTGAGGGGCAGCTCCTGGGGCGCAGCCTGCGTGGGGCACAGTGGGTGCGGCCCAAGGGGGGCACCGCGGATGCTCGGGGAAGGTGGCACGGGTGGGGCAGATTCCCTGTGTGACTTCTGGAAAGTGGCGACCTCCAGCTCCTAGCTGCACATGCTGCCTCCGTTCTGCCCCAAGTCCCTGTTCTGCAACTCCCATTGACTGGGAACCGCGGCCAATGGGAGCTGCAGGGGTGGTTCCTGCGGGTGGAGGCAGCACGTGGAGCTAGGAGCTGAGGGAAAGGAGTTCCTGTCACCCTTCTGGGGTGCCCCCCGAGGTAAGCACCACCCCGCAACCCAATCCCCAGCCCTGCCCCCTCCACATCCAAACTCCTGCTGCTGGTGTGTGTGGGGGGCAAGACTGCCCCAGCAGCAGTTGGTGTGAGTGGCCCAAGGGCTGCCTGAGCTGCTCAGATGGCTCCCGGGCCAGCTGCACAGGCCCTTGCAGAAGTCACGGAAGTCACAGAAAGTCACGGAATCCAGAGCCTTAGGCATTATCCATAGAGCAATCATTGTTCGCTCAGTACTCACTAAGCTTCATTTTGAACCATTAGCTTCTTGCTCCATGTCTCTTGTATCTATGAAGGGCACATTCCCGGTAACCATCACCTCAGCCAGGAGGGTTGGTGGGCTTGAGTGCTGATGAGGATCCTCTTTACACTAAATTCCGTAAGGACAAGGCTTCATTACGTTACACCCTAATTCACCCCCAAAGTTTTTGTCTCAGAGTTTCACCTGAACCAGTCTGTCCCCTTACTTGGGTTGTTCCCCAGACCTCACACATCCTCAGAGGCTCCACTCCTTTGACTTTTGGTGAGTCTTAACCTTTTACCTGCAGAGAACAACAACAATTAGGAAATCCCATCGTCTATTTGTCGCCACAGCAGAAAGAGTTGGGGACAGGGCATATCCCCATAAAAAAATCTCAAATTGGATCTCAGGCTGTATTTTGCTCTGCTATTTCCAGTCTAATCTTCTCCATCCTTGTGGAGTAATTGCTCATTCTACAAGAGTGCAAGTAACATCTATGGCGTCACTTCAAAAGGTGCCTCTACTTAATATTTATAAGGCAGCTATGTGGAGCTCAGTCCACATGTTTGCGAGACACTATGCCTTAGTATAGGACTCCTCTACTGATGCATCTTTGAGAATAACAGTCCTTTGTTCATCTCTGCAGTCTATAACCTTGCACCCTCCACCTGTTTGAGTACTGCTTGTCAATCACCCACAGTGGAATACACCTAGGGACCAGCACTCGAAGAAGAGGAAAAAGTTACTTACCTTGTCGTAACTGGAAGTTCTTCGAGACATATGGTCCCTATCTGTATTCCACTACCTTCCCTCCTTCCCCTCTGCTTCAGATCTTATCTGAGCTGCAGGGGAGAAGTGACTGGAGAGACTGTCAGACTACCCTACCCTTTATCTCCTTGGTCGGCGGCATGAAGTCAAGGCACACGTGTGGACCAACAGACACTGTTTTCAAAATTCTCTGGCTCCAGGTGCATGGTACACATGCATACCCACAGTGGAATACACATAGGGACCACTCATCTTGAAGAACCTCCAGTTACTATAAGGTAAGTAACTTTCTTTACTCTAGTCTGAGTAAGCATATATCACAAATCATTTACATTTTTCAGTGTAAAGGGGATTCAGTCCTTTTCTTCTCTGCAAATGTGAAATTGTTAAATTATATACTGAGCTCTCCTGGAGAGACCGTCAATAACAGCGCTTTCTGGGAACCAATCGGAATTAAAGAAAGGAAAATGATGCTCTGTAATTTTACACAGGATGGCAGTTATAGGAGCACTTGTTGTGATTTTATGGAGTTAAAGAAATTGATTCCCTGTAAGTGGGATCTCAATCTGTAATAATATGCCATTGTATGATGGGCTTTTATCCTGTAATTGTTACCTGCTGTAAATATTTCAGTGCAAACAAGCTGAGCAGCATAGCACAGCTGAATCCAAGCAGAAATCAGAGCTCTCCCTCTTCCCAGGCAGGAAGAAGCTATCAGCATGATCTGCCCTCGGAAATTATGGACCCCAACAAATTACAAAAGCTACTTGTAGCAAACCATACCCAGCCAAGAAACGTAGGAATGAAAGAACAGGTGAAGCCCAGAACAGTACTGGTGAACTCTACAACAGTGCCCCTCCCCATCTACACAGCTTGGTTCTTGGATGGCCCATCACAGACAAAAAGGGAGGGAAAAAGACTTGAGCATCAATATCTATATCTATATATCACAGTCTTATTCAAACAGACTCCAACACAAGGGATTCTTACAGATCTAAGCCATAGCTTTGGAAGAAGCTAAAAGAACATAACTCTCCTCTGCCAATAGTGGCAGCAAAGTCACACCTGGCAGAACATTTCTGAGCTGTCTCACATCTGGACATTTCTCAGCCCCAGGACCTAGCATTTCTGGCTGCAGGGAATTATCATTTTACTTCATAGAGAAGACCTCTCACATCTGGGAGGGCCTCAGAGGGCACAAGAAGAACAAGAGAAATTCAAGGCCAAAGATGTAACCCCCTCTTTGCGAAAAATCAGCATGATCATATGAGTGTGGTCACAGAAGCACTGGCAGCAAACAGAACCACCATCTGTGACTGACCATGACACTTTCTGGCTAGGAAGATTGAGTAGAGAACACCTTGGACCCTTACTAACAGACTGTCATCACCTCCTTTCATGAGGGAAGCCTGCCTCCCATTCTAAAGCACACAGTAATCTGACCCATACTAAAGAAACTATCATTTGATGCTGGTGAACTTGCCGACTACTGTTTGGTATAAAATCTCTCTTTTCTAAGCAAGCTAATCAAAAAGCTAAGAGAAAACCAAAAACAATCTCCAGTGCCATCTGTCAACTACCTGTATCTTGAATCCCTCTCCACCAGGTTCAGGCCAGAGCACAGCATAGAAATTGCACTTGTTGATCTGGTGTATGAACTCTTTCTGTCCATGGGAAAGGGAACTACAGCTACCTTCACCCTGCTGGACCTCTCTATGGCATTCAACACTGTTGATCACCAAACACTTCATCCAAGAAGGCCCAGGAGTGAATAGACGCACCCTGAATGGTTCAGGTCCTTCCTTTCAGATGTTCTCATGAGCAGTTGTTCCCCTACTCCCAGAGTCTTCACCTAGGGTGTCCCACAAACCCTGTCCTGTCCCCACCTCTAATAAATGTCTATATAAAGTCACTGGGGGAAGCTGGTTAGACAACAAGAAGCGGAGATTTGAAGCTGGACTTCACAGCTTTCAGAACTAAATGCAAAACCCATTGATTTTTTTGGCTTTTCAACAATAGCTCTTCCTGGAAAGACACACATAGTCAACTCTGACATGTTTAAACACAGCTGGTTAAAAAAAATCGACTGCCCATCCCAGTTTTACAAGAAGAGAGAGAGAGATGATTTTTTGTTACTTTCATTGTTACCTTTTACAGGGGAGGAGCTCAGAAACGATGGTGTTAAAAACCACATATGAAGATGGCCAGTAGATGATATAGAGACTGCTTCCACTTATCATCAAGGTCAGACACTAATACAATAATTTAAATTCATCCTAAGTATAACTCAACATTTTATTCAGCAGTGACTGTTTTGAAGCTCTCAGAAACATTAGGCCCAAGATGACTTTGGCGCAGTATTGCTAAGATTCTTATCAGATTCATCTAAGGTTTAGTTTACACTACCAACTTATGTCAGTATAACTACATTGCTCAGAGAAGATCCACAGCCCGGAGAGACATAGTTATACTGACCTACCCCCGCGCCCCCGGTGTAGACAGTGCTATGTCAATGCCATTGACACAGCTACTACCTCTCAGGGGGGTGGATTAACTACGCCAACAGGAGAAGCTCTCCCATTGGCATGGTAGCGTCCTCACTAAAGTGCTACAGCGGTGCAGTTGCACCAGTGCAGTGCTGTACGTGTAGACAAGCCCTCAGTTTATACACTATGTGTATCTCACCACTGGGATGAACTGTAGGACAAACCAAAGGCCAGTGCTGCACTTTTGGAAAGGCCGTTTTACCTGTGAAGGAGCAAAGCAGACTCAATAACCATGGCTGGCCTCTTTTCTTACATCTGTTTGTGAGCAGTCTCAATTCTGAGGCCTGTGTGATTGAAGTGCCAGTGTTAGAACTGACTGGAGGGCAACAATTCCATTTCATGGCAATTTTTGCGGTTTTGAAATTTGGTTTTGTTTCACATTAGAATGAAAGTAAAACCTTTCAAATGTGTTCACCGAGAGGGAATAGTGTTGAAATGTCTGATTCTGGATCAAAACCTGAAATTTTTGAAGTTGGAAGCAATGTGGTGTGTATGTAGCCTGGTGGTTAAGCAGTAGGATGGAAAATAGGTGACCCAGGTTTAAGTCCCTATTCTGCTGGTTGCCTCCCAGCTCAGGGACAGTAGGGTCTTGAATCTGTCTTCCACATCCCAGGCCAGTGCTGTGATTAGCAGGCTATGGAGTATGGCAGATTCTCTCTCTCACAAAACTACTAAGTCTCTGTCAAACATTTCTGCAGTGATGAAACACCATACTTAATAAAATTTTGTCAAAAATGTTCCGACCACTTGTAGTCAGGGTCACTAAGTGTGGCTCTGTCCTGTTGTTATTGTGGCCTGTGTTTCCTTTTTATTGGTTCAACGCTACTCAGATAGGTTAAAGATGAGGTGCAACTTTAGCTGCATTTTCGAGTCCTCAAGCTTGTCAGCGAGCATCTTTGCTAGAGATAAATAAATTACATGCTCTGCCTCCCTTTTGTCATTCTTCCATGCACCTGAACTTTAATAGCGTTGCTTCTGATTTGTAAAATATGCCCCTAAAATGCCACTACTTGGGTCTGCTACTTTGGAGCCTCCTGCAGCTGAATTGCAGAGCATTCTATGGTGTGTCGCCAGTGGGAACTGGCTGCAGTACGTCATATGGAGCCCCATCCTACTCCCAGTGAAGTCAAAGGCAAAATTTCATTGATTTCAATGGAAGACAGGTCAGGCACACAGTATCAATCTGAATCTGCATACGACTATTTCCTGAGTGAGCAGCAGCATCCTGACAGGAGAGGATCAGTTGACTCAAGGATATTATTATTTTGCGGTTATCTTTTGTATCTTTAAGTATCTTTTGGGAGCTAGCAATAATTTGTTAGCAGAAAGGAAAGGAGGTATAGAAAAAGCAGCAGGCAAGAACCATGGCAGATGAGGAGCAGGGTCTCAGAGAGAGAAAGAGTGGAGAGTTTCAAAGACAAATTGACTAGGGACTTGGGAGCAAGGACATAGGGAACAGTTAACTATTTTAGGCAACAAAAGCAATGTGAGAAGAAAAATAACAAAGGAAACTGAAAGGAGGGCAATGTAGGGCGGAAATCATGCTTTTCTGTTAGAAGTTGTAATTATTTAGATTACATATACAAATTTAGACCTTCAAATATAGAGAATGCCAAATCTAAGGCTTTCCTGTCAAATGTTTACCAGTGAAAATGCTCTCGAAACCGTATTTTATGCAGAATATTTGCCAAGCTAAGAGCCTTTCTTGCATCATCATACAATACAAGTTGCAATTCTTTTTCTTTTCTTTTGATACAGCCTGGACAGTGACATTTAAGCTTCCCCTCAATGTTTCTCACTTCAGTTTTGAAAGGCTCACTGATAGAGAAGGAAGGGTTACTTACCAATCATTGTTGTTCTTTGAGGTACATTGCCTCTGTATATCCTCTCTTGTGGGATGCCTGTGCATTTATGCTGAGCTTGGAAACACCCAGAGGAGCAGCGCCCTCCATTAGAGCCATACAAACATCCTTTTGTGTATCTGAATGTTCAAACCCAAAGGCTTCTCAGCACCAACAATCCTTGGTTCTTTATACCATGTATTGGGGAGACACACCTTTTACAGCTGTGGGTGTGAATACGAGGATACCAGAAGGTGCTCTCATAACTCAATGGCGTTGATCTTCTATAGAGCTCATTGTGGGCATCCACATCTTAAAGGTCAGAATATGCAGAGGCAGACTTCCCTGGACAATTCATTTCGCATGCCAATTCAGTTCTTGGTCTGTTTCTTGAGATTGACAGGCAGTGCTGACTGTGATCTGGACATATGCCACTGGGAACTGGACTGAGATCACCAACTTCTTTCATGTTGGCAGCCAAACAGTGAGCCGGTGTTAACAACTTTCCGTCACTACCAACCTGGGCCAGATTTAAACCTTGAGAAAAATGGCTCACTGGCAATCCCTTGAGCCATCCTGTCCCTCTGTAAGTCACATTTTCAGTAGAACACTGAGAGGAATTACCACTCATTTCTGATAATGTTAAAGGAGTTGTGTTTTATTGATAGCTTTCAAGGGCAGAGGGGACCATTATGATCACCTAGTCTGACCTCCTGTCTAACATAGTCCATAGAACTTTCCCAAAATAATTCCTAGAATACATCTTTTAGAAAAACATCTCATTTTGATTTAAAAATTGATTCCCAGTGCATCAGACTGAAAATTGTACTTCTAAGTAGTTTCAAAGTTATGTTACAGAAGTCGCTGACCTATTTTCAAGTGCCAGTACTTCCAAAATTCCCATGAGATGCCTGCAAATGCAACAAGTAACAGGGGGTAGCCGTGTTAGTCTGTATCTACAAAAACAACAAGGAGTCTGGTGGCACCTTAAAGACTAATAGATTTATTTGGGCATAAGCTTTCGTGAGTAAAAACCTCACTTCTTCGGATGCATAGAAGTGAGGTTTTTACTCACGAAAGCTTATGCCCAAATAAATCTGTTAGTCTTTAAGGTGCCACCAGACTCTTTGTTGTTTTTGTAGATACAGACTAACACGGCTACCCCCTGATACTTGATACTCCATTTACCTACTTTTGAGACAGTAGTGCCTGATCGAGTGATCAAAAAAAAGGAATGGGAGACAGGTACATATGAATTCTAATCCCCTTTGTGAGACTTTGGATTTAG
>NC_048303.1:66664069-66725773 GCF_013100865.1 Trachemys scripta elegans | reverse complement strand
GTGAGGTTTTTACTCACGAAAGCTTATGCCCATCTCCGACTATTAGTCTTTAAGGTGCCACCAGACTCCTTGTTGTTTTTGCAAATGCAACAGTTTATCTGACCAAACTAACAGCACAATGGCAAACTCTTTCTTGGTGAAATTCCAGAGATTTCAGTAGAGTTATATCAGAGATGGATAATCTATGTCCTTTTAGGAACAAGAGAAAACCATCGAGTCCAACGTTCTTGTTGTTTTTGTTTGCGAGCTTTTTAGTTTACCTTTGCCCACCTTTCTGCTATTTCCACTATTACCCAGTTCAAACGGGGGAATGTATTGACTAAACAGAGTACCTTGGCTGTTAAAATGAACTCTTTTGTTTATTTTTAATTTGATCACCACAAAATAATGAGCCTTAGCAATTCTATAGAGCTTTACATCTTCAAATTGCAGAGACCACTTTAATTTTGTTAATCCTCAAAACACACATGTGAAGTTGGTAGTACTTCCTAACTCCTGTGGGACTTGCACTATTGAAACTTTAAAATGCTCATCATAATCGTTTTTGAATGTTTGAAAAGAAAAGAAAAGAAAGATTACTTGCTCTTGGCCAGGACTGGATGATAAGATTTAACCCAGAGCAAATTTTGGGTTGGCTGATGATGACTCGGAAACAGGAGTTAAAATAGAAGTGCTGATAGATCATGAACCATAATGGCATGACTGAAACTTCTGCAATTGTATGTGTTTTTCCTGTGCATTGGGACTCTTGTTCTCCTCTTTTCTCACTAACACAAAATGACAGGCCTCCTATGCCTACATATAGTAAGTGCCTTAATGGATTTGAACAGCTGGTCACTGGTTTCTAAGATGTGGTCATTAGGTTTTTCTTGGAAGCAGGTGCTATTTCTGGGTTGAGCTCTGCTCTTCCCTCTCCCCCTTCTAACCTTTTGATCTCTGCTAATGATTAACAATGCTGGGTTTTGCATGACTGTATGGTAGCTGCCCTTACTCTTACTTCTGGACAGATTTAAAAAAAAAATCATACTTGTCGGTCCTTCATGGTTTTATAAAGAGTTTAGATCTGTATTTTAGACAATGTTGATATAGGAATTGAGTAAATGTTTACTCTGCCTCAATTTGCCACCATTCCCATTTACAGGATGCCACAGGATAACACAACTGCCATCTGTTTCTCCTTGTGTTTCAACATCACTCCTCTGCCTCATGCTGGTAGGAAAGGGCTGGCCGTGCCGACTGTGATCTAAGCAGGAGGGTGTCTAGCCTCTAACCTAGCACCATCTCTAGTGAGGTATTGTATTGCTTTTGGAGCTCTGCTTATGACACTTCGAAATGCCCAACAAGAGTTGTTGTAGAATGACATAAGCCTAGTGCGGGAACTGAGTGTGCCGCATCTGCAGGTGCCCAGCCCGTCCTCACTTACAGACAGCTCCCCAACCTGAAGCAACTACTCACCAGCAACCACACACCACACAACAAAAACACTAACCCAGGAACCTATCCTTGCAACAAAGCCCATTGCCAACTCTATCCACATATCTATTCAAGGCACACCATCATAGGGCCTAATCACATCAGCCACACCATCAGGGGCTCGTTCACCTGCACATCTACCAATGTGATATATGCCATCATGTGCCAGCAATGCCCTTCTGCCATGTACATTGGCCAAACCGGACAGTATCTAAGCAAAAGACTAAATGGACACAAATCAGACATCAAGAATTATAACATTCAAAAACTAGTCGGAGAACACTTCAGCCTCCCTGGCAGGGGCGGCTTCAGGCACCAGCGCAGCAAGTGCGAGCCTGGGCGGCAAGCCGCGGGGGGTGGCGTGCTGGTCGCTGTGAGGGCGGCAGTCAGGCAGCCTTCGGGAGGTCCGCCGGTCCCGCGGCTTCAGCGGCAATTCGGTGGCGGGTACGAAGGCGCAGGACCGGTAGAGCACCCGCAGAAATGCCGCCAAATACAGCCTGACCAGTGGACCGAAGGCCGCCTGACTGCCGTGCTTGGGGCGGCAAAAAACATAGAGCTGCCCCTGCTCCCTGGACACTCAATTACAGTCCTAAAAGTCGAAATTCTTCAACAAAAAAACTTCAAAAACAGACTCCAACGAGAAAATGCAGAACTGGAATTAATCTGCAAACTGGATACCATCAAATTAGGCTTGAATAAAGACTGGGAGTGGATAGGTCATTACACAAACTAAAAACTATTTCCCCATGCTAATTTTCCCCTTACTGTTACTCACACCTTCTTGTCAACTGTTTGAAATGGACTATCCTGATTATCACTACAAAAGTTTTTTTTTTCTCCTGCTGATAATAGACCACCTTAATTGATTTGTCTCATTAGAGTTGGTATAGCAACCCCCATCTTTTCATGTTATCTATCTATCTATCTATCTACCTACTGTATTTTCCACTCTATGCATCTGATGAAGTGGGTTTTAGCCCACGAAAGCTTATGCCCAAAGAAATTTGTTAGTCTCTAAGATGCCACAAGTACTCCTCATTCTTTTTGCTGATACAGACTAAAACAGCGACCACTCTGAAACCTTATAGTACTGTATCTCTATGGCATTTGCAGCATCCCTCCCTTCCTAGTGGTCAAGAAAGGAGAAAAGGCATCATTTGGCCCATAGAATTAGGGTAATAGTTGTGTACTCCTGAAGGCCTTAAAGTTTTGTGACTAATGATATTGATTATTTTAGAGTCTATTCTGAGCCGTTTCCAGCAGAAGCAGCTAAATCAGGAATTAATTGTGCCTAGGTTCTTCCTGACTCAGTGTTGCTCAGTTCTTCAGATTGACTAATATTAATGTTTTCTGTTGGAAGAACACTTTGTCACCATCACTGCTCGTTAAAGGCAGCAACAAATTAATTCCCACACATTAACCCTCTCTGATATTTACAATGGCTACACTAATTAAATGGAGATAATTTAGCATTAGGTCTTCTGAAATTAAAGTAGAAGTAAAGGATCTGAGCCCTATTTCTAAAAAGCCTACGAAAATATGTCACTTTTATTGTAACATAGCTATGTGATAAATTATCAAGGTGGTGAATAGAGAATTAGAGGCACCTCTGAGTAATCAGGATAGATTGGAATAATCAGGATATATTTGACATCTTGAATTCTATTATTCCCTTAATAATGACACCTTCTTACTCAACATATCTGCTTCATCTGCATCTTCACGTCATATTTGCTTAATTAATAACACTTTGCTCTTCTGTAGCACCTTTCATCTGAGGACAATAAAGCAAATTACAAACATCAGGTAATTGTACTTAAGTTTCCCAACACCAGTGGTCAAGTAGGTAAGTGTAATAACCAATTTACAGAATTTGGAGGGTTTTGCCATCAAGCCACTCCACCTCACTCTTTACTATGTTTGTACATCAAAAGGAAATATATATGAGAGCTCACAATATTGAACTAGTTTTATAAAGTTTAGGGCCATAGTGCCATTAGGATCATCTCATCTGACCTCTTCTTTATCACAGACTATTACATTTCACCCAGATACCTCTATATAAAGCCCAATAACTCCAGTTAGACTAAAACAGCGGTTCTCAACCAGGGATATGTGTACCCCTGGGGGTAAACAGAGATCTTCCAGGATGTACATCAACTCATCTAGATATTTGCCTTATTTTACAACAGGCTACAGAAAAAGCACTACCAAGTCAGTACAAACTAAAATTTCATACAGACGTAGGCCTTGGCTACACTTGCGAGTTACAGCGTTGTAAAGCCTCCCCCAGCGCTATAACTCACTCCCTGTCCACACTGGCAGGGCACTTACAGCGCTGTATCTCCCTGGGTACACCGCTGCAGGTACTCCACATCTCCAAGAGGAATAACAATTGCAGCAGAGTGGCTATGACTCATGGGTGTGAGTGTAAACACTTGCAGTGCTGTACTAATCACCTTGTCAAGTGACCAATCCTCTCCATTGTTGTTACCGGCTGCAGGAATGCAGAAGTGCCGGTTTCAAAGCTCGTACCACAGAGAAAAGCAAACAGTTTGCAGCTTGCTTTGAGTGAGTAAATGAATGAGCAGGGGGCTGGGAGTTCGGAACTTGCAAAATAGAGTGCTGACACACTCCAAAAAGCACTCTCTCTCCCCCCACACTCCCTGTCACAATCCCCCCAACCCCGTTTTGAAAAGCAGGTTGCAGCCACATGAATGCTGGGATAGCTGCCCATAATGCACCACTCCCAACACAGCTGCAAATGTTGCAAGTGTGGCCATGCCGCTGCGCTGGCAGCTGTCAGTGTGGACAGACTGCCGCGCTTTTCCCTACTCAGCTGTACGAAGACAGGTTTATCTCACAGCGCTATACAGCTGCAAGCGTAGCCAAGGCCTATGACTTGTTTATACCACTCTATATACTACACACTGAAATGTACGTACAATATTTATATTCCAATTGATTTATTTTATAATTATATGGTAAAAATGAGAAAGTCAGCAATTTTTCAATAATAGTGTGCTGGGACACTTGTGTATTTTTATGTCTGATTTTGTAAGCAATCAGTTTTAAAGTCAGGTGAACTTGGGGGTATGCAAGGCAAATCAGACTCCCAAAAAGGATACAGTAGTCTGGAAAGGTTGAGAGCCACTGGACTAAAGCATTTTATTTCTCAGGGTACTAAACTGCTATGTGCCAAAAGCAGAGAACAGGAGAGACTGAGGTGCCACCAATGCCAGCGTCCCCTGCAATGGCAGGGAATTGATTAGATGAGACGTGCCCAGATGATCCTGGCAGGAGCCTATTAGGCAATAAACACCAAGGTTCCTGACAGTATGACATGGAGGAAAATTCCTTCCCACCCCCAGATCCGATGATCAGTGTGACCTGGACCAGCAGTCAAGCCTCCAAGAAAGAGGATTCTCTGTATTACCTCAGCCCTGTAGAATACCCCCATCTTCAGCTGTGGCCAGTCCCTGATGCTTCAGAAGAAGATGAAAAGTACCTGCCAGAATACCTCTGGCAAATGTGCATTGGGGGAAAAAATTCCTTCCTGGCACCTGTGGGCAACTAATTGAAGCCCTGAAGCATGAGATTTGATTATAATCATTCTCATAATGCAGAGCTGCGTGGGTTCTGATCATGTTGAGGACATAGAAGGCAGTCCTGTTCTCCCATGCCCCATGAAGGAAGAGAATGAACAGGAGACCCATATATTCACAAACTCCAAGGCCAGAAGGGACCACCATGACCATCTAGTCAGAGCCCCTGCACACATAGGCTGCAGAATTTCTCCCAGTAGCTGAATTAAAACATATCCTTTAGAAAGATACCTAGTCTTGTTTTAAAGACTCTGAGGAATGGTGAGTCCACCACTTTGCTAGTAAACTGTTCCAATGCATAACTACTCTCACAGTTCAAGGTTTAATTTGTTTAATTTCAACTTCCAATCATTGGACCTTGCTATGCTTTTGTCAGCAAGATTGAAGAGTCCCCTTCCCCACTGTCATGTCTTTTCCATGTGTAAGTATTTATATGCAGATGAATCAAGTCACCTCTCAACCTTCTCTTCAATAAGCTCCTTAAGACTCGTATCATAAAGCTTGTATTCCATCCCCTGGATCACTTTTGTGGCCCCCCTTTGAACTCGCTCCAGTACTTCCACGTTCTTCTTGAAGTGTGGGCACCAGAACCAGACACAGTGTTCTAGCAGTGGTCTTAGCAGTGCTATATACAGATCACTACCCTACTTCTACTTGATACTCCTCTTTTTATACATCCAATGATCTCATTAGCCCGTTTTGCCACAGCATTGCACTCAGAGCTCATACTGAGGTTGTTATCTATGATGATTCTTAAATTCTGCTCCAAGTCACTGCTTTCCAAGACAGAATCTCCTGTCCTGTGTGTAGCCTGTGTCCTTGGTTCTTGGGTGTATTATCTTGCATTTGGCTGTATTCAAACACATTTTGTTGGATTGTGACCATTTAATCAGGTGCTCCTGATCCCTCTATAACAGCAACCTGTACTCCTCATTATTTACGAGCCCACCAATCCTTGTGTCATCTGCAACCTATACCAGCAAAGATTCTATCTCATCATTAGTTTGTTAATAAAAATATTAAATAGCACTGGACAAAGAACCAATCCCTGGGGATGCCACTAGAAATGGTCCTGTTCATTGATATCCCCCACTTATAACAAACGTTTTAAGATCTGTCAGTAATTCAGTTTTTAATTAATCTAATGCTTGCCCTATTCGCTCATATATCATGTGGTGCTTAGTCAAATGCCTTGGAGAAATCCAAGTTTGTGATATTAAAACGGTTACTTTTCTCAACCAGATCTGTAATCCTGTCAAAAAACCAACCAACCAAACAAAAAACCAACCAAAAAAAAAAAAAAAAGACAACAGGCTAGTTTGACAAGACCCATTTTCCATGACTGGCATTAATTATATTTTTAGCCTCTAATTCTTTGTGGATAGAGTCCCAAATTAAGTGTTCTACTATGCTACCTGGAATCAATGCCAGGCCTATTGGTCGCAGGGTCATCCCTTATACACTTTTAAAACACTGGAACTATGCTGGCAGTCCTCCAAATGCTTTGGAATTTTCCCAGTTTTCCAGGATTTGTTAAAAAATTACCATTAGTGGGTCAGAGAGCTCTTCAGCTAATTCCTTTACGACTCTTGGGTGAAGTTATCCAGGCCTGTTGATTTGAAAAGTTAGGTTAGGTTCCTGTAAAATTTCTGAATATGTAGCCAAGAATAGTTAGTAAGGGGGGTTTCTTATAAGCAATAGTAAAGATCGAGCCTGGGCACTTGTAACATGACCCGGGAATGGGGCGCATGCCAAAGAGTTGGATAACACAATGAATGAAAGGCCACATGATCGTGTCCTTTTCTCACATGAGCGAAGCTGATACAGCCATTCTTATTGCTATTGTATTAGCACTAATGATATTAACAGTGATAGTAGAGTTACTGGAGGCTAGTCCAGGCACTCATTTCCCTTCACTGCCTATCATTAAGTGAATTAACACAAGTACCATTGCTAATGCTACGGGTGTAATACAAATACCACTATAATGGTGGCCAGAGAGGGAAAAGGATTGGCTGAAATATACATTGTTCTGCTCATCAAAGGCACAGCAATTTGTGTAGTGGGGATGGTTGATAGAGGTTTTGGGTGCATAGGGGACACAAAAGTTAGAGCTCGTAGCATAACGTCCTCCAAACTAAGTGATTTAACACCTTTTTCCCCTAAGCAAGGGACACAAAACTAATTGATTTTGCTAAAATAAAACACACACTACCCCAGGACTAGGGAGGGAGAATTCATTCACACAGTTAAAAATAAAGTCAGGCTTGGGGACAGGGAATTAATTCATTTTGTTCACCCCCCCCCCCCCCCCAGGCTTGTGAACAAAGAATATGAAAAATAAAATCCCTCAAGCTTGTGCTGCTACAATAAAATAGAAGGCTTGGCACATTAAAAAAGAGTCTTAATTTGCTCAGGGAAAAGGGGTGCCAAAATCCCTCAGGAACAGGGTATTAAAAAAGACACGCTTATTTCCAGCTTTAAAAGGAGGGTAGTTTCCATCATATAAAATCTGTGCAAATTGTCTGCTTAGAAAAAAGTCTACTAGTTTCCCATAGCCTTTCTGTATGCTGTTCTCCATTCTGTGGGCTCTTGTTATGGAGCAGCCAGGAATAATTCAGTAACATGGCATCTCTCCTTACAGGGGTCCTTCTTGACTAAAGCAAAATAAGAAAAGTTGTCCTTCTGTAGCCTAACCAGGGTTTACTGCTGTAAACTAGAAGAGGGGACAGGGTTGAAGCACCAGCTCAGGTGCTTATTACTAACTGTAATATAGGTGTTGAGGATTGTAATTAATTTGTGTTACCATAGCGTCTAGGAGGTCAAATCAAGAACCAAGATACCGTTGTGCTAGGCTCCATGGGGTGCATGTGCCAGGGCTCGGCGCTTCAGTAGGAGCAGGGCTGAAGCTCCAAGACACCCCTCTCCACAGGGCTGAACGTCCAAGCCCAAGCAGGCACCTCCCATGGGGCTGAAGCCCTGAGGCCCGGCAGGCACGCTCCAGGTCTTGAACTTCTGAAGATTGTCGTATGCAGTTTGGAGGGTCACTAAGTTTGGCTACCCCTGATCTATAGTATAAGGCAGGAGAGTAAAAGGAAACAATGAGGCAATATTGGTCAGCATGTTAGCCAATGGTCTCACACACCAGTAGTCTAGCTGTGGCTAAGGTTTTTGTAGGCATCATAGCAGAGAAGAGTTATAAGGAGGATTTTGAAGCAGGATAATGCATTAGTTTTGCAGATGGCTCTGGGGAGCTCCTCTCAAGTGTGAAGGACAGATTGGGAGAGCACAAAGGAGCTTGTCTGAAATTTTAACAGGTGGGCACTGGAAGCTGGCATAATGGGCCAATCAGAGGAGTCAACAATTCGATAGTGTATAAGAGATGACAGGAAGGAAGGGTTGGGATAGGCTATGAAAGGCCTTGAAAGTGAAGACAAGGTGCTTATGTTTGATACAATAGAAAAGGGGGAGTCAAGACTTCATTTGTCAAGGCCAGAGACAGGGATGTTGCAGTAAATCAAGACATGAGATCATGCCAGCCTAGACAAGAGATTTAGCTGAGTGGATGGAGAGGAAAGGCCACATTTTAGAGATATTATGCAGAAAGAATCAGCAAGATTTAGACATTGAATGGCTGTGAGGACCTAGAGAGAGAGGTCTGAGTCAAAGATGACCCCCAGGTTATGGGCCTGATTGACAGCCAGGAAGGTAGTGATGTCCAGTGATCAAGAAAGGAGGTCAAAAAAAGGTCTTGGGGGGAAAGATTTTTTTTGCTAAAACAAAGAGTTTTGTTTCAGCCATGTTGAACTTAAGCTGAAGGCAGGATACACACAAGGAAATGTCACAAGCCAAGCCAAGATTTTAGTTTGGACAGAAGGAGACAGGTCTGCAGGAGAGAGGTATATCTGTAAGTCTTCAGTGCATAGAGATAGTAGTTGAATTTGTGTTTATGGAAGAGATTAGCCAAACGTAAGCTGTAAAGGGAGAAGAGAAGGGACTGAGGATAGAGCCTTGTAGAACTCCCTGTGACATATAGGTGCCAACGGGCAAAGAGTTCACTGTTATTTACAAGCAACTCCTGTCTTAGACCTGACAAATTCACTACACCTATACACCACTTTCATAGTATTTATCCATAAAGGGTAGCATGTGAAGTCTCTACTGAAAGCTTGTAACTGACTGATACTCAATCATTGCAAGATGTGTATATGGGTAATATTTAAGGAATAAGGTAACTATATTGAAAATGCCCGTATGGTCTTGGACTGAAAGTGAAAGGGAATAATAGGTCTCAATGATGGCCCACTCAAGCAGGAGAGAGTTGTCACCCCTCCCTGGGAAGCCAATTATGTAATGTGTTGCTCACTTGCTCACCTTTGCATCAATCCAGAAAAGTCAATGGAAAACCATCAAAGACAAATTATAAACATCAAAACCACTTAAAAGTGAAAAGCAACTTCTGTCTGGGAATAGAGACAAAAGACTGATTCAGTATATCACAGGGTGGAAAAGGATGCTCTGGAGCCATTCACTCAGGAGGCACCTTGATAAGCATGAAAGACTGGCTCCTAACTCCTTGGAGCTGGCAAGCGCTGCAAAAGACTGAACTGAGAATCTACTTTATTAGATAGGAAAGGCAACTATTAATAAGTTTAGGCCCTAATTCATGTGTTATGGTTTTGATTTGTATGTTACCATTTGTTTCCATCACTTACATTTGTTTCTATTTGAATCTTTATTCTTTCTTAAATAAATTGCCTTTTGTTGTATTCTAATTGAATTCAAGTGCTGTGTGAGATACAGGAGCAGTGGGATAAGGCACATCTGGTAAAATGGGGTACATTGTTCCTTTGGGAATGGAGGCTCTGGGGCTTCTGTGGGAATCCAGCGATCAGAGGCTGGATACCTCAGAGGGGCACTTTGAAGGGACTCAGAAGCTGGGGTGTGCCTATTGTCAACCTGCAGAACATAGGCAGAACTGGTATAACTGAGGGGAGAGTGCTTGAGGGGCCGACAAGCTGGATGTTAGGGAACTAACACCCCGCTAGCACAGGCAAGACTCCCTCATGGTGGAAGCAGGAGGCAACAAAGTGACTAGTAGCCCTGGGTGCCCTAAGAAGCATCATGCCCCACAGAAAGTTGGAGGTAGGATGAGGAGTATCCTGTGAAGGACACACTGAAGGAACAATTAGAGAGGAAGGAGGAGAGGACAGAGTCACAGAAGTCAAGGGAGGACAAGATATCAAGAGGAGGAGTGTGGTTGATGGTGCTGAAGTTGGCTGACAGGTCAGGGAGATGAGGAAGGAGTACTGGTTCTGAGTTTTGGCTAGGAAGAAGTCCTTAGAGACTGTGGTGAGACTGTTTTCAGTGGAGTGCAAGGGATGAAAGCCACACTGGAGTGGGTCTTGGAAGGAATTGGAAAAGAGGAACTTCAGACATCAATTGTAGACATGCTTGTCATGTCACCCTTGACTCCTCCACTTTACTGCCAGAAATTCCCATTCTGAAACTAGCTTTCAAGAGAACATTGCAAGCTCATTGGCTTCATGACTATTCTTGGCTGCTGTCAGTGCAGATGACGATAACATGACATGTACTATGTGCAAAATCCCTGGGAAGAACAGAAGAATATGTGAACTGGGGGCACACACAAATATAAAATTAGTCTTCTGCAAAGGCATGCAGACAATGTAGATCACAAAACAGATGTTATTTCTAAGGATGAAAAATGATTTTTCCAAAAGTAGAAAAAAGGTCATTACAAAGAAGATGTCATAATTATGGAGCTTAAAACTGTTCATTGACCTGTGGCTGAACCCACCTGTGGCAGAAAGTCTTTCCATGCATGTGTAGGAGAACTTCGTAGAGATGCTTTCTAAAGTAAAATCCCCATCTATTGACCAATTACAATTTTTACCCAAACACTCATTATGTGGCTAATATTCAAATAACCTCTGGGACTGGCTAAGCAATAGCTTCAGCTTTTCAGGAGTTGCTGGTCATTAAAATAATTAATATGCCCAAACTTATGGCCTTTCGGAGAAAGTACTAAAGTGATGACTGATATGGTGGATGGTATTACTGGACATCTGTTGAAGTTAATAAGTTCTGCACTAATAAAAGACAACTATTTTAACTACAGAAAAGCTTGTGGGAGCAATTAATTGCTGATGCAGTTCCTTATTTGAAAGAAAATCAAGCAACTTTGGCAGGTCTTTATGTTATTTTAAATCTTCTCCCAAACATAAGATTAATGAATTAGTAAATGAGCCATCACTGAAAGTTAAGGGAATTCATGGAACTGGACCCTCAGCATGCAGGACTTTGGTCCTTTCCATCCTGCGCCTGGAACATACCCCTACTTGGCCCTTTTCTTTCCTGACATAACCTAATGTTGAGGGAGAGGAGGGGAGAGCAGAGAATGGGGGCATAAACATACATGTGTGTGTCTATGGACATATATAAAAACAAAATTTTTCAAAATTTTCAAAAATGCCAAGCACTCAATAGCTCTTATAAATTTCAGTGGGGACTTTTGGCTGCTCAACTCATTTGAAAATCACACCACTTATTTAGGTGGCTAAATATGGATTTATGCTCTAACTTTAGACACCTATTTTTGAAACTCCGTCATTCTCATCCACTAGTAAAAGGCAGTCAGCTATATACCTCTGAAGGAGAATGCTGAGGCTATTTTTTCAGAAACAGCACATGGCAGCACTACCATTACCACCAGCTGCGCTGGATCAGTGCAACAATTATCCAGATTTCTTCAAGTGCATGAAACATTTAAATAGATCAAATGGGCTTAATTCTACCCGGACTGGGTTCAATTGCCAGTGAGGTGCTTCTGTTCAGGTTTTTATACTATGCCCATTACCATGATATTTGAGCATCTTGGTGGTATCTGAACCTGAAGGTAGAATTGGATTCCATGCAATTAACTAAATTGGAATCTGACCAAGACACCTCTTACTAGGATAAAATGATGATTGAGCTCTTACAAAGCCGTTTAAAAGTAAGTCCAACCAATGTAAATAGTCTTTCTTTAATCACTTTCTCCTTTTGGCTCTCACTTGTGTTTTTGGAGTGCATTAGGTTAATCTCAGCCAACTTTTATAATGTTGTCTGGCTCTGCCCTGAGCAAATGATGGCATTAGACATAACAATAACATACTGTGGTGAGTCTCCAACAGAGGGAAAACATAGTCTGCGTAACTCTTTTGTAAGTGATAATAATGGGAATTTACAGCACCAGCAAAATCCATGTTAGGACACTCTCAAGGCCTTCTAATGCTTCAGTACAATAAAATTTAGCTTGTTTTTTGTGCAATGTCTTTAATACGCAGCATTGATAAAGAATGATGATAACTTTGGGCCCGATTCTGGTACTATTCAACATGAGTAGTGGTATCTTACTCCAGGAATAGACCCATTGAGTATGGCATACTCACTGTGAGGGAAATCTATCATAATCAGGACTTTGGGTTGTTTTTTTTTATAATGTAGCCTATACATGATATTAACATGTATAGACAGTTTCAAGTGTTAAAAGCAAGCACGTTTTAAATGACTTATTGTAAAATGATGTAAATAGATACAATGATATACATGCCACGCACAAAGTGCAAAATAATAGCATACAAATCATAGGTATACCGATACAGACATCAATTTGACCAGTTCGTACTCCTTTTGAGTCTTCCACTTCAGGTTTTATGGAGTTTACAAGCTCCTCTAGAGAACTAATCAATTAAAAAAAATCAGCACAATTCATTCTTTTCAAGAGTCATAGAAGCACTGCAGGCAAACTGGTACAACTGGAACCTCTATGAGTATTTCTACACAGTGAACAGCAGCCCATGGCAGCCAGTCTCAGAGCCTGGGTTGACAGACTCAGGCTTGCGAGGTTCGTGCAGCAGTGTTGCAAATAGCTACGTAGACACTGCGACTCAGTCTGGAGTTCGGGCTCTGAAGCGTAGGGAGTGGGGGTGGGCTTGAGATCCCAAGCTGCAATGCCTACACAGCTATTTTTACTACCATAGCATCAGCTCAAATCTGTTGACCCCAGGCTGTGGGACTCTCTGCTGTGTAGATGTATCCATGAGTTTCTTTCATCAGGTTCACACCTCTTGCGAGGGCCAACAAAAAGCTAGCAGCATTATGATGGCAGTCAGTTCTTCACTGCAAGGATCACAGGGTTAATCACAGAAGACCTGATCCAGTCCTTATTTGGGCAAGTTCCATTCTCTCTGTGGGAGTTTGGGTAAAGATTTCAGAATTTGACATACAGCGTTTACAAGTTCTATAGGCAAACTAATGGAGATAGTAACTTTCACGAGTCATTCCTTTCAGGACTAATAGATTTTATTGGAACAGCTGACTGATTTTATAATCCCTTCAAGTCCTTCCTTTCAGGTATACAGACTTTGCAAATTCTGCAAATAAACTGATGTAAGCTTCTTGCAAGTTACAATCTCTACCTGGTGCCTTAGTGAGATTATAACCACTCCTAGAGATCTCACACAAGTTACAACAGGCACTAGGAGAGCCAGCTCCTGCTTGAGGCATAGAACATCTGCTTACTGTTGGACTCAGATGAAGAGTCACTCCCAAAGCTTCTCCCCAGAGAACAGCAAACATTGTCTGCAGAAGAAGAATGACTCCTTCATGCTAAACAAAACTTTCCTCAATGGGTATATCGTCACTGCACAGCTAGTGTAGGTAACTAGCACCCAGGTCTGAGCACCCAAGTTAGCCTAGCCTGGTCCCCTTAGCAAAGCCCCTTCTGTATTATTGTCTCCTCACTGTTTCTTTACTCGCCTATGTGTGTCTGGGGGCATACCTCAGTGTTCTTTGGGCTGAGATGTTCCAGTGTTCTTTCTCAGTCAGTTGTGTCAATTCTAAGAGAATCTGTCTGTCTGTCCTTTGGGGGAAATATGGGAAGAGCACCAGAGGATTATCAGCACCCAAGTGACTTTACCAGTATCCTCGCCACAAAGTGGGCAGGTTCCAGCCTGAGTTAAAGCAGACCCCAAGGTGTAACCCACACTCTCAGCCAGATAAACTAGTTCAGGCTTAACACATCTCCAAACCCAGGTCAGAGTGTTTTCTGTGTGGATAGCTGGGAGGATTTGAATTAAAGCCTGAATTTAACATGCAATGAAGACATGGGTGACCAGTTCTACCACATCCTAGCCCTGACCAAGTGCCATAAAAAGTGGGTGAACTGGGGGACAGTCTGCAGTTGAATCTATTGGGGGGGGTTAGTTGTGAAAGTGTGCATGTGTTGGAAATGCATACTAGGAACAGTAGGGTGGGTGAGAAAATAAGGGTTTCTGCTACATAGGCTGATGGTGTCTGGAGAAAGAAGGAGCAAGATAATGTTGTTTCTAAAATTTAATTCCATATTTTCTCTCATTCACTTTTTATAAATATAGGCATCTGAAAATGTTGTTTTAGTTTAATTATGTGCAACTTTTACTCCATCTTGAGAAAGTTTTCTCCCCTCACAGAAAACTGTAGTATAAGGGCTTGCCTAGACCAAAAACTAGTGCATGTCAAGATGGGGTGTGAATCTACCTTGCATTAGCCTGCTGTGCACTAACTGTCCATCTGGAGCCTGCTGACTTGCACTAAAAAATTATCAAAGCGCACTAGTGCATGGCCACAGTTAGTGCATGGTGAGTATAAGGCAGATCGACACCCCGACTTGCCATGTACTAATCATTAGTCTAGACAAGACCTAAGATTCCAAGGCCCAATCCTCCAAAGTGCTGAGTGCCCTCTACTCCTTTGTAGCCAATGAGAAAAGAGGATTCTTCAGCAGCACCTTCCAGGACCAAGCCTGACTAGTTTGTAGAGGTCACTACATTCACACATAAACAGTTTCTTCTCATCAGTTTGTATAATAATATACAGTAGGGAATTGAGCCAAAAACTGAGATATGCTCTACAATTAAGCCACTCCACATTTGGAATGAGGAAATGGTGCCAACGACCTAGAAGTGAGTGTTTACTGTACTTCATTCTATGGTGTTCTATTTTTGAGTTTCAAAGCTTACATTTCTGTGGGATAAAATGTCCATTTTTACTTGGAATAACTTACAGTGGGAGCAGCAACAAGCACACACAGTAAAAGATGCATTGCAATGTATGTACACAGGGGGCAGAGCAAAGGGTGTGCATGGAACCTTAACTTTGGCAGTTCCTGGCTTTAGTGTGATGAACAGTGCAAACTTTATATTCTCTAAACATATCTTTTTGATGTGGTTTATTTCATGTGTTGCAACAAAGAAAAAGTCATGAGCAATTCAAGCGTTGATTTAATTGGATGCCTTTTTACAGCTAACTTTGGAACCCTCCCATGGTAAACCCACAGGAAGAGGAAATGGCCTAGGAGACTCTATAGTTATGTCTACACTGCAGCTGGGAGCATGCTTCTCCACTCAGGTAGACAGACACCTGCTAGTTCTGCTTGTGCTAGAGTGTTAAAAATAGCCTGGGGGGAGTAGTATGGGCAGCAACTTGGGCTAGCCACCCGAGTACGTATCTATGGGTCTGGTAGGTTAGCACTGAGGCAGCTAGCCCGAGCTGCCCTCCCATGCTACCCCTGGCTACCCTGCTGTTTTTAGCACACTAGCTCGAGCAGAGTTAACATATGTCTGTCTTCCTGTGCTGGGAAGCACCCTCCCAGCTGAGGTTCACCCTGTGGTGTTCTCAGTAAATGCTACTCTAAGGGACTAGCCATGGGGGAGGCAGAGTTCATGGTCTCCAAACACTGTGGAGCCCAGGGGAAACACATAGCATGGATGCTCTAAACTAGTAGAGGTGCAGTTGCCTTTCTATGGTGCTCTTCTAAGCCATCTTCTCCCATCTAGCAGCATAGCTCCCTGAGAAGCAGCATTACCATGGGCCAAGGTAACCCTCCTGTAATGTACTCCCCATCAACAGAGAGGGGATATATCTAGAGCAGGAGTTAATGCTACTTTTAGCTACAATAACTCCAGCTGGTTTTGCTCACAGTACTTCTGCCAGCCTCTGAGAGGCATTTAAACCAGCTGTTCCCCAGTGCTACCCCTTCCATGTCGAATGACCCAGAACCTGGAGATTTAATTAAGCAGCATTGGCTTCTGGAAGGGCGGGGAGTTCCATAGATTTCTCGGGTGGGGAAGCCTGCAAGACTTGCTCCATTCCCTCACTTCTGCTGCTTTTGCAGCTTTCCCACTCCCTTTTACTTTCTCTGCACCTCGCAGAAGGAGGAACTACAGGGGCCTCAATCTCTGCCATAACTCGATTAGTGTCCTCCTAACATAGCTCTTTGTAAAAGCATGAATTTATGGTTCATTTTACATATTTAAAATTGCCCCTTCATAACTGTCTAACTCTCATTTGACCTAATTTGAACCATTAGCTTTTACTAAAATGTTGGCTTTGTCTAACAACTTCCTATCTCTTTAATCATCTCAGGAGAATCTCCATAGTACGTTCAGTAATAATAGGAAAGATCATGCCATATATTAATGTGATAATGCACAGGGTAATCTCAGAGATGAAAGCATAGAAATTATACGCCTGTACTTACATTCTGTATATCTGCTTTTTTTTCCTGCTAAACAGCTGCTCTGACTCAGATGCTAATGTTGTCTTACATAATTGCCTTTGATTTGCTGGACTTACAGCATACACAGAAAGTGCTTTTCTGCTGTATGCTTCCCACTTGCAGTTTCTTTGTATGTTTCCCAACTCTGTCCCTGAACTTTTGCATAGCAAATGTGATTAAAGCAAAAAGTCATATATTGGTGTTTGTGTGGAAATGAACTGTGATTCATTCTTCCCAGTTGCTGTGCTCTTGGGCATCTGCCTTTGGGCAGGACTCAATAAATGACTTTCTAACAGCAAAGCAAGTTCCCTGAACTGAATCGTCCACATCATAAAGCAGAATGAAAAGTGCTTTTTTCATACTTTGATTTTGAAATTTAATCTACATTCGTCCAGCTTGAATCTCAGATTCCCTGTAGACAAGTGTCCACATTGCAGTTGCAAATAATTGACTGTCTTGTTGATAATGTCATGGAAGAGGCAAAGGGCTGAAGAGGCATTAAGACTGACATAGGAATGATCACTCCAAGTCAGAGTTGAGGCAGGCTGAAGGGGAAGTTGGTGACAATATTTCTGCCATTGGGTCTGAGCACCATATAAAATCCCTCTGAGGTCTTAAAGAGAGGACTTTGGTTTGCAAGTCTGTTACTCCAGCAACATTTACTATCTCTAAATTCACATTTCTTAAAATAGCATAGTTAGGTCCCAGTTCTGCAGTCTGATCCACTGGGACCCAGACTGAGACCATCAAAGTCCATTTACTTACCTCTCCTGAGTAGTTTTCAGATGGTAACAACTTTTGGTCACTACAGACCTGGGCTGAATTTGAACTACTAGCCCAATGTGAGACGTTGTTTATCCCATTAAGACATGCAGTCCCCCTTCCCAATGCATTCTTCATGATATAATTAGATAAGCTGCTGACATAGGACTAACGAAAGTAGTGAACTGAAAGCATTCTTATTCCAACAGGCATTGCTTCTGATCAGTCTGGCTTTCTCAGCTGGCCTGAGTTGGATAGGACTGTTCTTTATTTTGTGAAATCTGGTGGTGAGTTTTCCTATCTTCACCACAACTGGTGAGACTCCTAAAGATAAAGAATCTCTTAAGATCAGAATAAAAAAGGGTTCTCATGTGGGCATGGAAGCACAAGTTGATGTAGTGAACAGCTGCCCTGTGAAAGATAAATGCACTCTGCTACAATCCATTCTGGATTTTTCTGGGGCTGCAATTTAGTCGAGACAGAATGAAAGTAGTATCAATACTTTAAATAAGAATGTGGATGCATCAGCTACTGTGTGTGTCAGCATGTGATGGAAGGCTGGCAAAAATACACTCCAGATGGAACCTCCTTGCCTCAGCTATATTTCCAATAATAATAAAAGGACCCAGAACTCCTCTACAGAAGATCTCATTGCCAGCTTCCTTTATGCAGTGTTATAAAATTAGCTCCCAGGGAGAGAATGGTAAGAGACTTTTCTATGGAAGGTAAATTGCGTGAAGTTGATCATAATTTTTTTATTGAAATCGGTTATCCTAGAAGTGAGATATACAAATATATAAGGAAATGACGGATTGACTCTCCCTGCCGATGAGTCATAGTTGGCAGCTCTGCGGTGCTTCATAAATTTAGAGCCAAACGGGGCACCCTCCAATAAAAATTTGTGATAGCAATGCTGGATTCAAGGTCCTGTTGACTTAGCTGACACCCTGTTCTGGCATTAGATCCATAGCAATATAAAACCTTTTCCAGAGAAATTGCTTTCCACTAAATACTGGATCAGGCAGTACCATGTTAGTATTTCAGATAAGAGCACAAATTAGCAATACATTTTACAGACCATTTCCCCCATGTATTTAGTTACCTTTTATGATCTGTAAAAACATTTGCTGGAGTATCTCAACAAAACAATTAGCTGTGCATTCCCTGGGCCAGACCTACATGGTACTATGTACAGTAAGCTGCATAAATGGGCATTTGAAAACAGATTCACAGTCTCGGTCTCTGAAAGCTACATGCCCTATTGTGGAGCATCATCATTTCAGGGGAGTCATGTACAATAATGGAAGTAAAGCCTGGAGGCAAATCCAGCAGCTGATACCTTTCAGCACCTCCTCAAGCCTTTTGTTTGCTGCAACTCTTGGTCAAACACCAAAAGACAAATGTTCAGCGCAATTTCTTGGTAACAAAATAGTAAATGTTAAACTTTCAGAAGGCAATTTTAGTTGTGCAAATTTGCTTGTCTCTTATTGAAAAGGATCTTTGGCCTAGTAATGAAGAAGATTCTAGCTGGCAGTAATGACTAAGGTCTTAATCCTGCTATTCAATTGCTTAAAGTTCAGCACATGCATAAATGTCTGGAGTCTGAGCCTAGCCAATTATGACAATGTCAGAAGCTCTCCAATAAAAGGCTCCACTCCAAGTTAGATTATGTAATAGTTATCCATTTTTGGGTTGTATAATGTTGTATCTGAGTACTTTCCATGTAAAATCCAACAGCAAAGTCCCCGTGGGTCTTCAGAGTCTCTGGAGCTTCTTCCTTTTGCGGGTATCGCCAGAGCCTCTGTGAATCCAGTTGGGAGTGGGCGGTGAAGGCATACATTTATAATCTATTTTATTTTTTGTTTTGAGTGATGATTTAATTGTTTATTTAAATTATTTTCTTAGGTCACCAAACATTTCAGTAAGGGATGAAGCCTGCTGCAAAGATCAGATCCCAGTCCAGTTTTAGTTTGGGTCCATCTCTAGCCTCCACATCCTAGAAAGTACAGTACTGCCACTAGCTGTAGGACCACCCTCTCTGGCCCTGCATGTAATTAGTACGAAGCTTAATTTTAGTTTAGAAGTTAATTAAAATACTCTGGAAAGGAAAACAAAACTGCACATAGTCTTCTTAGGACAAAGATTGTGCAAGGGAAAACCTTCCATTAGAGAAAAAACAGAACAGAACTATTGATTAATGATCTGGAATACAGCAAGCAGGTAATAAAAAAATTTCAAATACGAACAGAGAGTATTGGTAACTCAGGCTAGGTCTACACTACCCGCCTGAATCGGCGGGTAGAAATCGATCTCTCAGGGATTAAATTATCGTGTCTCGTCGGGACATGACAATCGATCCCCGAATCGACGCTCTTACTCCACCAGCGGAGGTGGGAGTAAGCGCCGTCAACGGGGAGCCGCGGAGGTCGATTTTGCCGCAGTCCTCACAGCGGGGTAAGTCGGCTCCGATAGGTCGAATTCAGCTACGCTATTCGCATAGCTGAATTTGCGTATCTTAAATCGACCCCCCCCCCCCGTAGTGAAGACCTGCCCTCAGTGTGATACTGAATAAGAGGCAGCTTATGAAGAAGACATTCTGCTCGTGAGAACAGGAGACGTCTCAATTATCTCATATCTGCCATCCTGCTTCCTTTCTACTGCAGCTCTCTCATCCACAATAATAAGGAGAAGCTGGACAGGTATATGGATATGTTCAATACAATACAAGATGCTTAAGGCCCTGATTAAGCAAAGCATTCAAGTTGTTGAATGCATGAGTAGTCCCACTCACATGCTTACAGTTAAATGCTTTGTTGAGCTGGAGCTTTGATCCATTGGATGAAAGTGAATTTGGATTGTTGTAACACACACACGGTGAAAAGGGAACAGGTTAGTGGATCTCTAGCTACGCCCGAGAAATCAGTAATGATATTGATTGCTAGACTGGTACGCTCAACTGTGGCTTCAGAGATTTATATGCACATTCTATCACTAAACACAACTGTATAAATATTGTCAGTTTTATGGTGTGAGCAGCTAAACTGGGAAGGCCAACATAGCAGGCCTACATTACTATAGTGCCTCCAATTTCAAATGAGGCCAAAAGACTGCCAGACTCATTTTCAAATGAAAGCAGTCCAATGGTGGACTGAACTGAAATTATAACTAGCAACAACTACTTCCAGATTAGGTATTGTTATTCATACAAGCTGCCTGACTGGGGAGTTTTCTCCATTTCTACAGCAGAAGTGAAGTAAGAGTAGCAAAACAAGCACTAGAAACTATTACTTACTAAGTAAAAACATAAAACAGTACATTAAACACCCAATAGGAAAGAGAAAAGGTAGAGACAAAGGATGATACAAATAGTACAAGGTGGAGTGTGAGAATATGCTGAAAACTAGGGGAAATCATAACAGGAGTTGAGACCACTTACCACCTCCAAGCAAGAGAAATGCATCAAACATCAGCCAGTTGCAAAATAGCCACTTTAATTTGAACACTGCTGGTCTCTGACAAATTAAAAGGGCCAGCTCCAGAAAGGCATGCTAGGAAAAGAGGGCATATGTCCACTGGGGAGAGTCACAGGGACCTGGTAGTCTCTAGGTGTTCTAGAAAAGAGGCTGCATCAGTGCTTTGCATGCCACCACTATATTACAAAGTTCTTTTTTTTTTTTGCAATAATCCTTTCATATGCATGGCCCAAATCCATAACCCTGCTCTACTCTTTTTGCACTACTCACCCAGCAGATGGGGAGTGGAAACCTGCCATTACTCCCAAGAGGGGTGGGAATACCTCTGTCATGGGAGCATCCGCAGTAGGTGCGGAACTAGCAGAGCCAGTTCTTATGCCTCCATCCCTGTAACCCCTAATGCAAGAGGCAGGGAGGGGGAGTAGCCAGAGTGAGATGTGCTCTGGGAAACACCAACTGGCATTTTGTCCCTAGGGCCTAAGCAGCTCCTGGGTCCAGTGCTAGACTGAGAATCAGGGAGCCATTATCTGACAGCCATCCCTCCCTGCCAAGCCCTCTGGAAGCTGGGTGCTGCAGAGAATCTGACCCTGTATTTACTAGACATCCAAGGCTAGATTTCTGATGAACGAGTTAGTGCACAACTAGGGCTTCAGGTGAGCAACATCGCTCTTGCAAAAACTTAGAATAATTTTCACTTGAATGGGGAACTGCAGTTGCACTTCTTAAAATAGGTGTAAGGATTTGTGCACACAAATGTACATGGTTAAGATCCCAATTTAGCATGTGCAAATTTATCAATTAAGTTTAGGAACGAATTTTGACAATAGGGTCACTTGCTTAAAACGTTGGTCTCACTCTCAGATCCTTCCACTTGTCTTTGCTCTCACTTTGGCAATAACTTTTATATGTCAATGTTATTGGTTAAAAATGTAATTGTGGATATGATTGTGAACTGTGCGTCCAATTGCCTATTTTGCTTGAGTAATTAAGGTATAACTCTTTGCAACAGTACCTGTGTGCAAAACAGTGCTGTGTTCTTTGTTCATTCACTGCTGCTGCACACCATGGATCAGTAAGATTTGGTATGTGCCCTTTCTGAAGGTTTACTGTATATCAGAAGATAAATCTTCTATATGTCAGTAAGAAGTGAGGCACGCTACCAGTGGCAGATTAAAGAAGGTTTGAATGGCTAGTTGATCCAGGTGCAGCATTCCAACGGAGACCCAAATTTTACAGCAGAGAACCTATGAGTTTTTCATCTTTCTCTGCAGCATGGGACATGGGTCACTTGCAACTAAACTAGTGCATTAAACTAGTGTAAATGGTGAATTCTCTGTTAACTTAAAGTCTTTAAATCATGATTTGAGAAGTTCAGTAACTCAGCCAGAGGTTAGGGGTCTATTAACAGGAGCAGGTGCATGAGGTTCTGTGGCTTGCCATGTGCAGGAGGTCAGACTAGATAAACATGATGGTCCCTGCTGGCCTTAAAGTCTATGAGTCTATGAACTCCTCCCTTGTCCCCAGTAAGCAGGTTTGGGGCACACATATTTGTTTGATCTCAGGCACATTTAGCCTTAATTCATACAAACAACTCTCATTAACAAAGATACAGGCAGTGCAATGGCAAATATGTTCTGGTTTCACAGTCACCATGCCTCTTCTCATGGGCAGAGACAATTTTGCAAGCATGGCTGACTTCCCCAACCCTATTAAGTAGATCATGTATAAAGGGGATTTTTTTGACTCTGAGTGGACTTCCACTTATTTCATTTACAGAGGGCAAAGTGACCAGGCTGCATTTGGCTGTCCCTCATGGGGGTTAAGGAAGATGAAATCCACTCCCAAACCTGGGGCTACAGTATTCTGCAGCTGCCATTACTCCAGACTAGGGGGTGAGTAGTGGCCACTGCTCCTTCATACCTTTTACATATGGGTCCCTGGATCCAAATCTGGTTCTTCCCCAGGCCACCCCCATGCAGGAATGCCATGGGGATTCCAAGAATCAGGGGTCTTTGTGTGGGTCCTCCTCCCATGGATAAATTTCACCCTATATGAGTGAATCATTCCTAAAAAAGGAAGCAAAGTTTATTTTAATTCCTAGCATTCTCTATGTCAAGCCAGAGTATATGGTTCTTTTCTCACAATTTCTAACATAAATCTGAACCTGGTTCCTGAAATAGGTGTTAAATCCCATCTAGAACACTGAGATCCTGTAGGTTGTGTCTATGGATGGTTCTGCTGGTGGAGCAAAGACAAGATACAATTTCCTATACCAGCTATGTTAAGGAGGATTAGACAGAATGACTTTAACCAAGATATCAAAATCTTCCCCCTCACCAATGACAAAGAGTGAAGATCAAAAATATTTCTATATTAAAGACAAAACCAATTTCATGTTAGTTGCGGCTCTGTATAACTCTATGGACTATCCCATACTCCTCATATATGTACTTTCATCACCCTTGCTTATTTTTAATATTCATTATAAAAGATGTTAATATCACTTTCACACCTATTTCTTCAGGGGCTGCTTTTGCTGTTTAAAACTAAGATCTCAGTCCAACAAGCCTCATGAAAGGTGATGAGCACCTTTCAGTTCGCACTGAAGACAGTTGAGGGTGCTCATCCTGACTGAGCCCTGAGGAGAATAAGGAAAACTGGGAAGGCTTAAGGTTCCATTTCTAAAAAGCTTTATCTATATAGAGCCAAATTCTGAGCTCTTTACTCAGGGTATGTCTACACTTAAAATGCTACAGTGGCATAGCTGCAGTTGCGTTGCTGTATCGCTTCAGTGTAGACGCTACCTATGCTGATGGGAGGCGTTTTCCCATCAGGGTAGGTAATCCACCGCCCCGAGAGGCAGTAGCTAGATTGACAGAAGAATTCTTCCATCGAGCTAGCGCTATTTACAACAGGAATTAAGTCGGTATAGCTACGTCTTTTAGAGGTGTGGATTTTTCATACCCGAGAGATGTAGCTATCCAGATGTAAATTTCTAATGTATGTCAGGCCTTGATTTCCACTCCACTCATACTCAGACTTCAATGTTTGTTCCATTTAGCATTTTTCATTCTTTTGAAGACAAGGTGCTGAAGAACTAGACGACTGGCCCTGAAACTGCATGGGCAAACCTGAACAATTATATAGTGCTTGAAATACAGTGTGATAGAGCTGTAGTATAAAGAATACATTGATTTTCCTGTACTAACACCAGTATATAATAAACAACTGTCTACATTATAACTATAGCTCTAATGCCTCTATGTCAGAGTGAGAAAAGTGACCAGACCCTGCACTGCAGTATAATTTTGTTAAGGAATAATGTACACCAAACTACATTGTATAAAAAGCTGTCATTGAACTGAGAGTCATGCTTTCGTGGCTGGTTAATATTGCTACTGAAGCCAAAATGGAATTGTAAACCAGATTCAACTCTGTGAGTGTGATCTGCCATCACAGGCAGTATGTCAGAAGTGACATTCAGTCCAAGGATTCTGCTGTGAGAGCAAAATTTAAACTCGGTCATCTTCTCAATAGGATTCTGCAGTGGAAACTGCCTGGGTAAGACAGTGAATGAACTTAGCCCTGCATACTTTGGGGGCTGTACTGGCAATGGGTACCCCAGCACATATGAGACTGCAGGTGGCTTATGCTGCAGTGGGCTGACAGGCAGATTTACTTCTATTTGGGAGTTTTTGCAATTTTATGTACTTTATTCTGTATAATTAGGCTGCGAAAAGGTTTTGACAAAAGATATAAACTAAACATGAACATTTTTCATTCAGTTCAAAAGAGTAAAACCCACAGTATTCATGGCAATCCAGGTCATACTCTGGGAGCCAATGCACTGGGCACAGACAGATGACAATAAAAAGGTGGCTTATTTTCCATGCCACTGAAAGGTGTCCATGTTGTCATACAATCTGCCTAAAATCAGGTTCACAATACAAATGTACAACTAACTAGCAGTGATAGCAGTAACTAGCTAAAACTTTTTCTGCCTTCATTTATACTTGCAGAATACCCACTGTCTTCAATGAAAGTTACCTGTGTGTAACTGGAATCAGAACTTGACCCTAATTTAGGACACTGTGGGAGATTTGCAGCTTTGTTCTTTACATTGAAGTTACCCTTGTGTCAACATGCTGAGTTAGTAATTATTTATATTCTGGTAGCACCTAGAGGCCCCAATTAGTGTTTTACTCCTTCAGCAGGCACATGTGTAACATTTGCTGATTCACAGTTCACACGCTAACACTTCCAATGGAGAACTGCATTTTCAGGTTTAGTCACAGTGGAGGTGTGAAAGTACATACGCAGAAAGTAGGCATTAACGTAATGCATCTTGGTTCCTGAAAACTGGGCGATACATCTGCATGTATACTCACCTGGCCAATTGGGGTAATACTGAGGCCACTCAGCAGTCTCCCCCTGGTGGTCTACATTAGTAGGTGTGAAAACACTGACATATATTTCATATACAGAGAAAGAAAGACTTGACCAAACCTGAAGTCCTTACTCAGTTTGTTACTTATCGTTTTACAGAGGGAAAACTGCCACTGGCTTCAATGAGATTTTCACATAAGTAAATGCTTCAGGATTTGGTCCTGTGTTGCATTTTCTCTTTTCTTTATTCACAGAACAATTACTGCACAGGTGGCGGCAGTAGAAGTGCAAGGTTTTGTACACTGCACTGATACTATACCTCAATCGTGGAACCACTTCTCACCTCGGTGAGAATACAGAGTGTGATAGTGGATTTGGATGTGAGCACTATCCAATAGGAATAGAATTCATTTTATTAAAGCCACTAAGCAGTCATCGGTTGGTAATGATTTTTGGTCACTACTAACCTGAGCCAATCTTAACCGTACAAATGTACAACAACTAGCAGTGATAGCAGTAGCTGTAACTAGCTAAAACTTTTTCTGCCTTCATTTACACTTGCAGAATTCCCACAGTCTTCAAAGAAAGTTACTACTACTACTACCCTGAGCCAATCTTAACCAATGATCTAGACGCAAAAGTTCCTATAACCCAGCACCAATCCCTTGAAACAACTATTCTCCATAAACAATTTTATGATGAAATTTTATATAGGGCTGTCAGAGGACGGCTGGCCCTTGTAAGTGAAGTAGATCTAGCTCCCCTGTATCAGAAAAGGTGCTCCCAGTTGGTCTAATTAAGGTGAGGGGGCTGCAGTTTGGGTGCCTGGGAACTGACGGAGCTGAAGTATGAGGAAGCCTACTTTCCGCCCTCCCAAGTTGGTGCATGGCGGAATGGCTGTAACTGCAGGAGTTTCTGCTCCAGTTTCTGCAGGCAGTCAGACAACAGAAGCAGCAGGAGGTACAACTGGATCTATGGAAGCTGCTACCATGCTTGAGGAACAACCGCAGTACTTCCTAGAGAGCCTGCAGAGGGAAAGGATCAGTGGGCACAGGTATAAAGCGGGAAAGAAGGTTCAAGGACTAGAAGGCATAAGGCCCAATGGAGGGAATGTTTTGCTAGTGGAAGAGAGGGGCACACAGGAAGCCTTTTCCCCATGTGATGTGTGCTTTTAAAATTGGCTTGGTTGCGCTGAGCACAGAAGAAATGGGGGAGACTCTGGATGACACCCTGCCCATCACTACATTTCAAGAAGAAGCAAAGACAGAGGAGTTCTCAGGGTTTGTATGCTTTTGTTGTGGGGGGATGGGGCAGATTGGAAGGTATTACTCCTGTAAGAACATGGGCTGTGGGAAACCTGGAAGCCTAAGACTTGCATGCCCGAGCTGACAATGTGATTACTAGGAGGTTCAGATCCAGAGGGGCAGGAGATGGCCTGAATGTTTCAGGTGTGGGAAAATGGGACATATCAGGCAGTACTTCCACTTGAAGAGGGAACTAGGGAAAAATGGTGTCTGTTGGAGGTGCGAGCCCTGCAGAGCAAGGGAAGTAATTCCCCTGATGGAGGTCCCGAGGGAGAGAAGGGTAAAAGGAGTGGAAGCTTATGACAGAGGTGAAACACTGCACAGTGGAGACTCAGACAGGGTTTGATCAGGCTGATCAGTGTGAAGCTGGGGCCCAGATAGGACCTTAGAGGAACAGCTTGTGAGAACAGCACAAGTATGGAGGTTGCAGAAAAATTGGATGCTGCAGCTATGGCAGCAACATTTATAACTGCTAACTCCACAAATACAGAAGTGAAAGGAGAGGATGTGAGAGGCCTGCTTTCCTTGGCAGAAATGCGCTGGATGGAACGTGCTGCACTTGAAGAATATTTTTCTGCTCGGTCCCCAGGGAAATCAGCCCCCAAAGCCGTACAGGGTGCGCCCCTGGCGTTTCAGGGCGTAGACCACGTCCATGGCTGTCACCGTCTTGCGCTTGGCGTGCTCGGTGTAGGTCACCGGATCGCGGATCACGTTCTCCAGGAAAACCTTCAGCACCCCGCGGGTCTCTTCGTAGATCAGCCCCGAGATGCGCTTCACCCCGCCGCGGCGAGCCAGACGGCGGATCGCAGGCTTGGTAATGCCCTGGATATTATCCCGCAGGACCTTCCGGTGCCTCTTAGCCCCGCCTTTTCCTAGGCCCTTTCCACCTTTCCCACGTCCAGACATGGTAACGGTAACAAAACAACACAGTATACTTGAAGAAGGCAGGCAGGTAGCAAGCACTGAAAGAAAAGGTAGAGTTGTTAGAAGAAAAGCAAGAACTGAAGATCTTCCAGGAGCTCAATCTGGAAGAGAGAGTGGGATCTCAAACACAGATCCAGGGCATGCAAAAGGAGCTCCAAGGGGGAGATGAGTTGCTTTTTGAAATTCTCCAGCTGAAAAGGAGAGCTGGAGCAATGACAGACTGAAAACCAGACTGGTAAAGGTTGAAGAAGGAGATGTGGATGGTGGATGTGGAAGGAGACGTGGATGGTGCCCTGGTAAAGGCATGGATTGTAAAGCTAGCTTTAAGGACTGTGGGGAATAGGGATGTGTATGAGTTTATATGGATTTGTTGTGTGTTTTGTTTAGGAGTGAGAGCAGTCCAGATGGGGCCTCATAGGTCAGGAAAAAACCTGCTCGTGAAATGTCACAGGGTGGCTTGCCCTATAGGTCCAGCTTTCTGTTGGGCAAACTAAGGGGGCTGCACTTGGTGTTATAAACGGTCAGAGAGAGAACCAAGGAGAAAAACCTGGCTGAGAGCGAGTGAGCTAGGAAGCAGGAGCCAAAGTCCCCTGGGAAGGGAGACAGGGAGAGCCTCAGATGTGAAGAGTGAGCTAAGGAACTGTTTGTTTACTTGTTTAAGTTTGGACAATAAAACTGCCTGAAGTTAGAATGGCCATGGCAGGGAGTTCTTAGCAAGCTGGGGAGAAGCCCTACCTTGTGACACGGCTCTCTGGCTGAATGCTGCACTTCATTTCCTGTTTCTCAGTATGAACAACAGTGAGCTTAAATAAAAAACACCACTGAGAAAGTTACAAAACCTGCTGCTATTGAAGTCGACTTCCATTACCCTCAGTGGAATCAGGATTGGGCCTTATGACAGCTAAATAAATATTTACCACATAAAATTATATATGTCACAAAGGGAATTCAGTACAAGGTTTAGCATACTTGTCCCTGTAACAACATTGCCCCTGAGTGGAATGAGGTTGTTCTCCTCTGTGTGGCTGTCATTTTAATTATACTTCCCAGGAGGATAAAAGCAGTAGTAAGTGTACTACAAACAAAAAAGTAGTACATATACAACATGACAGAAGAACAGTTGACAGGCAACAAGGAGCTGCCATCTTGACAATTTGATGTTGCTTACATCTGCAAAACCTTACTCACACTCCTAGTCCCACTGAAGACAGCAAACTATTCTCTTGAGTAAGGACTGTTGATATGAGTACAAGTTTGAAGTGCTGTACACCGCACATCACCTTTTTATAGGAAAACTGTGGACTTAAAGGTAGTTCAAAGTTGTCAGGTAAATTCTACAGTTTGAAAAAGTTGGTTAATTTGACAGTTTTAATGGCTATCAGAGAAGCAAACAAAGTTAAAAAACTACAATTCTGAAACATTCCAGTTTTCAAGATTTCTAATAAGAAGGAAAATCTTTTCAGTCCTAGAATATGTCTACACTGCTGGGGTGTGACTGCATTTGTGTAGATGAGCCCAAGCTAGCTTTATCTAGCTAGCTTCTGTACCGAGACAGTGAAGCTGCAGCAGTCTGTTTCAGTGTGGGCCTGTACAACCTCCTTGGAGTCTTGGGTAATTACTCACTGGGGTCTAGCCCACACGGAAGCCAGTGGTGCTAATTCCAGTACGAGCTCGATTAAAGCTAGCTCCTTTATGTCTACACAAGCAGCAATCACACCCTATGATTGTGGTGTACCATACCGTACTTAATGTAATCAAACTATCAAGATGTTCATTTCTGGTTCTTGTTGTTTATTCCTTTTCAGTATATTTAAAACACTTGATATTTAAATAATGTGGTATTATAATATCTTTTACATTACACTATGGCCCATAGTGATAGATAATCACAGATATTTACAAACATCATTCCTTTCAATTTATAGCAAATAGGAAAGTCATTAATTCATTAAAATTAAAAAGATACACTCATCCTTTTCACAGATCCAGCTCAGTGTTACATGTTATTAACATTCTTTAGATAATTTTAATCTGAATGGGGTAATTCATGTTTATTTTCTTAATGAATGAAAAAAATATATTGATCATCCTGTCTCAAGAATTGCGGGAGGTATTGGGTCTTAAGCATAGGCCCTCATTCATATAAATATTACAATCACTGAGTTATCCTCTGATAAACAAAAGCTGAAATATGTGTGTAACCCTTCTGCCCATCTAAGTTGGCAGCAACAAGGGCCGGGTTCTGCATCTAGGGTTTCCGTTTCAATAACACAATGCAAAACCGGCTTGAGCCCCCACCCAGTGACCTGGGACAATTACATACTACCCCCTGGACGCCTCTATGAGGCAATACTTCCCCTCTCGCAAGCACGGAGTCTGAGTGTAGCAGAAAATGTTTAATAACATGAGGTAAATGACATCAGCATTAAATTGGAAAAACACCACAAACAGGATTCATAACACAAACCATGAGCAAAAGTCCCACTTCAGCAAATTGGGCTGTGTCCTTTCCCTTTGGTTCTTGAATCCAGCAACCCAAAAATCACCCAGAGTCCCCAAAGTCCAACACCCCCAAAGTCTCTGTCCCTGGTCAGTGCAGCCCCAGAGTAAAAGGGGGGCACGCAGGGTGTTAAGGGGCACCTTACGTGATCTGAGGCTGGCCAGCTGTCTCTCCGTGGGGTTCCTCCGCAGCCTTCATCACGAGCCAGTCCACTTCCTGCTGTCCCACGAACTGCTCTGCTCTACGAGCTGCTCCGCTCCACTCACCGACCTGTGAGCCACTCCAGCCGTCTCCACAAATGGCTCCGCTCACCGACCTGTGAGCCGCTCCAGCCGTCCCCAAAAACAGCTCCGCTCGCCGTTCCTTGGGCCGCTCGCTGCTCCTCCAGCCATCCCCGCAAACTGCTCCACCAGCCGCTTAGCAATATTACAACATTACAAGTTTTCATAAAAGACTTTACTTGGCTTATTTGTATACACAATAACATTGTATATAACCAGTTGATTCAACTGGTTATTCTTTAGTGTTTAGACCTCTGTTCTCCCCTTGGGGTTTCTAGACACAGACTTGTCTAAGTGCTGCTTTCATCTAAGTGTTAGTATTGTCCTTTCACATGTAAGCAGAGTCAGGATGAGCTCTACCCTGACATCTGGTGGTGAATTATGCCGAGTGTGGAAAAGAACTCCAGGGGCTGATCTTGTTTGCATAGGCACACCCACTCGCCTGGCATGAGACAACAGCAACTGATAGTGGTTACTTTGGATGGGGTGGGATCCCCAGTTTCTCTGTTATTGGGGCAGGAGAAATAAAGTGTTGTTACCCTGATTCTGTGAATCAAGGACAATGAAACTGTTTTATGACTGGTAGTGAAGAACTCAGGGTAGATGGATTTGGGGAGACTCAGGACCGGAAGGGCTGTTGAGAGTCACTCTGCAAGTAGGCTGGTGGAAGCCTGGGTGAGACTTCCATGCTTGTAGGCTGGCTACTGGTGCCAGGGCTCTGAGCCACAGGAGCATAGTATTAAGGCAAGGTTACAGAACATGCAGTGACAGAACCCCTTACTAGTCTGAGTGATCCTCTAAATGTCACACTCACCCATATAAAATTCCTTGTACACTGCATCAACTACTGGCATGATTGGCAGTGTGGTTTCTTGACACAGAATAATACTGTTCCACATAATGCTACAGCTTTGGGCACTTGTCTCCTCACAAAATATTTTGTTCTCCCAAGAGTGTTGAAACAAAGGCAACTCAAAAAATGTACACACAAGATTTTGTGCCAATTCTCTGTGGGAACTGCTGGAATTGTGTTGATAGGACATACTGTACATGGATGCTTAGCAACATGCATGCAATATGCTACTGCTCTCATTAGGCCTGTCATTGATTTAATTACATCTTCAAAGTACAGTAATATCAACTGCTTATATATTAGGGTTCAGAAAAATTCAGTCATTTTCAGACACCTCTGAGTGGTTGTAATGGCTGAGCCAGAATGATTTGTATCTGGTAAACCTTCTTATTCTTTTAAGGCTCTGACATCTATTAGGTGACATTCTACTAAAATTCATCCAAACATACTAGATGTATTGAAACTGTATGACAAACCAGTGACAGATTCATGGTTAATGCCTAAGCTAGTCTGATGCACAGGCTGACAAGCACAGTGCTTGTGTGCCGCTACAGGCAGGAACAATGGTGCAGGAGACATCCTGCCCACAACAGCTTGTGGCCAAGAAAAACGGCTACAGTGCAGGAGTAATTATCTGCATCACTGTTAATCATGGCAAGATTTTTTACTCTACAGTAAAATATAGCCATAAAATAGAACCATCAAATGTTTACAGTAAATACATTCTCACTTATTTTTCAAAATAGTGGATCTAGCAAAATATAATACAGAGTAATATTTTTGAATAAAACAATATTATATCCTCAAATACAATTCCACCATATCTATGGTACAATGAAGTACTTTACAATAAATCCGTTGGTATGAAATGATCAGACAGTTAAATGTGAACTATGCTGACTTATAAATGCAAAAGGGCAGATCCTCAGCTGCTGTCCATTGGCATAGCTCCACAGAAGTCAAGTTGGGGGATCTAGCATATACCATAGAGAGAACACATGCTGGTGTGTTAAGGGATACATATTTTATTAGCATGATGGCTGCATTACTCACAAGTGGCTGTTACAAGTGAGCCATGCAGGCCACACTGAAAGAGTAACTGGATACACAATCATGAGGGTGTACTTTTATGTGGCCCTAAGCCTCTACTTTCTGAGAAGTTGGCCCTTTCAGTCTGATCTGTATTCCTACAGGGGCAGGGAGACACAAACTGCATCTGCAAAGATTCAATCCTTGGGGAGGGCAGCTGGTGTTTCCATTGGAGGGGTATAGTTTCAGTAGGCTCAACAGGAGGCCCTAGGCCATGTGCTGAACAAGTGCGCCCACTGTCCACCTTAGCTTTACTCCCCTTCTCAACCAGTGACTCCTGCTTTTTGGAATGTTCTGGTAACCTTTGGGCCCCACAACAGAGCAGCAGTGTGGGCAAGTGACATGGGCTTGGTCTCCCACAGCATCTTCTTGGGGCATGACAGGGCCCTGTACTCACCTGATTGGCAGTCCCCTTGCCCAGGTAGTCATCAGTACAGGTCCAGAGGTGGGAGGCTCATCCCTCCTTCTGAGTCCCAAGGGAGTCTACCTCATCCAGATCTAGCAATATTCTCAGCAGAGAAAAATAAAGACAAACACAAAATCATCATCAGAAGCCATAGACAGGTCCCCCTTCCTTCAAGGGGCCAAGATAGGCTTTGGATGCATCTTCCAGGCGTCTAGCTCTTGCGGGCTGTTGGAGGTCATAATGGAGAAAAAGGCAAAGAAAAACAAACCAATCAATAGGAGACAGTATGTCACGGAGTCACTCACCACACTGGTGCCTCCTGCTGGACATTTTGGGAATTAGCTCTGGTCAGCAGGTGTGCTTTCCAGTGGTGGTGGCTCTCTCATCCTTGTCTCTGCCTGCAGACCCACCGCAGTTCCAGTCTCACTGCCTCTGCTTCGTGGCACAGCCCTCTGGCCATGTCACTCTCCGAGTTCCCCCCTTTCGGGGGACTCCTCTGCAACAGTCTAGCCACTCCTTGCAGCGACTTGGCAGTCCATAGCCTGGCCGCTTCTTCAGCGGCAAGTGGCGGAGGGAAGGGAACCCCAGACCTGCCCACTACTCTGGGTCCCAGCCCAGGGACCCTGTAAACAACAGCTTCCCACTGCCCCTCCTTTCTTTCTCCACTCATTTGTCTCAATTCCCTGGGCCTCTTCCCTGCAGGACCAGCATCTTTGGCTCCTGCCTCTGGCTTCTTCACTCTATTCCCAGGGCTTCAGGCCTGCAAGTCCTGGCAGCCCTGTTCACGGTGCTAGTTTCTGCAGCCCTCTAGGAAGCCAGTCCTCTCCCTTGGGCTTTCTGCAGTGGACTGACTTGCTCTGTCCTGCAGCTCCCTTTTATATGGGCTGGCTGGGCCCTGATTGGCTAGTCCAGCCACTGCCCTAATTAGCTGCAGCCACAACCCTAATTGGCTGTTTCCTTGCAGCCCTCCAGGCTGGGTTTTAAGCCTATCAGGGCCAGTGCGGGGCAGATGCCCCGTCACACAGCAGCAATCCTCTTCTTCAAAGGGGCACCAGCAAACTGTAGTCTAATTCAGTGGTTCCCAAACTTGTTCCGCCACTTGTGCAGGGAAAGCCCCTGGCGGGCTGGACCGGTTTGCATACCTGCCGCGTCCACAGGTTCGGCCGATCGCGGCTCCCAGTGGCCGCGGTTCGCTGCTCCAGGCCAATGGGAACTGCTGGAAGCAGCGCGGGCCGAGGGACGTACCGGCCGCCGCTCCCTTTGGCCTGGAACAGCGAACTGCGGCCTGCACAAGCAGCGGAACAAGTTTGGGAACCACTGGTCTAATTCAACGCTTTCTGGTACTGTGATGCAAGAACCCCTTAATGCCAACTGGCCAGGGAGTTACAGGAATGTCCTAATTCTGGTATGTGTATTCTCGTTCACCAAAAATTGTCATGTGAGGTCTTAAATGAAAGATGGGATCACACTGGTTATTAATACCATTGTGAAATGTATGTACTGATACTGTGTAAGGAGTTATGTATATATACTGAAAATATATATTTAAGGTCTATATCAAGGCATTAGTCAGTAGCAGAGGTGAAGAACAGATTTTCCTCCAGACAGACAGTAAGAAGTGTATATCTCTCTGTAAGGATGAAATTAAGCTTTCTAAGCTAACACAATGGATCCCCATTTCCATATGAAGTCAGATGTTAACAAAGAGATGTGAAGTCAATGGGGAAGCAGCACACAGGAAAATCAAGCCATGGGTGGTTATTCTGTCTCTGAGGACTAGGGTGACCAGATAGCAACTGTGAAAAAAACGGGACAGGGGGTGGGGAGTAATAGGCGCCTATATATGAAAAAGTCCCCAAAAATGGGACTCTCCCTATAAAAACGGGACATCTGGTTCACCCTACTGAGGACACTCAGTGAACTTTGTTGGCATATGTAGGAGGTAAAGAAGACACCCTCTAATTTTACACCTAGGAAGTAAATGGGCAGTGCGTTTCTATTCATGAAAACGGGATCTCAACTAAGGTTAGTTGAAAAGCGGCAAGAGATTTGGTGAGATAAACTTTTTAGACAGGAGGTTGATCTGATAGCTAAATTTAGTCTCTAGAAAGCATGCTATGATTTTGTTTTATATGTAATTTTTTGGTTTTAATATCCTTACTTACTATCTCTAGAATCTTTGATAATAAACAACTTCTTCTTCTAACTATAAACTTTCTAAGTGCTGTGTTGTTAAGCAAAGTGCTGGTCCTGCATTGTCTTGCAAACTGGTTGTATCCTATTCCTTTGGAGACAGGAGTCCTGATATTTCTGTGAGTAGCCAGTGACAGGGGTTGGATATCACAGGGGAAAGCTTCAAAGGGACTCAGGGACTGGGGTGCACCTGTTCTTAACCTGAAAGGCAAAATAAAGATTGGCATAGCCCAGAGGTGAGTGCTTGAGTGGCTCACAGGCTGGTGGGTATTAGGGATCTGACACCCAGATAAGCACAAGCAAGACTCCCTCCTGCTGGAGGCAGGGAGTAACAAGGTGACTCACAGTCCTGGGTACCCTGAAAACCATCAGAGGTGAATCAGTCATAAATGCTAAAGCAGCTATTCAGGAACTGGTCCACCTTCCTTTCAAGAAACTCTGCCAGATTACGGCCATGTGAGCTGGCGGTGAGCCAGGGCTGCTGCAGATTGAACTCCTCTTTTCAGGCCCTTATTCCAGGCCTCACATGCCTTGTAGGGCTGCTTGAGCCCACAGCAGATCCTTAACCCCTTCTTTCCCAGTGTGGAGTTTTGTACACCCCATCACAGCAAGATAGACTGCTGCAATTCTTATCCCCATATTTTCCACTGCTGGGTGGAATTGTATGTAGCCTCTCTAAACTGTATGTAACCCCAATTTATATATAGAAACTGTGTGGTCTCCATTATAAAGTCAACATTTGCCAATGCATACCATGCAGTTACCACAGTTATTTCCTATTTTGAGTAAAAGGAAAAGCTGAGGTATTAGAGATAGCATTGTGTAGCATTTGCTCCAAATACTGATTCATGAATGGAGGTTACTATTCACGGTCTGCGCAATAGACCAATATATATGTTGTGTTCTGCTGACTCTGACTTTTAATTGGGATACAATTAGGGGCAGCCATTTTAAAACACACAACCTTGTCTGATTAAAAACTGAGGGCTTGATCTTATAAACACTTCATCCTGGACATAGTGCTTAATCTGCTGTGAGTACTCCCACTTGTGGTAATTAGTATAATGTCCAGTTCTGATTGTACTATTGAGCCCAAATCCATGTACTTCTCATGGTTGGTGTGTGCATTATGAAAGGGGATGCATAGTACTAATTTACTGCATGTTAAGGACAAGAATCTCGCTCAGAGGACTGAGTCCCCCTTACTCATCTGCACAGACTATGGCTTCACTGGTCACAGTGCGCAGGAAAGAACAGGCACTCTAGGGCTGCAACTCTTGCTCCTGCTCCCCATGAAGAAGGGTAGGGTGTATGTGGGCAGGGGTGGGAAATGGGCTGAGCCTTCATTCCATCCTCCCAGTGTGCTGGCTATTAGACCTGAACCAGAACAGAGGGGGATATAATTGTGGTATTGGGGACTGTGTCTTTAAGGGCTAAGCTGCCCAGACAGAGAGGCTGGGCAGGCACTGTGAAACTCTTGTTGTTCTGCACAACCAGCTGGAACCAGACACAGAATAAAACAAATATTTCCCAAACCTCTTAAGTACCAAGTGGTCACTGAGCATCACAGTAATCTGCTGCTGGCCTTATAGTTGGCCCTGCTTGGCATCAGATTGCTGTCACCCTAACACCTCCAAGCAAGAAGAATTGTGTTTCTGAGAGTCACACTTTGTTCCCTGCTCTGCCCTTGGGACAGTACCACTATGTTGTGCCTCTTACGCAAGCCAGGTCATAAAGTTACAAATTAGTAAGAAATTCTTTCATATCTCTTAGATACTGCAGGTCCTGTATGGTAAACAAATTTGTAAAATTGCAAATCAACAAGAAGACTTTTGATTTAGATACCCTTTGGGGTAAACCAGGAAGAACTTGTAAATGCTGTTTCACGTACACTATCCTCCTATCCTGGGAGCGTTTCCCTCCCTCCACCCCAGTTTACACACACCTGTCTGTTAAAACCAGTAATACATAAAAGTAAGTGCAGATACATTTGTTTCTGTCTAGACAAGTACTGTATTAAGCAGGGCTGGGGCAGCAGTTGTCATGGTGATGAACAAATAAAGTCTTGCAGCTGAAAGCCAAATATTGGGATATTCATACTTTCTTTGTAATACAGTTTTACAGTGTTAGAGATGTCAGAGTGAATTTACAATCAGAGAAATGGCAACTTTTCCCCAGTTCAGTGTTGACCATTACCAGTAGAACCATTAATACAAAACAGTACAGACAGTAAAAGAATAGACTTTAATATTTCACAGTGAAACTGTCTGCATTTTCTGCGTTGTAAGATTACAGCCCCAAAAATCTGTTCTAAAAATTGCCATTTAGTGTAAAAAGGGATCAACAGATTTGAAAGAGTGCTGTTTTTACCTTTACGGTGTAAAAGAATGACTAACTTTATATTATTCTATGCTGCTTTGACGTCTATCTTTGAAAATTGTAGGGATTTAATTTCACAGTTTATTAGAGCTGGCCAGGAAGCAAGTTTCCCAACATGTGAAACTTTGAGGTTTTAAAAAAAAAGTGAGAATAGCTTAAATGGTTGGCTATTGTTGAGGTATACACACCACTATAGACCACTCCTTCCCCTTTGGCTATCCATGTTAACTTTTGTGCCAGAGCAAAAGTAAGTTAGCCCTTGCCTACACTTAAAAGGATTTGCTGGTAGAGCTATCCCAGTAACCCCACAAGTGGAGATGCAGCTTATACTGGCAAAAGACTTTTGACAGCATAGCTTAAACCAGTTCCCTGAACAGAATAAGCTATATTGGCAAAAGGGCTTTTTTGCAAATATTACTGCAACTACAGTAGGGATTTTGCTGGCACAGTTAGATTGGTCAGGGGTATGATTTTTCATAACTAATCAACATAGCTATGCCGGTAAAACTTTCTAGTGTGGATCAGGTCTTAGTGGCAGATGTTTACAGATAGGTCTGAACATAAACAGTATCACCCAGATATATTGGGGTCATATTTTAACTCTTTGCACTCAAATTAAATCAAGGTATACTCCCCTTGGTATATTACTATTTAATTTATTAAATAAATGGTTAGAATAAGTCTTTCTGGATTCTAAATATCCTGGTGTATATAATAAATCCACAATATATGGAGTTGTTATATACACCAGGACATTGTTATATATTTGTTCCTACTGAGCAAGCTGAAGCATGTATCTTCTCAGCCAGCAAATTAACTCTCTTAATACTGGAAAATTTGCAAAGTGCTACTGCCAATATTTCAAGTAAGTGCCCCAATAACATGGGTACCTAATTAGCATCAAGAATAAACAGGATAGGGTTCCTGAGCAATGTATTTTCACTACTTACCTCATTTTCAAGGCTCCATATGTCTCTGAATGATTTCTGGAGATATTTGTAAGTCTACATAGTCCAAAATATTTTCCTTTCAAAGCAAAATCAATTGTAAGGACTCAATCTATAACCTATTTTAAGAATTCCCCAGACATTCATTACTTGCTAGTATCTTATGCATTTCACCTCTTCCCTGTCTGTTAATAAATTCAAAAGCATTTTGATAAAGTAGTGTTTGAAGTACATCTGGGTTGTTAAAAATGTATTTGACTTGTCTTTTGTATCATTTGTAAACTCATTTAAGACATCCTGCTTTGACTTCAGAGTATTCAGATGTTGCATCATTACTGTCGGATCTTTCAATATTGCACTGAGTGTCCTGTTGACAGAAACATAATGAATATTACAGCTTAAATTCTGGTTGCTCTTGCTTAACAAGACTATAGAGGTTTCTGCATAGTCAAGTCTTGGTACAGCTGCTTTCTTTTATGGTTACTATGGAAAACAGCAGTTATTTGCTCATGGTGAAGAAAAAAATCATCTTTCTTTCAAAGATCACTTGTAAGTGAATCTCTCCCTGGTCTAAGCTATATTCATGTAGCTTTTGCTCTAATATGAACATCACATTTTGTGAGACTATATTTTGAAGGCTCCACTGATGTAGAAAGGTTATTTATTTTTCAGCCATAAACAGAAAATAATCATTCTCTTGAATATTCTGAATCAAAATGGTTACTTACAGGCTTGTTCAAAGCCCACTGAAGTCAATGGGAGTCTTTCCATTGCCTTCAAAGGATTTGGATTATGTCCTTGCTGAGAGATCAAATGATTCACTAAGTAACTGAACAGCCTCACAGGTTTGCAGAGAGCCTGTATTTACTCTGTAAAGAAACACTCACACACATACAGATTAGAATGTAAATTTGGGAGGGCAGGGCCCATGTGTTCCTGTGCATTTGTACAGTAATGCCTAACACTGTATCCCAGTACAAATAACAGAAGCAACAACATGATGAAGTCTGAAGATATGTGCAATACAGACTGATTTCTGTGAGATCTGGAAAGATGCATATTAAGAGTGAAATTAATTCATCCATCCCACACAAACCCTGAATAATCAGGCTTTGGGTATGACATTAAGCAGGGTAAGGGTGATGGAATTAGTTTGATATAATGACCACTGCTGCTCCAAAGGTGGTTAGATTCACAGGATCTTCAGAGTCAGGCATCCTGTGGTCAACTGCCTAATGTCTCCTATGGGTAGGATTGTATGATTCCATAACACCTTGTTCTTATACAGGTTGGCCAAAGGACTGAGTACTTTATATGTTCTTGCATTAGCAGTCTCACATCTTGAGCAGGCAGCCCACAATTTGCAACCTGCTGATTTTCTCCTGTTTTGATCCTTTAGTTTTGATGTGCCACTCTTGTGCAGTGTTAGCAGCATTTTTTAAAATCTGTGCTCATTAAACTAAATTTAATTAAACTTTATTTATAGAAAAGCAATCAATGCTCATATTTTATCTAGGGTTTCACCTTCCCAGGTAGCCTATGGGTTAGAGTCAAGCTCCAGCATGAAAGGCCACAAGCAATGAAAAGGGGAAAGAAAGAGATTGGTGGGTGGGTGTGCACGCGCAAACCCTCTGTCAAGGCCGCTTCCCCACTTTGAACTTTAGGGTACAAATGTGGGGGCCTGCATGAAGACTTCTAAGCTTAACTACCAGCTTAGATCTGGTCCGCTGCCACCATTCCCAAATGGATTCCCTTCCCTGGGAAGCCTTGAGAAACCTTTCACCAATTCCTTGGTGAATACAGATCCAAACCTCTTGGATCTTAAGACAAGGAGAAATTAACCATCCCCCTCCTTTCTCCCACCAACTCCTGGTGAATACAGATCCAACCCCCTTGGATCTAAAAACAAGGAAAAATCAATCAGGTTCTTAAAAAGAAGGCTTTTAATTAAAGAAAAAGGTAAAAATCATCTCTGTAAAATCAGTATGGAAAATAACTTTACAGGGTAATCAAACTTAAAGAGCTCAGAGGACCTCCCTCTAGCCTCAGGTTCAAAGTATAGCAAACAAAGATAAACACTCTAGTAGAAGGTACATTTACAAGTTGAGAAAACAAAGGAAAACTAAACCGCCTTGCCTGGCTATTTACTTACAAGTTTGAAATAGGAGAGACTTGTTTAGAAAGATGTGGAGAACCTGGATTGATGTCTGGTCCCTCTCAGTCCCAAGAGCGAACAACTTCCCAAACAAAGAGCACAAACGAAAACCTTCCCCCCCTCCCCCAAGATTTGAAAGTATCTTGTCCCCTTATTGGTCCTTTGGGTCAGATGCCAGCCAGGTTACCTGAGCTTCTTAACCCTTTACAGGGAAAAGGATTTTGGAGTCTCTGGCCAGGAGGGATTTTATAGTACTGTACACAGGACAGCTGTTACCCTTTCCTTTATAGTTATGACAACTTCCTTTTACGGATAGGTCTAGCAGGCTGCTTCAGGTAGCACTGTTTGGTTTCCATAGAAAGGGAAATGAAACAGCAAATTACCTTAGGAAATCACAAAGTCAGAAGGGATGGACACTCATGAAAGTGTGTTGTAGCTTTATGTCATCTAATAATTCTGGTGGTGGCTACTTTGCATGTCTCCTAACAACTCAGGATAATTCATTTGCAACAAAGTCCCTTACCTGCTTTTACATTTTTGTTTGCAGTGTTGTTGTAGCCATGTTGGTCAAAGGACACGAGAGAGACAAGGTGGATGAGGTAATATATTTTATTATTATCTGAAAAAAGGGCTCTGGGGAGCTTGAAACCTGGTCTCTCTCACCAACAGATGTTGGTCCAATGAAAGATATTACTTCACCCACCTTGTCTCTCTGCTTTTACACTGACATTGTGCAAAAGAAATGCTTGTGATGATATTCAATATATTGTCTCCCACTCTACTCCAGAGCAGATTTGGGATTGCCTCTCCTCCTTTAGTTCACCACTGCCTGCCTCTTGCTTTCACAAGTCCATTCTGCACAGGCTTTTCGCTACATTTTTGCTTATTGCTATATTGCATGACCCAAAGAGAGAGGTAGAGAGAAAAAGAGAGATCCACTGCAAAAGCAACCTTTTTGTTTTTGGAATCAAGCCAGCATACATAATAATGGATGCCTCAGAAATAAGAGTCTGCCTCTTTCTCTCCCTCTCCATTTTTACAGGATCTATATTTCCTCCACTCTCTTCTATCCTTCAGCTTGACCATTTAATTATCTCTACTCAAATAGTGGCAGCCAAGTAATATCTTGATAAACATCATAGCATTGAAAACAAGGAATAAACAGATAAACTGTGTGAAGAGGAAACAAGAGAATTTCTTATTATTTTTCTTTGAATGTTTCTAGCTACCTATTCCCCAACCAGCATTTTGCCTTTCCAGAAATTATAGATCTCACAGGCAGGCAAGCTCTGGGTGTCTGTTCACACTGGAACCAAAATGCCAGCATGTTGCCCCACACCCCATTAGGCTGTAGCAGTCTCTCTCTGTTGCGCCTTGCTCTCAATTCCACATTCAAACTGCAGGTGAGGCATCCCATTAGAAATTACTCATTTCAGTCACACCAACGGGCTTTTCTCAGTGCCTCACTGATCCAGAGACCCTCAGCTCCTCTTCCTCCTCCCTGTCCATTTGGGGATGGCTAGTACTAGCTGCTCTAGTCAGAAGCAGTCCTTGCATTCTGAGGAGTGCATGGAGTGTGATTATGAGCCTACATAAGAGGAAGGGGGAGGACGCCAAAAAGTATTTGCTTCCTCTTATCCCCAGAATCTAACCTCTATTTAGCCCAGAGATCTCAAACTCAAATCACCACGAGGGCCACATGAGGCCTAGTACATTGGCCCGAGAACCGCATCACTGACACCTTTTCATACAAAGATACAAAAGCCCCCCGCTCTGCCTCCGGCCCTGCCCCCACTCCACCCCTTCCACAAGGCCCCACCCCTACCCCACCTCTTCCCATCCCTTCCCCACCCCCATTCCAACCCCTTCCCCAAAGTCCCTGCCCCAACTCTGCCCTTTCCATGCCCCTATTCCAACCCCTTCGCCAAATCCCTGCCCCGGCCCCGCCTCTTCCTCCTGGAAAGTCCTAAGCGCCTTTGGCGGTGGGAAACGCTGGGAGGTAGGCGGAGGAGCGGGGATGCAGTGCGCTTGGGGGGGTGAAGGGGGGGGCCAAGGATTGAGGGGAGCTATGGCAGGCCGCAGGAAATAACTCCGCGGGCTGCGTGTTTAAGACCCTTGATTTAGCCCATAAAACATTACTCTGAATTTTTTGTTAAACTCTGAGCTGTTGCAACAGTATAGATATTTGAACATACTTAAGTTGAGCCAATAAAATAATAAACCTTTAAATACTTCAGAAGCATAAAATTCACACATTCTTCAATTGTCACAATATGATGAAGCTCTGAATTGTAAAATGAATGAAATGCTGTAATACTGCTTGTCAAAATATCCTTTTTATTTACCAGGTGACAGCAGTGAGAGAATCCCTCCCACCACTGCAATGGTGTTATGACTTTGATATTATTTATATCATCTATCCATACTAAATTTTTTCCAATGCCCTAAACCCTTCCAGCTTAATAAAATCAAGCCAAGAAATAAACTACCCAGGTGGGTAGCCAAAATGAGCCAATTTCAGTTCTATGAATTAAGTTCATGTTATAGCTACCAGCAAGCAGACATCTTATCCCCACCAGGTCAACAAAATGCTTAATTAAGTCGATGTGCCTCACACCATGTTCTGGACACCAAGCCAGGGTGCTGGCCAGCTGTCAGAGGATGTGAGTTCCAATGGTGTGGACCTTCTACTGTGAACAAATTTCCACTGTTTCTGGATAGTTCTGTCCTGGGGACTGACAGCAAACACATCTCACCTGACATCAGCTATCATCATAGCACAAGGTTGAGAAGTAGTTTCTCAGGTAATCAGATCCCAGATCTGGACACACCCACCCTGCCTAGGTGCTCAGCATGATGGGATTGCTTGGCCAAATGGTCCCTTGTGGCTGGTGTTGGATCCCCAGTCTCCTTGTTATTGGGACAGGAGTAATAAAGGATTATTAACCTTGTTGTGTGAACCGAGGGCAGCAGAACTGTACCTGGCATACCCTGATGGAGGGACTCACCCTCAACTGAATGGCACTCAGTAGGCAGGGGACATGGGTTCCAAAGTGCAATGAGTTGAAAGAGAGTGGGGACAGGTGGTGGTGTGGGCCCTGTTAAGGGTCTTAGATACCATTTGACCATTCCTCTGCATAGTATAATAAAGGAGCTATTTTAAACTCAATTGAGAGTTTTATTACATGTTGCAGAGCTGAAATCACTGATACCTAGATGTAAGTATTAGACCTACTTTGGGACAGTTTCTCTATTGCAAGAGACTGCCCAGTGTACACCAGTAGTGAGGCTCCCCCACTAACAGCTGAAATCACTGAAAGCTGTGTTAAGCAGGGGGCCCTGAAGACACCTTGGCAAGTGGCCAGCCGGGTGGCGGGTAGAGAGGGCCAGAGCAGAGCCCCGCAGAGAGGCATGGAAATCAGCTGTTGGGGCGATGAGCAAGTGCCCAAGCAGTGGAGCATGTAAGGTGCCAGGGTGGGAGGTGAACTCTGTGGATGAACCTCTGAACTCTGGGGCTGCACTGGCCAAGGACAGCAACTGTGAGTAGGGTGCAGAGAAGGGACAACCATGATAAAGGGACTTTTGGGTTGCTGGACTTTAGAACCTGAGAGGAAAAGGACACTGTCCAGCTTACTTAGGGGTGGGTCTTTTGCTCCTGGTTTATGTTTATGAACCCTAGTTGCGGTGTTTTCCCAAATGAATACTGAGTTACTTCCCTCCTTTAATTAAAAGTTTTTGCTACACTCAGACTCTGCTTGCAAGAGGGGAAGTATTGCCTCTTAGAGGCGCCCAGGGGGTGGTGTGTAATTGTCCCAGGTCACTGGGTGGCAGCTCGAGCCGGTTTTGTGTTGTATTTTTGAAAAGGAACCCCCTAGATACTGAATCCGGCCCTTGTTGCTGCTGGCTCCACCTGGCAGAAGGATCACAGAGGTCTCTGAGGCTAATAATTAACACCTTGAATTGGGCAAATTAGGTAGTGCAGAGCACTGAGTACCGGAGTTGTATGATGCCAGGGGTCCACGCCATGCAGAAGGTGAGCAGCTGCATTATGTACTTAGCTGAAACTTTCAAATATTTTTAAAGGGCAACTCTAAAGGTATCTAAAGGTCATCTAGGTACAGTGTGTTGCAGTCCTCCTGCCTGAACGTAACAAAAACCTAGTTAGCTGTAGCAATGTCTCCATGGTGGAGGAAAGGCCTCAGCCTCTCGACCAATCATAAATGCAGTAAGGTACTTTAAGACACCATAGCTACCTGAGAATTAAAGGAGTAGTGACAATTCCAGTAAAATCCTGGGCTTATGAACCGCTTTGACATAAGGGTGACAATTCCTTTGTTATTGAAGGCAGACATAACTCTTGCCATTCCTCCAGATTCTTTCCTATACAAGTTAGAAAGTCTTCCATTGATTTCAGTGGGGTATGGATCAGGCCAAATGAAACTCAAGCAGAGATGAAGGTGCATTTACTATCTCCTGCTCTAAAACTGCACTGAACTAACCACATCATTTTGGATCTAATCAATCTGATCAGCGACATACATTGGATGTACCACTCAATTCTGTGACTGAGAAAAGGCAGCTGAGATTTACAAACTGAAAAGAGGTAAAACAGATGGAAAAATGCAACATGGTTCTGTTTATTAAAAAATATGTATTCTTAAATACTGCTGGTTACTTCTTCTTTCCTGACTGAAAAGTCCTTCAAAGGGGCAGAACATTACAAAATTTCTTTCAGAAGAAATATCAATTAAATTTCATCCTGGAACCAAATTAGTAATATTGGCGGTTTCAAGGTACTCAGAAAAAGTAATTAAAATGAGACAACAACCAAAAAAGAAAAAGATTAATACTGAATGGGGTTGAAAGTGATCATTAAAACCATCATTATAATTTTACATAGTAACTACCAAGGGATAAGGTTACCCTTATAAAAAGGAGTCCACAGCTTCACATTTAATGTCTGTAATGACTCTCTTAGGGATATTATATTTTTTCACTACATAACATGTCAAAATGGATGAGTTTTTCAAACAAGATGTCAGTTTCACCAATTGACCGTTTTAACCTTTTGCCATAATCTCTGGGGTGGGGAAGAGAATCTGACTCTCAAAAGCTTGATTACACTGTTACTACTTTCTAATTAATCTCATACAATCCATAGACTATAATTCATTGTATATTCTTAAAATGAGTAGCTAAAATAACCAAATGATCACTTTTATATTGCAATGGATTTGGAGACTAAATATGCTTTTTTAATCTGTAATTTAAAACACAATATTGTGCTAGTTCATCCCAAAAAAGCTTAAAGAAAAGACATGGGCATTAAACACACAAAATGAGATGTTCATTCTGCCCAAAACACAATCTTCAATCTTTTCCAGCATTCTTAATCATTGGTGTGTGGAACTGTAAAGTGTGAAGTTTGACATTAGTCATTTCCAGGACAACAGACTGTGATGCTGTAAATTCAGGATTATGACTTCAAGATCAAGCAAAGAAAGTTGGGTGGTGATGGACAATACTCTCATTCAAATACAAATGGCTGCAATAATATCAAACAAAAACCAACCAATGATTTGTGTGCATTTTCTGTTTGTTAGCCAGGACTCTGGGTGAGGATATAGTGTTCATGAAAAATAATAGCTTGACAAAAGAGGAATATGACATACTCTATTTACCCAGCACAAAGGACAGGTAGAGTTTGAGGAGCATAGCTGCAAGTTTCTTCACACAACTCTACCAGTGTGTCTCAGCCCTGTTCTGAAGGAGCCAAGATGTGAGATGTCTCCATCTCCACCTACCCCATCACCTTTCTGCCAAGACAGCTATTGAGAATGCCAGTTATTACCAATTATACTTGTAGTGCTTTTGTGATGCGGACATCTATCCACTATGAACTGGCCTGGTGCCACCCAAACTTTCACACACAGGCTACTAAACAGAAGCTACCTTGGCTAGATTAAACGAATAACTTAGTAGCGAAGTGTTCTGTATCCCATGACCAAACGCTGGCCCAATTATCTGTCTTTACCTTCTACCCCCTCCATCCAATTTCTCTTCTTTTCCCTACTGTTAAAACTCCTTTTTAAACTGTAGCACTTTCCACTAGAACACGAACATTACAGATTGGGCAAACAATATACATTTCTTACTGTTCAAATATATAGCAGTCTTGCACATTCTTACTGATTGATCTGCAGTTGTAATGGAGCTGTGCTCAATCAGAGGTGCCAGCTACTGTTCTAAATCAGGCAGTCAGTATCTGCAGTTTTCAGAGGAATTAGAGGATGCCCAATTAAATTCACATCAAATGCTTTTTAGCGCATAAAACGATTCACCCTACCACTATGACAGCTCTTCAGAATAGCCTTTGCATCCTACACTGATGGAATATGAGTTCTGAACATGCCCCTTCAAATATCAGCCTTGCCTATTCACTTCAGCAGTCACTATCTTCAACTTCATTACTTTACATATTAAAGATACTGGGCCAAATTCATCCATGATGAAATTCCATTTATGTCAATGGTTTATTCCCAAGACAAATTTGGACAATTGTCTTTTCATTGTATATTAATAGCAAGTTGAGTTACCACATGGTTTGTTTAAAGAAAATTCAAAACAGTCTACTTAAAGAGTTAGACAGTACAACACATCATACCCTAAGAGACTGATTCTGTCACTCTTCCATCTCAAGTAGTCCCAATCATTTCAGTGGGACTTCTTATGGAGTAAGGTACTACGCTTAGGAGTTAGGTGTCGTGGGTGTCCACTAAGCAGTTTGGGGGTAGGAGTTATCTATTGAACATGTGTAAGAGTGGCAAAACTGGGCCCTTAATTAGCATTGGTCACATAACAGCTTAACAAAATTCATTACAGTAAGAAATAAAGGTGACCATATCATTACTTACATGCCAAAATGAACAAATGAACAAAGCCAGACCTCAAGAAGAGCTCTGTATAGCTCAAAAGCTTGTCTCTCTCATCAACAGAAGTTGGTCCAATAAAAGATATTACCTCATCCACCTTGTCTCTCTCACATCCAGGGACCAAGATAGCACTGCACACAACAATGGAGAATACTACCTCAGGGAGAAACTGTGGCACGAGAACCCACCACATGGACACTACACGACACCCAACATCATCAATTTATCAAGAGTGAATTTAACGAGAGCTCAATTATCTGTACTTCCCAAGCGACTGAACTTTCCCACCACAGAACCTGATACCATACTAACCTGTGGAGAACTAGAACAATTCTTCTGCCGACTCAGCCTCAAAGAATTCTTTGACAACAGTGATGACACCATCCACAATTACCATATCCTCACCAACAGTCTGAAGAAAAAATAATCATCTGACCACCCCACAGCAGACAAAACCACACTCTTGCTCATTACATTGATTGCTTCAGGAAAAAAAAATTAACTGTGAAATCCTTAACAAACATCACATCCACCACAATCTCTTCACCACAGAGAGGACAACTGTATAGTCTCTGAAATCACCAGACCTAAAGAAGAGTGCTGTGTAGCTTAAAAGCTTCTCTCTCTCACCAACAGAAGTTGGTCGAATAAAAAATATTACCTCTCCCACCTAATCTCTCTAGGATGAACAAATAGCTTTTCAATTTGACTGGCAAATTCCAGGATGCCCTATATTTCCAATCTTATCTGCATTTCAGTGGTAGTGAACAGCACAGCAAATAAAGACCTTTTTTTTTTTTTTGATGGCCTGATGTCAAAATTTAAAACAGGAAGGAAATGAAAATCAACAAATATTTTAAAAAAGATTGATCAGGGTCATAACAAGCAGCTAACTCAGTATTAACAAATAAAATGGACCATGCAAAATTATACAGGTCAGAAAAAGAACCTGAAAATCAATACAGAATTGAACATTGAGTCAGTGGGGAACCTTAAGGACAGGAATAATGTGACAGATTGATTTAAAATAGATTTGTAGATTTTAAGTCCAGAAGGGACCATTATGATCATCTAGTCTGACCTGCATGACGCAGACTATAGGAGTTAACAGAATTTATTCCTGTTTCAAATCCAAGAGCTGTGGTTGAACTAGAGTATATATTTCAGAAACGTATCCAATCTTGATTTAATTTCCAGTGATGGAGAATCTACCATGACCCCTGATAATTTATATCACAGTCCAGAGCTAGCTGTACCATTCCCCCCTCTCAGGTGATAGGACCTAAACTTTCACCTCTCTCAGGGTGGAATCCTACAGTTCTCCCACTCCAGACTGAGTGCCCAGACTACAGTACCCTGTGTACCAACCATGATTACTCAGCAGCCCAACTGGATTTGACTACCATTAGTTCTTAGTCAAAAATAATGCACAGAACTACGTTTAAATAAAATGAATCATGGAGGGGTTTGCTGTGGAACTTTTGTTGGGATTCTGTTTGAACTTTTGGGAGCGCCAGGAAATTTTAGCAGATAATGTAAATGTTGTGGTTGATCTTATGGGTTTATCAGGTCCACAGAATGGTTATTGTTTCTGAGATGTGTGAATGATAAAAGAAAAAAAAGGGAGGCAATTTAAAGACAGTTTGTGGAACCATTACATCTGAAGTTCATGACTTAAAAATATTTTTCCCAACATTCTAATGAGGTTCCTTTGTATTTCCATCTGTAGCTCTTATAAAGTATTTTGTTTTGGGATGGAAACTTCATTCACCTTTTAACATTCCTGCAGGGACAAATAACGAGGCTGAAGTGTTCATCAAAGGTTAAAACTGTGTGTATCCCTTTAAAATTCTTAAATTTACTTGCTGAGTCGAGAGAGAACGCCAAGAGGCATAATGATGAACAAGGCTTCTTTCAAGAAATGCCAAGTACAGACCAGCAAAACCTACACTGTATACCCTTAGAATTTAATTTTGAGCATATTTGAAATTTCCAGCACTTAACTTATTAAAAATAGCAAGAAACTGTACAATCTGCAGAGACAGCACTTTAGGCAGTGATATATATATTTACACAGACCAATGTCCTACATATAGGTTAAATCCTTAAATTACAGTGTTCAACTTCAAAAGTAGTGAATACTTCATGATTCAATTCAACAGGAACTAAGCAGCAATATCCATGAGAAATGAGATTACAAACTACTCAACCAAAATAATAAAATTGCAAGATTAGTATATATTTTGTTATTATATTATTATTATTACTATTACTACACTACTACTATTACTTTTAATACATATATTGCAGTAGCACCCAGAGTCCCCGAGGAGGATTAGGGGCCTCATTGTGCTGAGCTATCTAAAAACACATACAAAATCACAGATCCTGTTACCAAGATCTTACAATCTAAGAAGTATATGCAATGGCATTTGCAATCAGTTATATTAAATGTAAATGATATAGTCAAAAATAACATTCAAGAAAAATATCTGACATATGCCAGATAGGGTCATTATAAATCAAGGACTAGAATCTAATCTCCATTACACCAGTGTAAAACTGGAATAATTGAAGGGCCAGATTCTGAACCATATCCGAGTAATCTATGAAGTGTTTTAGTGAGGAATTTATTTTGCTTAAAAATATATTTTCTCTTTTTTTATAAAGAGTTGTGACTGTCAAATTCCAGGCTTTACTAAAGTGACATAAAAAAACTTGAGTGTAGTTGTAGCTGTGTTGGTCCCAGGATATTAGAGAAACAAGGTGAGTGAGGTAATATCTTGTATTGGACTAACTTCTGTTGGTGAGAGAGACAAGCTTTCAAGCCATGAATTTAAAAGCAGACATTCACCTGCTGATCCTATAGACATCTCAATACATATGCAAAATAGAGTGAATCATTAGATGAATGATATTAGACTTCATCCTGCTCCTTGTGAATTGAACGTGAGTTTTGGCATTGGCTTCAATAGGAACAGAATCAGGGTTCTTCCTTGTCCATAGAATAATAGAAATGTACGGTTGGAAGTTACCGTGAGAGGTCATCAAGTCCAGCCCATTGCACTGACCCACAACCAAGTGAACCTAAATCATTCCTGACAGATGTTTGTCCAGCTTGTTCTTAAAAACCTCCAATGATGCGGATTCCAGTACTTTCATTGGAAGCCTATTTCAAAGTTTAACTACTCTGGGAGTTAGACAGTTTTTCCTAATATTTAACCTAAATCTCCCTTGCTCAGATTAAGCCCATTACTTCTTGTCCTATCTTCAGTGGACATGGAGAATAATTGATCCTCATTCTCTTTATAACTCCCTTTAACATATCTGAAGACTGTAACCATGTCCCCCACAGTCTTCTTTTCTCAAGACTAAACATGCCCAGCTTTTTTAACCTTTCCTCATAGGTCAGGTTTTCTAAACCTTTACATTTTTGATACTCTTCTCTGGACTATCTCCTATTTATCCCCATCTTTCCTAAAGTATGGTGCCCAGAACTGGACACAATATTCCAGTTAAGGCTTCACCAATGCCAAGTAGAGCGGAACAGTTATCTCCTGTGTCTTACAGATGACACTCCTATTGATTCACTCCAGAATGATATTAGCCTCTTTTGCAACTGCTTCACATCATTGACTCATATGCAATCATATATGTGATCCACTATTGCCTCCAGATCCTTTTTAGCAGTACTGTCAACTAGCCAGTTATTCCCCATTTTGTAGTTGTGCATAAAACTACAGCTCATTTAGGCTCAGAACTGCTCTCATGACACTTGAAAAACTAAAAATTGTACAACCATCAAACTCTTGATGGAAAAGCAGATTGGTGCAACGTAAAAGACAGTAGGAGCAGAATCACCAGGCACCTTAAGTTATTTTCTAAATGAAGAAATCACAACTTTCTCTATAGCTAAACTGAAAAATTAATTTTTAGTTTTAGGCCAACCAATTTAGCCAAATATGAATTAACTTCATATCTATACATTGCTTTCATAACAACAGATTTATTTTACACTAAGGCTAAAAACACTTGTTGGGGGAGAGATGCTGGAGGTGGGAGGGGTCACTGCCCATAATGATAGCTGCAGTACTGGCTCCAGGCTATGGAAACCTCACTTTATTGATTTACTAGACTCCTGTGTTTTGGCTGATATTTTCCATATGTATATTCCCAAAACATCAATGTACATTTCTAACATAAACTGCACATCCATGCACCACTACATGTTTTCAGACTCTGCTTTCCACAACTGGTGGCAGAAATGTAGGGGACATTTTAATTGTTTTCTAATGTAATGCAATGCTGTTGTCACAAAATAGTTCATGCAGATCAGAAAAACTGTCAACATGATGGGCAATGGTGAGCTTGAATGCTTTTGTACTTAATCTGGAATGAAATTTCCTAAACAGAATGTATTTGCTTCCACTGTAGCAAGAAAAATTCAAAATGTAGGCATTTGAAAACAAACTGACAGAACTGATTCAGATCAAACTAGTGTCTCCTAATCTTGCTTGTCCAGAAGTGGTGAACTGGCAACGATTCATCTTCTGTTCTTGCATAGCCAAAGTCCACTCAAGCTGAAATCAGCTTAAGTTCAGCTTTATAGCTAAAACTGGCTTGGGTCTGCCTTGGTTAAGTGCTAACAAAACTAATTCAGCAGGTTTTAACTGAAAAATTGTTAAGAACACACAACTGCAGAGGAAAACTGTAGTTTGCAATAGTGATTAAATGAAACCTGATGTATTTAAAAGAAGCACATTAAGTGCATTGAATTGACTTGACTAGAAAGGTCCAGATCTAGAACCATGACTTTTAGCAGCCCATTAGGAGTGCTAGTGTGAGTAAATGCTACTCAGCATGAATAAATGTTGTAGAATTGGTCCCTAATCCATTTGCCTTGATAAAGGATATAACTACAATAACATTTAAATTTACCAATACATATGCTAATACCATGTTCACAAAATGTCGCTGTAAGTAGGTTAAGATCCCACCATTCCCTAAATAGACACACATCATATATTGCCATGGGGTTTCACTTCATTGGTAACTTAATAACAAAAATCCCATAAACCTCATCTTACATTTTCTACCCTCAAGTTTGGCTATTTTTAGGATTTCCCCTGCGAGCTCTCCTTTCTCCCAACCCCTAGTTCCCTCTGGCCCAAAGGGATATTCCCAGTCCTCTTTACCCTGGTTGGTGCTATCAAGATCCACCTGTCAGTCTGAGTCAGCACTAAGTACTTGGCATCTTTGTGCAAGATTCTAGCACATGAGGCTAGGATGAGTCAAGAAAGAAGTCCTGCATTCCTATGCAAGTTCCTTGAACCTACCACCCTTGAAAGAAATATTTGGAACCATGATACTGGGGGAAATGTAACTATTGAATTAAATTAAATACCTTGAAGTCTATTGAGTGATGTACTCTATATATCCTCAGTTAAAGGTGCCTCTGCAACATACCATGTGCTAAAAAGCATTGCTTCTATCCTTCAGCGACAGATCAATCCAGGTGATTTTGAGTGAGCACACACAAGCTTGTTCTGTTGGACTGAACTGATTCCATTTCCTCAACACACAGATAATTCCTGGAATGTTCTGGCAAACTAATTGTACAACTAACACACTTATCAATTTTATAGGGCTGCACAAGTTCAAAGCTAAGCCAAGTTCTCAGTATTTAGCTATGCAACTCTTGATAACTATGTAAAAACCAGGCTTATTCAAAACAGAGTTCATTGGTACGAAGCATATCTTTTGATCTATGTTTAAATCCCTAATACAAATATTTGTTGTGTGTGGAACTAGCAACAAATGACCAAAGAATGCCAGAAATAAAATGTGTATGCTATCAAATGTATCTTTTAAAACAGATGAGTTATGCAGTTTAAGGGCCTGCTCATACTCTGACTGAAGTAAAAAGCAGGGTAGGTTCTGAGCTTTCTTATACTCATGAATGGTTCTGCCCACTTTTCTTGGGAATGCCCCCCTGAACTGGGGGCCAGGGGAAAGGAGTGGCATAGAGCTGCTTCTCTGACTCTTCAGCACTTGAACATTCCTTTTACACAAAGGGAAACCCCAGGTAGACATTTAAGCTGCCTTTCCTGCTGCTTTGGCCCACCAAGGTGGTTGTCAAGACTGTTTCCAAAATCTCAGAATGTTGTTGGCACCACAGCCATGGGTTTCACCGGTGCCTGGCTGCAATTACTGCAAACATAGGCATGCCATTGAATAAACTTATTAAGGCCAAAACCAGGCTCCTCATCTTGCCTTCCAAACCCTCCTCTCTTCACATTTTTCATATTTGCTTCCAATAGCCACCCAGTCACTCAAGCCTGAAACCCAGATACCATTTTCAATGTTTCCCTCTCTGCAGGCCATGTCCAAATCCTGCCACTACTTCTTCCATACCAACCTTTTCGGTTGGTCTGCACAGCTAAAATCTTTGCCCTAGCCCATATCATCTTCTTTTTGAACTACTGAAACCTTTGGCTTTCTTCACACCCAACTTGATCCTCTCAGATCTATTCAAACTGCTGCAGCTAAAAAATCATCTTTCTGGTCTGTCACTCTGACCATGGCACTCCACTGTCTGAGTGCCCCTCATCCACTGCATCAAGAACAAGCTTCTGTCCTTATCTTTAAGGCAGGCCCTACATAACTTTGCCTCGCCCTATCTATCTGGGTTACTACTATCTAATCTTACTAAATTGCCCTCTGCTCCACCAATGGTGTGAGCTTTCCTCACCCATTTGCCTGCTTCTCCCACCTTCATGGTTTCTTCCATGTCATCCCTTATGCATAGAACACCTTCCCTGAAGTAGTTCATAAAACCACTCCCTTACCCTATCTTCAAATCCTTCTTCAAGGCTCTTTTGGGTGCAATGCCTATAGTAAAGTACCAATGGATAACAACTAGGCAGATGGCTGGTAGGCACTTCTGATATATTTATCTCATTCATGTGTTATTTATATATACTGAGACAGAGAGAGAGAGAGGTTGTTACAATAATAAAATAATAAGGGTAGAAATTAATCTTTCTAGTCTACTGTCTTCTCTTCTGGTCCCAAATATTAAAAAAGGAGATTTCAGAATTAGAAAAGGTTCACAGATGGTTGACAATAATAATTATGAAGAGAGATTTAAAAGATTAAGATTTACTGTACATAGGAGACAAATAAGGGGGGACATGACAAAAATATACAAAATAATGAATGATAGAGAGAAGGTCAATCAGGAACTTCTATTCACCATGTCTCATAAGAAAAGCACAAGAGGATACTCAATGAAACTGAAAAGTGGCAACTTCAAAATGGATAAAAGGAAATACCTTTTTCACACAATGTATGATTAACCCATGGAACTCATTGCCACAAAATATCATTGCAGCAAAAAAAATAACAGGATTCTAAAAGGGATTTTAAATCTATATGGGTAACCAGAAACTCCAGAGTTATAATAATAAATATTTAAAAAACAAACAAGCAAGAGTTTAGGAAAGTTATAAATGCTTCAAAGCTTAAGCCAACTTCCAACTACTGGGGCAGTTAGGAATAAAACTTTCCTTGGGATAAGGTTGTTGTACTGAGACGTTTAACATATGACAGTGGAAGGGGAGGAGGCAGAGACACCGATCCCTTGTCTGGTTCAAAAGCATCCTTGCTGACATTCTCACACTGACAAATGTCTGGCAGGTTGCAGCAAATGACACCTTACTAAAGTTGTGTTAAAATCAGTTCTTGATTCGGAATGCCTCATGCTTTTATTACAGAGCTTGTCTCAGATACATAATAAGGTCTTGATACTGGAAACACTATCGAATCCTGGCTCCACTGAAGTCAATGGCAAAACTCCCATTGACTTCAATGGAGCCAGAATTTCACCCTTAAGCTTGTACTTAACTCTGGCATTTAAGCAGTTCTACTGAAGTTAAAGGTTAAGGTTAAAGTTAAGTATGTGTGCATTTGCAGGATCAGCACTTATGTCTCTTCCTTCCTCTCCAAAAGCAGATTTTCATACTACTATTATTTTGATTAACAGAATATAGCCATCTTAAAAAAACTCTTGGAAGTGCTATTTTGAGACTTGGACCATGCTCTTGCAGGGCAAAATTCATCACTGGTATTAGCAAGTGCAATTTCATTGAATTTGGTGGAATTGTCTTTGTTTATGACAGTAAAAAATATGGCCTTAGTTTCTGTGGAAAAGTTAATAGTTCACTTTTTAGCCCACCTTACTCCCCCTCCCAAAATTAATGTGGAAACTATCTTGGCTTCTGTGCTAGTATATCTGAATTTCTCAGTGAACCCCAAAGCACAATTTTTACAGCACAACTTATAACTGTAAGGCCCATTCCTGCACTATTGACATCTGTGTGAGTTTTTACATTGATGTATGTGAACAAGACTGGGGCCTTATTTTACATGCATAGTGTCTGTCATAGAATCTGTGTCTCATAATACATTCAAAAACTGAATAATATCATTTTAATCTCTGTAACCAAATATAAATAAGAATAGCATCTGTGTTTAGACTACTCAGGATAATATTACAAGTGCTATCAACCCTCACTCTTCAGCACATACAATAAGCTGATTACCAGCTGGTGAAGAAAAATATGACCCTGTTAGAGTATTGTACAATTAGATGTATAGATTTTACATCTTCCTTTTAAGTATCCAGTGTAAGCCTTTAGAGACAAGGTACTGGAATAGATGGACCACAGGTCTCGTCAGGAAATTCCTCTGTTTCTTAGTTTGCTTAGTTTCCTGTATTTCCTTAGCTTGTGGGCAGTGTATGACTTGATGTGCAGTTTCTTGCACCCCATACTAGTATTTGTTGGAATTCCAACTTTAAATCATTAATATTTTTTGTATTTAACTACAAAAGAATCTTAGTAGTAAAGCTGCCAAGTAACTCAGTTCCCTAAGTTATTTATGCATGCTCTTTTTATTCAGTAATGTATATAAATGAAAAAAAATATTTTCCCATTAATTTGGAGATAAACTATTTTTAAAAACTGGGAGACAAATCTTAAAAATGGTGATTATAGTTTGAGTCTTCTCAAAGTCACTTAATTTGTGGATAATCTTTCTTTCAAACTTCATTTTAGTTGTGATTTTGTGACACATTGTTTCTGGTAACACAGCTAGTTGATCCTCTTTATTGCCATGAAAATCTGCTAAAAATTTTAAACAAAGCACTGCCTTTACTAGTTAGCTGGAAAAAGAAAAATCCACCTTCCTTTTTTAAGTAATTTCTTATATTATTTCTACTCTTAAATTTTGCTTATTATATAAGAGTCAGAAATATCTGGAAAGGGGAGAGTGAATCTGTCACTGTGCTGTGTATGTGTGTCTTTGCAAAAGTGTGGTGTATTTTTGTTGCTGTGCTGTGTCTCTATGGTATGTCTGTGTGTGCAAATACTATAGTAGTATAAGGGCCCTACCAATAAATCAAACCCTAACCCCGCCCCTTGACCCCTTAAGCCCCGCCCCTTGGTCCCTTGGGGCGAACCGCCCAGAAGAGGGTCGTGTGACCCCTCTAAGAACTCCCCCGACCACCCTCTACCAATCAGGAGGGGTTTCGTGCCGACAGGACCGCCCTGAGAGGCGATTTTGACCAATCAGGGTGACTTCCAGGTTGGGGTGACCCCTCCGGAAGTGAGTCGTGTGACCCCACTAAGAACTCCTCCCAAGGCCCTCCGCCAATCAGAGTGCAGCACCATTACCCCATAAGTCCCAGCGCCAGACAGAGGAGGTGGCCATCTCTTACCAAGGACACGTGTTTTTGAAATCGCGGAAAGGCTGCTGAGAGGAAACATGGACTCCTTCACCACCCCCGTGAGAACTTCTGACTTTGTTTTAGCCCTGAGGGTCTTTGACCATCCGCAGAGAAAACGCTACATCAGCGACAGTTCTGAGGAGGAGGGAGCGACTGAGGGGAGCCCTTTGGCACAGCCGTTGCTGGATACGCAGTAATCCAACTCGAAAACCCTTGTGAGGCAGCCCGATGAGCGTGGCGATCTCTCTTTGTCCACCCCCTCAGAGGGGGAAGGCAATTGCAGCTCGGGGGAGTCACCGGCGGACAAGGCGAACGGAAAAGACGGCGCTCAGGTAAATGAATGCTTAAGAAGCGATGGTCGAGGAAGGGTTGGTAACTCTGAGAATGATGTCTATGAGGAGTTTAGGAGGCTTGGCATAGAAATTGTGGAAAGGCTGCTGAGAGGAAACATGGACTCCTTCACCACCCCCGTGAGAACTTCGGACTTTGTTTTAGCCCCGAGGGTCTTTGACCATCCGCGGAGAAAACGCTACATCAGCGGCAGTTCCAAGGAGGACCCTCTGACCCAACCGTTGCTGGATACGCCGAAACCCGACTCCGAAACCCTTGTGAGACACCCCGATGAGCGTGGCGGTCTCTCTTTGTCCACCCCCTCAGAGGTGGAAGGCGATTGCGGCTCGGGGGAGTCACCGGCAGACAAGGCGAACGGAAAAGACGGCGCTCAGGTAAATGAATGATTAAGAAGCGGCGGTCGAGGAGGGGTGGGTAATGGGGTAGGAACCGGGGGTTGCGTAAATTAAAAAACAAGCAGTGAGGGGTGCTTACACGTGTTTTCTTTTCTGAAAATTTCTCAACAGCTCGACGATGCCTTTCTAGAGGACCCGGACAGCGATGCATCAAGCAGCGAAGATGAACTGGCCCCACCATGTTTTTGCTCAACGCCAATACAAGTTGTTGAAGAGGACTCTGAGGATGATGGCTATGAGGAGTTTAGGAGGCGGCTTGGCATAGAACTAACTGAGCCAGTGCCACGTCGTGAGCGTAAAAAAGTCATGCGGACTATTGTACGCATTGCTGTTTATGCTATCCTTAAACACTGCCTTAGGGAAAAGCTTTTTGAAGATTGTGAGAGCTGTGTCATAGATGCACCAGGCCAAAGGCACCATGACAGTGTGACTTGGGCTTCAGTGGATATAAACTGCAAGCTCCGGGGCCTGTGTGCTGAGCTGTGTTTGGAAAGCTTATTAAACACTGTTGTTGCCATAGGTTATGGTATGCAATGTCTGTGCCTAACCCAAGAACATTTAGCGCAAGGGGTGACCTTGATAAATGCTGTGCAATTCAGTGCAGACCCTGACCGTGTTCTAAAGAAAATGACCAAAGCGGAAGATGCCTGCTTAGAGCGTTATATTGACCGTCTAGTCCGCACAAAGAGTTACAGAACCCTGCTTAAAAAAAAACCTATTTGTAAGAAATCTAAAAGAATTAAGTTAGAGAATGGTGAGGGGACAAACATGCGATATAAAACTTGGTAGCTGTAAATTTTTAAAAAAGGGGGGGTTTGTGTCTATCTGTGTTTTGTTAGAAGGCCTTTGGCCCTTAAGTGAGCTAAAAAGTTTTAATGAAGCAGTTGGTTTGTTTTCAAGGAGCTGTATGTTTTTTAAAATAATTGTTTGTGAGAATTATCTCTTGTGGGGGGTTTTTTGTGTGTGTATAGCAAAAAGCTGAAATGTCTGTTGTGGGAGGGGGAAAAATCCTAAAAATGTGCTTACAATAAAACAAATCTAGTTCAGACAATAGAGTTAATATGGAGATATACCTATCTCATAGAACTGCCTTTACTAGCAGGGCCAAATATTGATTTTGTCCCAGACCCCTAAGTGGCCCTCTCAAAGATTGAACTCACAACCCAGGGCTTAGCAGGCCAATGCTTAAACCACTGAGCTATCCTTAGTCCATTGAACTGAATGGGGTGTTAACCACACACACTCAGACAAAATGCTTTCACTACCCCAGATCACAAAAGGGAATGCTATGGGAGGGGTGATTAAATTAACCTGTTTGAAACAATGGGCTAAGAGGGTATACAAACCTCAGGTATGCTACAGTTTGTCCTTTTCAACAGAAAACTTTCTTGGATAGTTGCTGGACTGCAAAAAGAGCTAAGTCTTGCTGTCTTTAACTCTGAAACTATATATTATATAATGCCACTCTTTGCCCATGCTGTTTTAGTAAATAATGGTGCCTATGTTTATTGCAGTGTGATCTGTTTAGCCTGGAACCAGTAACTTTAAACTGCATTTTACCACCAGGCCAAGGTAAAAACCATTTTAACTATAGTTGTGCTTAATACTGTTGAATTAAAAAAAAAGTATTACACAGGCTGTATAGGGATTTGGTGGTAATACTAACTAACATTTTTGCTTGTTCTTGAACCTGAAGGCCTAAGCACACATGAGGGGGAACAGAACAAGCGTGTGCCTGCAACACTTTATCGCATAGTGAAAGGTAACTTTATTTTTTATTTTCTTTTTTGCAACAAACTTTTAAATGCATGTGGGTTTTTGAAAAGTATATGGCTGCAAACTTGGTTTGGTGTGTTTTATAAAGCTGCTGGTGTGTGTGTGGGTGTGTGTGTGTATGTGTGTCTGTGGGGGGGGGCAAGGCATAGTTTTTTTTTTTTTAAGTACTTTGTTTGTTTTAAACTAACGTTTTTTGTTTTTTTTACTGTGCATAATGTGATGGGTTTTTAAAATGGGGTTTGAGGCACTTGGGGTAGAGGTGAATGCTACTAACTAAACAAAGGCACATGGCTGGGGTCAGAACAACCATGTGGCTTTTAAATGCATGTGGGGTTTTTGAAAAGTATTTGGTTGCAAACTGTGGGTTTTAAACTGGTGGTATGTGTGTTTTAAACTAACAAGGGTTTCTGTGCAAAATGGATTTTAAAAGCAGTTTTGGTTTTTATTCTGCAAAATGAGATGTATTTAAAAACCTGTTTGTTGTACAGCCTGAATTGGATTATTTTGTTGTAAAGCTATGACTTTTTAAATAGAAAAACACCCTAATGAAGTGTGTGTGTGATATGTATGTTTACAAGATGGTTTCATGTGTTTTATAATAATGCCGTTGTTCTTTGCTCCACAGTACAGTCAAAATATGAGAGATCCTTAGACCAGAGGGAAAACAAGCTGAAAAGAAAAAGGAAAGAGACCGCTGAAAAGGAAAATTCACCAGCATCAGTGACTAATGGATGGATGAAGCCCAGTAAATATATTTTGCTTATTGGTTTGGTTGTTCTATGAGGTTTTGTATTTTAAGTAAATACATAGGTGTGGGTGAGAGAGGTGGTAAAGTTCAGTTTTTCTAAAATGTTGTTGTTTTTTTCCCCTCATAGGCCTGGGCAACTTTTCTGACAATGCTGTAGTCGGAGATACAAGACATCTCCTCCAGAACTGCCAACGAACCAGGAATCTGCTTTGAGACCTTTAATAACGCAAAACAGCACAAGAGCGCAGCTGAAGCATCCGGGCGGTCCAAACCTCATATACGTCAAACCCAAGGACAAAACAAAAGACTCTGGTAAAAAACAACCATGCCACCACAACTCCAGTTCCTCGGTGGTCATCACCACACCAAGCCCTGAGGAAACTGTGAGCGAAAACACCCACATTCACAAACCCGGAGCATGCGCTCTAGGGGTTGTGAATAAAAAACCAAGAACTGACAAACCGTTCTCCCAAAACCATAAGCTCGTCACAGCTCCCCCATATTCTAGTAGTTGGGAAGGGGTTGAGGCTTCCCTCAGAAAAGTGGTGGAGGATGTATCCTCGGGTAGTCTAAAAGAACGGGATTCTAGAAAGAAATGGGAAAAATATGATGCTTGGTTCAGAGCCATGCTGAAAAACATAAGGGCTGGAAAGTGTGGCTCTGAGCAGGCATGACTAGTCGTGAAAAGGGGCCTGGATAAAAGGGGCACCCTCCAGGGTACACATCAGTTCATGTGTAAACAAAAGGGGGGACAGCGCTTGGGGGATAAACAGATGGCGGCCAAAAAGTTCCAGGCCCGGGTTGTTGTAAAAATTTTAAAAATGGCTAAAGAGGTAATGAGGAAAAAAACAAAGAGATGCCCCCTACTGGAGGCTATCGAACTGGCTTGTCTGAAAATGGGGAGGCAGAATCAGACTCTGGTTTAGCAAATTCCCCAGAGGCCTCTCTAGACGGGTTCCGTTCTACTCCCAATGACCCTCATGGAGGTGCCTCAGAGTCTGACTTTCAAATAGCATCTGATGTAGAAGATGCCGCTAATGATCCCGTAGATGAACCCCCAAGTAACCCCGAAAATACCGAAGTGTATATGGAGAGAGTGAGAAGTTGGCAATGTGAAGTATCCAGATTTGGGGGGGTCAGTGTATTGTGAGGAATTTCGTTTTGTCCATCTTGAGCAAATAAATTCAGCTCAGTAGGTTGTTGAAGCCATACAGCGGGGAATACAGTTAGTGCTCAATGACATTAATGGTAGGGTAGGCCCTGATGATTATGTTCAGTTACGTTTAGAGAGCCGTAATTTAACTAACTCTTTGTTTTCGGTCAAAAGAACTAGGGATGAGCTGTCTGCTGAGGATTTCTTAAATCAGACCTCAAAACTGCTAC
>NC_048303.1:66486352-66659709 GCF_013100865.1 Trachemys scripta elegans | reverse complement strand
GATAGCTCCCGGAGCTATTAGCGTCGATTTCCATCCACACCTAGCCTAATTCGACATGGCCATGTCGAATTTAGCACTACTCCCCTCGTCGGGGAGGAGTACAGAAGTCGAATTAAAGAGACCTCTATGTCGAACTAAATAGCATCGCAGTGTGGACGGGTGCAGGGTTAATTCGATGTAATGGCGCTAACTTCGACATAAACGCCTAGTGTAGACCAGGCCTGGTTTAGCAAATTCCCCAGAGGCCTCTCTAGACGGGTTCCGTTCTACTCCCAATGACCCTCATGGAGGTGCCTCAGAGTCTGACTTTCAAATAGCATCTGATGTAGAAGATGCCGCTAATGATCCCGTAGATGAACCCCCAAGTAACCCCGAAAATACCGAAGTGTATATGGAGAGAGTGAGAAGTTGGCAATGTGAAGTATCCAGATTTGGGGGGGTCAGTGTATTGTGAGGAATTTCGTTTTGTCCATCTTGAGCAAATAAATTCAGCTCAGTAGGTTGTTGAAGCCATACAGCGGGGAATACAGTTAGTGCTCAATGACATTAATGGTAGGGTAGGCCCTGATGATTATGTTCAGTTACGTTTAGAGAGCCGTAATTTAACTAACTCTTTGTTTTCGGTCAAAAGAACTAGGGATGAGCTGTCTGCTGAGGATTTCTTAAATCAGACCTCAAAACTGCTACAGAGCAATAGAGAGTTGCATGTCGATGGGACATTGCGCCTCGTTGTGACAGCTGTAAAAAACAGGGGTGGGGGTGCTCGTAGAGTTTTAAATTCTATCCTTAATAGTCAAATTATTCATAAAAAGAGACTGTGTTTAGTAGACCTGACTGACACCGGTACCAATTTGTATTTTGCGGGTGGGCTCTTGGCCATCATGTCCGATCGTAAACCTACGGACGCGGAATTGTTAGCGGAGGCGAGACAGTTACATGAGAAACTGAGGTGGTCAGATCAAAAAAAGGTTATGCTCAGCGAAGTAGCAAAGTTTGAACAGCATTTAGGAGTTAACATACAGGTGGTGCTGTATACGGCGAAAGGCGGCTGGGGCTTTTTTAAAACGGGGGGCACAGTGTACCCCAAGACTTATTTTATCTTGTTGCATGATGAGCATTACTATGGGGTTCTGGATGTAAAAAAGTTGTTTGGAGTGAAAAATTGTGAGTTTTGCCACACGGTGTAAAGCCACGACCACTCTTGCAGGTATCGTTGCCGCCTCTGCTTGAGTTCAGACAACGTGGGCGTGCAGCAGCAGTGTCCTAGCTGTAGACTGTGTTGTCGGTCCAAAGAGTGTTTAGACAGACATATCGACTGTGCATCAAAAAACCAAATTGAATGCCTGTCTAAAACTTTGTGTGAGAAGTGTCAGTCTTACGTGGACAAGCAGCATAGGTGTAAAGGGAGACAGTGTAAGCAGTGTCAGGGGTTGATCGTTGGTGATGTAGATGGTCACCTCTGTTTTATGGACAGCCTTAGAAATCCCAAATCTTCAGAAAAGTATATTTTTTATGATTTCGAATGCACGCAGGAGACCGGGGTGCATACTCCCAATTACATTTTTGCTATGTCCCTAAAGCCAGAAAAATCCTGGGAATTTAAGGGCGATGAGTGTCTTTCTGTGTTTGTGAAGACCTTTATTGGCAGAGTTTCGGGGCTACATGTTCCTAGCACATAATTCTAAAGGTTATGATGCATACTTTATTGTTACACAGTTACTCAAGGAAAAGATGGGCTTAGAACTGATCACTCAGGGTAGTAAACTAATGTGCGTGGAAGTTAAGGCCCTGGGCATTCGTTTTGTAGACTCTTTAAACTTCTTGCCCATGAAGCTTAGCAAGCTACCGCAGGCAATGGGGTTTGAAGGGTTCAAAGGGTATTTTCCACACTTTTAACAGGTTAGAAAATCAAAATTACGTGGGGCCTATGCCCGGCATGGAGCACTATGGTGTAGAAAGCATGATGCCCAGAGAAAAAAGAGTTTCTCGACTGGTATCAGGACTACAGCTCTGAGGCGTTTGACTTGCAGAAAGAGCTCGTGTATTACTGTCAGCAGGATGTAAAAATTTTGAGACAGGCCTGTATCCTATACAGAAAAGAGATTATGAAAATGACGGAGAAGGGAGATGTAGTAGAGAAAGAACCTGGTAAATTCACCGAGATAAAACTGTGTATAGATCCATTCCGGTACATAACACTGGCATCTGTCTGCATGGCTATGTACAGGTTTATGTTTTTTGGAGCCTAACACAGTAGCTCTTCTCCCTCCAGACAACTATCACAGGCAGAAAGAGATATTCAACCCCATCTATTCAGTGGCTGTTGTATATTTCTCACAAAGAAAATATACAAATATGGCACGCTTTACAGGGTGGGGAACTACAGGTAGGCCCCTACTTTTTAGACAGTTATGCCAATGTTGATGGGGTACGCACAGCCTTTGAGTTTAATGGGTGTTTTTTCCACGGCTGTGTCACCTGTTATTGTGAAAAAGCACAAAATCCTATGACGGGGACATCTTTTGGGTTTCTTTATTACAAGACGCAGCTCAAGACCGACTATCTGAAATGACTTGGTTTTGTAGTGAGGACTCTTTGGGAGCATGAGTAGGAGGTGATGAAAGAAACAGACAGGGAGCTTGCAGACTTTTTAAACCGAGCTCAGTTACCCCAGCCTCTTGTGCCTAGGGATGCTCTTTTTGGGGGGGGGGGGACAAACGCTATCCACCTATATTACAAGCCTAACCCCAGGGAAGAAATCCACTATTATGATTTTACCAGCCTGTACCCTTTTGTAAATTAAACCAAAGAATACCCTATGGGACACCCCGATATAGTCTATGACAAATTTGGACCCCTTGCAAATTCTTTTGGAATTGCAAAAGTTAAAGTGTACCCCCCATGAGGCCTCTTTTTTCCCCATTGTTACCTGTCAGAGAGGGTGGCAAGCTTATGTTCCCGCTATGCCGAACCTGTGCGGAAACCGAGCAGCGGGAGACATGCACCCATACTGACGAGGAGCGGGCCATCCTGGGACTTGGTGCACAGTGTAATTGAACGCAGCCATAACGAAGGGGTACGCGGTGGTTAAGATCTATGAAATCTGGCATTTTAATGAAAAATCTGAAACTCTTTTCAGAGTACATAAAATTACACCTCCGCCAGAAACAAGAGGCTTCAGGGTATCCTAGTTGGTGCACAGACGAGGAAAAACAAAATAAGTACGTTAGCGATTTCTACCAGAAAGAAGGCGTGCATTTACGCCAACATGAGATCAGATCAAACCCTGCTAAACGCCAAATTGCTAAACTGTTTTTAAATTCTCTGTGGGGTAAAATCGGCCAAAGATCCAACCTACCCATCGTGAGAGACCCTGTTCTCCCCCAATTATGAGGTTTCATCCTGCGAGTTTATCGATGATGAAACAGCGTGTGTGTCGTGGAAGCACGCAAAAGAACGGTACTCTGTCTCTGGCAATACCAATGTTTTCATAGCCTGTTTCACCACCGCTTATGCCCGCTTAGAATTATACAGCCTCCTAGACCGTTTGCAAAAGCGGTGCCTGTACCACGACACTGACTCGGTGATATTTGTGAAAAGGGAGGGTGACTGGAATCCCCCTCTGGGGGATTATTTAGGGGACCTCACGAGCGAGATCCCGCCAGATCAACACATCACCGAGTTTGTCGGCAGGCCCGAAAACCTATGGGTATAAGCTGTCGGGTGGAAAGGCCTGTATGAAAGTCAAAGGTATTACCCTAAACGTAGCAAACTGCGAAAAAATCAACTTCGACAGTTTGAAAGATCTAGTCTTGGACTATTGCAAGGGTCTACAAGAAAACACCTCAAAAAAGATAGAGGTGCAGCAGCCCTCTATCGTAAGAAACAAAAATCAGTGGCAAATAGAGACAAAAACCCTTAAAAAGACACAAAAAGTGGCTTACAACAAGAGGGTCCTAGGAGAAGGTTTTAAAACTCTACCCTACAGCTTTTGAAAAAAGAAAAAATGGATACGAGGTGGAAACACCCCTTTTCTGCAATTCTCGTGGGGCCTAGCAACTGCGGGAAAAGTTTTTTTATAAAAAACTTGTTGGATAATGCCAAACACACCCTGTCTGTTTATTCCTGAGAATATCGTGTGCTGTTACAGTTGTTGGCAACCTCTGTATAAAGAACTGCTTTGTAAATATCCCTTATCAATTTTGTGGAGGGGCTGCCTGATGCTTTTGATGATGACAGTTTTGTTTCCTACTAATAAAGTAAATATGATTATCATAGACGATCTGATGAACTCGGCTTGTGAAAGTGATGAAATCGAGAAAGCCTTTACCAAGTACGTGCATCACAGAAACCTGAGCATTATGTATATAGTTCAAAACGTATTTTGTCAGGGAAAAAAGAGTCGCACGATTAACCTAAACACAAAGTACATTGTTCTGTTCAAAAACCCCAGGGATAAATTACAAATTGCTACGCTCACTCGGCAAATGTACCCCGGCAAAGCTCAATTCTTTCTAGAAGCTTTTGAGGATGCTACCAAAAGACCTTATTGCCTACCTGGTAGTGGATTTAAATGCTTCCACACCAGAAGCTTATAGACTAAGAACTGGTCTTTTACCTTCAGAGTGGGTGGCGGTTTATACTTTGAAAAGAACAACAGCCGGGTATTAAAAGAGATGACTTATCGGCAGGCCCCTTTTTAACAGTCAGGGCTGCTGCCCGAAAACATGTCTAGCTGCGTGAAGAGAAACCTGGGCCTTTTAAAATTACTTAACAAATCGTCCCTACAGCAAAGGAGGGCTATACTGTGTTCGGCCTCTCACGATCTAGTAGCGGCCATCTCAGAAATAGCGCTCAATACCTTAAAAGGAAACGTACTTTTTAACACAGAATCAAGTGCGTGTGCTGAAAAAGAAATGCACGCTTATAAAAACTTTGTGTAATAAAAGGGTTTCACTTAAAAGAAAACTGCATCTGGTGAAGCAGTCTGGGGGGTTTATCGGACCTCTGTTAAGTTTTGCTATCCCTCTGATAACGGGGCTTTTAACTAATCGATAATGGCTGGGCACCAGGAACATTTTTTTCTGCATACTCCACCAGTTGGAGCAATTAAGGGCTCCCCCTCAGGCAGAGGAAAATATCAGAACAACCGCAACTCGCTTACTGGATGCTGAAATGAAGTCTGTTCTTCAAAGAACTGACTTGGCTGAATACAAAAAGGCTAAACTTTACAGCGCCGTACTTCAAAGGTACCTAATGTACGTGAAGCAGAGCGATGCGGATAAAGGGAAAATAAGTCTGTTTCTACCGGAACAGGAACAAAGTGTGACTGCCAACCCCCCCGAAACACCAAAGAACTCAGACTCTGTTGCTCAGGAGGTGTTGGATAACATGAATAAGCGTTATAAAAAAAAATGCATTAGTATTTCTAAATAAGCTGGGCCAGGATAAAAATCTCTTTTCATGGAACGATAAAGAGTCTTTTGTGTACAAAGGCTCTGTGGTTAATGGTTCTAACATGCTCGACTTAGTCAGGGCCGTCACCCAGACTCACTCTGTTCCTAGCAGACATGTACCTAAAGGATGGGATGTGTTTATGAATGCCATGGCGGAACTGAATGTACCAACTTCCGTCATGGGCAATGCGTCCAACAGAGATCTTTTGAAACGCCTCAAGGCCTCGACTGCTGACACCGGGGTGGATCGAGAAACCGTGACCCCTTTTTTGCCGTCTAAAAAACCAAAAATTTCATAATGCTTTTAGGAAACAACACACTGTTCGGGGGGTGCCCATCTGAGTCAAAAAACTCTCCACGGTTACGCTCCGCCAGATACAAGGCGAGCCAGTGTTCACCTGGTTGGTTGTGTGGATGCGTGTTCACCACCAAGCCTAGGGTTCTCTGAGACAGCTTGCCTCCTGGGAGCCAATCGCAAGGGAACACATCTAAGAAATTCTTTTTTGTGTAAGGGTCCGTTGATAAGACACGTGAGAGCTGCATGGTGTCCATGTTCACATGTAGTCAAACAGAACATTTCTCCTCTGATTTATTTCTATGACATTGTCAAAAACCCCATACACAATCATATTGAAAGTAACTGTTCAAGCCTTCCCAAAACGTATTTCTGAGTGATCAGCGCATTCCTGGTCGGGAGACAGGTCAAAGGCAAACAAGGTGTAACCCTGTGCAAACTCCTCACGGTCGATTAACAGAGAACGATCTTTCATGTTTACCAGCTGTCTGTACCAAATTCATGTATTCTCTCACGCAGCGTCCTGCCTCGAAGTCCAGTTGCAGAGGCTTGGTCGGTATCTGTTCACCATCCACATACAAGGCCACAAAATTAATATCGTAATGTTTAAAATTAAAGGGATTTTTAGCGTAACTTCCGCTAAAGGCATCGTTATCCACAAACCCTAGGAGAAGCATTTTGGGTAACTGTCCCAAGAACAGGTTCTCCTGGTTACTGACCCTGCTGCCCGTGGGGCTGCTAAACACTTTCATTCCCACATGGTTCACGGGGTATTTAGCATTAGCGGTAAGCAGGGCCTCTGCGTGCCCCAGACGGACTCCCGGGGCCACCCGTACTTTCTTCACAAAAAGGGACGCTGATACAATGCGCAGTTTAAAGCCTTCAGCCGCACTGTCCATTAAACAGAAAGCGTCTTTACTGCGCGTCAGTTTAATTTTCACATCCACTCCGTTTAACAAAAGTTTTTCTTGAAAAAACAGGTCGCTGTATAAATGGCCCAGCAGCTCTACCCTTCTGCTCTCAGCCGTCAGCTTTGCATTCCTCACAGACCCTAGATTCCCTCCATCCAACTCTGTTTCTTCATGTTGTCCAGCAGTGTCTTTGCAAAAACAGGCTGGCAGAAAATTGCGTGGCGAGGGTGTCATCGCTGTAATTGAGCACCGATTCTATAAAGGCCCTGTAAGGGTAGCAGTTGTTGCTTTGGCTTATGAGGCAGTCTCCCAGCGTGACATCCAACTGACTGAAAATAGAGGCCACGGGGTAATTCACCAGACCCACTTCGGCGTCCACGGCGAGTTCAGTTCCGTTTCCTTTTACAATCTTGCAACACAGGTACAGCAGCGTGTTATTTAAATCCATATAATGTATGCCATTCCCTGCTATAAAAAAGTCAATGGGGGCAAACTCCGTAATGGCCGATAGAGGCGGCACCTCGATGTAGATGCTTTTCTCGATGCTGGTCTGCGTAGGGGCTATTTGAAACAAGTCTAGTTCGGATTTGGTGCACTCTTCAGACCCGTAGTGAACAAAAGCCATGTTGATTAAAATATGTCTCTTTTACCAGGCAGAGCGTGTCTCCTCTTTCGCCCAGGCTTCCTCTTGGACTTTCGCTTATGGCCGGCCCTGTGTGTCAAAGCCCTTCTTTTAAAGGGTTTCGGGGGACCTGTGCGTCGCGGGTATGACGTATTTCTCTTTCTCTTCCTCCTTTTAATGTACATCCTTCCTGTGAAGCTGTATTTCCCACCTTCTCCAGAACAGCACGGGAGACCTGACCTACCACATCTTTAGCTATGTTTTGAGCGGCGGTTTTTACGTGGGGTTTAATAATCTCTAGCCCCCTCCTCAAAAGCGGTACGGCTTTTCGAAAGAGGCTACGAAATATTCCACCCACACCCGCCCCGTACATCACAGGGGCCCCATGATATCCAGGAAGGGCGTATCCAGCCTGGGCTTTGTAATAGTTCCTGTAGATGGTGGGGTTGCCATAATTTTTGGGGATCGCCATAATAGGTTTTGCTTTTTTAGAAACCTCGCTCTCTCCGCGGCCGCAGATGCAGCTTGACGATCACCTTGCCGAAGCGAAATGAGACATGTCTGTTCTGATCTGTCTTTATTTCAATGGTGATGGTGTCGATGTGGTGTTTACTGACAGGGCCGTAATGAGGTTTGTCGTAGGTGATGGTAACAAACTCGTTGTTCCTTCCTCGGACAGGGACGCAGCGTAACAGGGGAACAGAAAAGTCCCCCACAAACTGGTGTTCTACGATATCCGTGTATAGATACAAGGAGTTAAAACCTCCTGTGATGTCTGCCGAGAAGGGGAATTTTTGGACGTTGCGTTTGTGGCCCAAACCCAGAATGTTAGCTAGCTCGCCGTCAGTAGAAAACACATACATAAAATCGGTAGATTTAAGTCTCACTTTTCTACCCACAGGGTTGTAGTTCATGACCACCTCAGGCGGTCCGGGATGACGAGCCACGTTGCTGTTCATATGCTCCAGTAATTTGGGTATGGTCGAGTAATACCCTCATCGTAGGATGAAATTCCACGTTGTAGCTCCAAAGGTGATTTCGAAAGGGGTGTCTTCGTTGATAGTATTCCAGCTGTGCGGGTATTGTATTTCCGCTAACCCCACCTCCCAGTCACCCGGGAGATCCAAGGGCTTAATTAGCCGTATTGTAAAGTTCAAGATGGTGTTTTGGGGAAAAACTGCAGAGCTGGCATTGCTGGGCAAAGTAATGTAAAACCCGTCATCGCTCATTTTTCTCTCTCTCTGTCCTTGCAGAAGGAATCTTTTTGTTCGTGTCTAGATGTCAGAGTTGAGAAGCTTCCACCCAGCTGTTAAACTTATCAGGCCACCCCAACCATTTCACTAGTAGCTGCTTTTTTTCTCCCTTTTCCTTTCTCTGCTAGAACTTTTTCAATCCTGTAAATCCTGTCTCGTTTGGGGTTTACTTTTTGTAATTCTTCAAGGTAAAAAGATCCAGTAACTGCCTCACCCTCGTAATCTTTTAAGCGGTATACAGGTCTCTGGCCCCTGGTTAAGGCTTCATCCACTATGAATATCTCATCGGTAAACGTCTGTTCATAACCTTTTTCAAAAGCGCCTTTGGTTTTAGATTTCAGAGTAGCAGCCGTGTTAGTCTGTATCCGCAAAAAGAACAGGAGTATTTGTGGCACCTTAGAGACTAACAAATTTATTAGAGCATAAGCTCTATTAAAATTATTATAATAAATAATAATAAAGCTTATGCTCTAATAAATTTGTTAGTCTCTAAGGTGCCACAAGTACTCCTGTTCTTTTTTTGATTTTAGATAGTCTTTTCTAAAAGGGGCAACAACCGGTTTTATTTTAAAACCATCTCCGTAAACCATTTTCCAAATCTTCAGAGAATTTGAAGGGTTAACATCAACGGATCTGGTACGTATAGTTCTGTGAATGCTCTGGTTGTAACTCTTTATAAAGTCAGGTAAGACGTCAATGTAGCGAAAAGTGTTATGGGCTGTAAAATATCTCCAAATCCTAGTTTTTAAAGTTCTGTTAAATCGCTCCACAACCCCTGCTTTGACTTCATTATTGGTAACAAAATGGTGAACTCCATGCCGCTTTAACAATCCACTTAAAGGTTTGTTTAAAAATTCTTTCCCCCGATCGGTTTGTAATTTTTGAGGCATGCGACCTTCACTGAAAATAGCTTTAAAGGCCTTGGATACCTCACCACTCGTCTTCTCTTTTAGGCCTAAGGCCCATGCATATTTGGATAGAATGTCTATCACTGTTAAGATGTACTTAAAACCACTGTTGTGTTTGGAGAACTGGTGCATATCCACCAAATCTGCCTGCCACTGCGCATCCACATCTGAAACAATGGTCTTGTTTCTTTTAAAACGTATTCGAGCTGGTTTGTGTGAAGTGTAAGCATCCTGGTCTGAAAGCCATGCTGTTACCTGTCTTCTGTTTAAAGTTTTACTATGCTTTCTGTCCGCTTGAAAAAGAGGGTTGACCCCGCCGAAGCTCCCAACTTCCCCGGGGGCGTAATATATTTTCTTTAACAGAGCCGTCTATGTAGACATGACTGTTACTGGTACCGTCTTTTACTACCATGAGTATGAAAGGGGACACATTCATATTGACACATTTAAATAAGTTTTATTAATCGCCTGGTTTAACACGACCTTTTACAGCCACCTGTAAAAATGGATGCCATGACCCCTACCATAAGGGAGTCTCAGATGGTTCATTCTTCCATTTTGTCCTTTTCGGCTTGAGATCTGTGTCTCAGACATGAGCAAAAACAGCTGACGCACGATATGTTTACTCACACAGGGCTTCCAGTGTGTAAGTTCTTAAAGGCCCCTAAAAAGGCATCGTCGACCTGTTGAGAGATTTTCAGCAAAGAAACCATGTAAGCACCCCTCACTGCTTGTTTTTTAATTTACGCAACCCCCGGTTCCTACCCCATTACCCACCCCTCCTTGACCGCCGCTTCTTAATCATTCATTTTACCTGAGCGCCGTCTTTTCCGTTCGCTTTGTCCGCCGGTGCCTCCCCCAAGCCGCGATCGCCTTCCACCTCTGAGGGGGTGGACAAAGAGAGGCTGTCACGTTCATCGGGGTGCCTCACGAGGGTTTCGGAATCGGGTTCTGACATATCCATCAATGGCTGGGTCAAAGGGTCCTCCTTGGATCTGTCGCTGATGTAACGCCTGCTCCACACAAGTTCAAAGGTGGTTGGGGCTAAAACAAAGTCCGAAGTTCTCACGGGGGTGGTGAAGGAGTCCATGTTTCCTCTCAGCAGCCTTTCCGCGATTTCGAAAACACGTGTCCTTGGTAAGAGATGGCCGCCTCCTCCGTCTGGCGCTGGGACTTATGGGGTAATGGTGCTGCACTCTGATTGGCGGAGGGCCTTGGGATGAGTTCTTAGTGGGGTCATACGACCCACTTCCGGATGGGTCACCCCCACCCCGGAAGTCACCCTGATTGGTCAAAATCTCCTCTCGGGGCCGTCCTTTCGGAACAAAACCCATCCTAATTGGTAGAGGGTGGTGGGGGAAGTTCTTAGAGGGGTCACATGACACACCTTGCTTTCGGTCAGGTGGCACCTTGACCCTGGAAGTAATACTCCCATGGGGTGGGACTTCCAGTGACAGGTGGGAGTGACCAAGGGGTCAAGCGATGGGGCTTAAGGGGTCAAGGGGCGGGGTTATGGCTTGATTGACGGTAGGGCCCTTATACTACTTACTATAGTAACAGGAGCCATATAATTCCTTATCTATAAACAAAAGTTCCGAAGGTTTAACTAAAGGTGGTTTTTAAATTGATGTAACAAGAGGGTCACACACTTTGTTGCTTCAGGAGGCCGAGTATATTGTACACTCTAGGGCAGGGGTGGACAAACTTTTTGGCCCAAGGGCCACATCTGGGTATAGAAATTGTATGGCGGGTCATGAATGGTCAGAAAATTGGGGTTGGGGTGTGGGAGGGGGTGAGGGTTCTGGCTGGGGATGTGGGCTTTGGGGTGGGGCCAGAAATGAGGAGTTCAGGGTGCAGGAGGGGGCTCCAGGCTGGGGCAGAGGGGGTGCAGTGCAGGAGTGAGGGCTCCGGCAGGGGGTGCAGGCTCTGGGGTGGGGCTGGGGCTGAGGGATTTGGGTGTAGGAGGGTGCGCTGGGATATGACTGAGGGGTCTGGAGGGCGGACGGGGGGGTTCAGGGCTGAGGCAGGGAATCGGGACATGGAGAAGGGGGTTGAGGGCTCCGACTGGGGGTGTGGGCTCTGGGGTGGGGCTGAGGATGAGGGGTTTGGGGTGCAGAAGGGTGCTCTGGGCTGAGACTGAGGGGTTCGGAGGGCGGAAGGGGGATCAGAGCTGGGGCAGGCGGTTGGGGTGCAGGGGGTGGCTCAGAGATGCAAGCTCCGGGCAGCGCTTACCTCAAGCAGCTCCCGGAAGCAGCGGCATGTCCCCTCTCTGGCTCTTATGCGGCGGTGTGGCAAGGCAACTCTGCTACGTGCTGTCCTGTCCACAGGCGCCGCCTTGCAGCTCCCATTGGCCACAGTTCCTGACCAATGGGAGCTGCGGGGGCGATGCTTGTGGAAGGGGCAGCATGTAGAGCGGAGCCCCCTGGCTGCCCCTATGCGTAAAAGCTAGAGGGGAGACATGCTGGTGCTTCCAGAAGCCGCACAGAGTGGCCCCTAACCCTGCTCCCCACCTGGAGCGCTGGAGCGGGGCAAGCCCTGAATTAAAATGGCTGGTGGGCCGGATGTGGCCCGTGGGCAGTAGTTTGCCCACCCCTGCTCTAGGGACGCTGCATCATACATTTCCCCTCTCCCCACAAGATCCCTGTGTGTTACCTTCCTATCCCCCTCTATTTCAGGGACTCCATACAACCCCCCGCTCATAACCAGGGCTCTATGTCCTCCATTCAAATGTTAAACAGTATGGCAGGGGCTCTGTGTGTCCCCCATTTCCCTCCACCTCATAGCAGAGACTCTGTGTCCCCATGTTCGCCTCCACTCTTAACATTGTTCTCCCTTCTCCCCTCACTAGCCAGAGGCTCAATGTGCCCTTCTCCACATACCATGGCCCCCCATTATTCCCTCCCAGTGATTCAGTCCCTCCCCATTCCCTACTTCTCCCATACCAGGCGCTCTGGGTGCTCCCCTTCCTCCCATGATAAGAGTCCCCATTCTCCCTCCGATGCCAAGGAAGCCATGTGAGGCCTCATACCCCCTCCCTCAAACCCAACCCCATAAAAATCTTGTTTCTTTTCTTTCTGTTTAGGAGATAAGCCATTCAGGGTGCCAGCATTTTTAAAGTATATTTTGGAAGGAAGAGTAGAGCCAAGATGGGCAGGGGGTGCTATGGGGGAAGATGTTAATGGCTGTTACCAACTGGTTCTTTGATCTATAGAGAATTACAAAGGTGACTGAACCTGCTGGCTCTGCTAACCAGCCCTAAAGGGCTCCCATTTTTTCCCTTCCAGTTTTCACCAAAATCGATAGGATTTGACCCACAGATGCCCAGAACAGTCCCTGAATTTTTGGAATTGATTGGAAACAGACAACCAGAGAAATGCCATAAAGCTGAGTGTAAAACATCGCTTTGCTTGTCCTATTAAACCAATGCAAACCCTTGTATGGGCACTCTTTCCTTACCCTGTATATTATATAATTTTAACATTAGCTTTAATAACATTTTAAAATTTGATTTAGAGTAAGTTGGATTTGAAAAGTGATTTTTAAACTGGAGCAACTTTTGTGAATAGGCAAGGCCTAAGCTCTACCCAGAGTGTCTAATAGCTGCTGTCCTGTACCATGTGGAGTCATTTACACCAAAGTGAGTGACAAATGCTACTTTCTGATTTACTAATTTTTACCTCTACTTTGCATACTAGCGTAAATGACTACACCCGCTGTACCGCAATAGAGAATCAGACCTGTAGCGTTTGCATCTTTATACTTTTGTAGTGTTTCTGTGCTTCACTGTGCTATGTATCGCTCTGTCACTGTGTGGTGCTGAGCTATCTTTCTCTTTATATCAATATGCTGTGTCTGTGTTTTCCTGTTATCCTTGTGTCCTTCTGGCGCGAGTGTGTCTTTGTGTTGTCTTTTGTGTCCCAGTGTTGTATGGCATGCTGCTGTCTTTGTGTCACTGTTTGTCATAGTGCTGTGTATTTCTGTCACTTTGTAAAAATATTATTTATATTGAAGTAGTGGCTTGGAACCCTAAACGTGGGCCAGGACCCCATTGTTGGGTGCGTACGAACACAGAACTGCGTGATGCATCACTGTGTTATGTCTCTTTGTGCCACAATGCTGTCTCAATGGTGCCTCTGTGCCCCTGCTCTGTATTTGTGTTTTTGCATTTCCCGGTGCCATTGATTGTCCTTCCTCTATGTTGCAGCAGTGTGTGTCACTGCACTGTGTTACCTGTGTGAGTGTGTTTTTGATATGCCTGAGTGTCCTTGTGTCCTAGTGTTTGGTTAAAGCAGGTTGAAATGGGAGGGGGCGTACCCATCTTGCTCCTCTGAGCAGGGGCCACGGTGCCAGATCACTGCTCGGGGACAGGCGAGGGAGCTGTGCTCGCCCCACTCCTGCTCTCCCACTGCCCTGTCTGGTTCTTTGTCCCTGGGCGGCACTGCGGTGTGCATCTGTGTCTGGGTGATGCAGGGTCGCCGGGGAGGGAGGTTGCTCTCTCTCCTGGTGTTTCCCCCGGGCTGTGAGCGATGCCTGGGGCGCCCTGGGCCGCTGCTTTGGTCCCTGGCCTATATCTCCTCCGCTCCTCCCCGCGCACCATTTTCTCTCCCCTCTCAGCCAGGCACAAGAGAAGCAACACGGCGGCGGCGGCGGCGGCGGCAGCTCCCTCCCCTTCTCCTCAGATGCCCTTTGCTACCGCTGCAGGTTTATTATTACAGCGCGGGGCTGCTCGCTCCCTCCCGCCACCCGCGCGCTGGGACTGGCAGGGCGCCGCGGCTGTGCAGCTCCTTGGCCAGCCTCCCCGCCTGGCACCCCACCAGCCCGGCTCCGGATTATTTGTCTGGAAAGCAGCAGCCGCTCTCCGGGGAAAAGTGTGTGTGTGGGGGGGGAGTTGACCGACGGCCGCGCGCGCCAATGGCTGCTCGCTCCTCCCCGGCTCGGAGCTCAGGCCCAGGCAACAGGGCCAGCAGCACCGCCGGAGGAAAGAGGGGCGAGCCGAGCCGAACCGAGCCAAACCCCTCCCCCCTTCCTCCAGCGAGGCGGCTGCCGCTGGGTTGCCAGTGCTCTCCGCAGTCCGTGCGCAGTGATTGGTCGGCTGGGTCTCTGGCTGCTAGACAGCGGGGGGACTTTGAGTTGAGGATTATTGCAGACTAAGCAGTCTGGCTCTGCAGCAGCAAAGCGGAGGGGAGCGGGGGGGGGGGGAGAGAGAGAGTGAGTGTGTGTGTGTGTGTGTGTAACGAGGGGAGGAGGGGGAGAGCTGGCAGCCAGCCAGCCACCATCAGAATTAGCTCATTGTTCAATAGAACCAGCACAGGCAACCAAACCCCAGCCTGGGAGAGGGAGAGACTTTCTCCCAGCTGCCCCCACCCCTTTTCTTTTTTCCTCCAAGGCTGCTGCACTTTGGAAGAGGTGCAGTCATTCTTTCCCCACACCCCCAACCCTACCCACTCCCCCCCCCCCAACTATAAATTCCCTTCTGGAGCATGCTGCCCTCTTTTTAATCCACATTTGTGTTTCAGATCATGTAGAAAGGACAGAAAGGGAGCAGGGGCTTTTGTCTGTAAGTATATGCAATTCCAATCCACAGCTCGGAGAGATCTGCATCCCCCTCCCTCTCTTTTCTTTGTTTCTTTTCATTTCTTTTTGCCCTTGGCTGGACTCTGCTGCAGCAAATTCACTTGCCCCCCCTCTTCACCCCCGGCTGCACATTTCAAAATAGGCTTTCTTAAAAAAGAGAAACGTGCAGTATACATATTTGCTTAACCCTTTCTGCTTTAAGTCTGTATTTTTGAGTTTGGGATTTTTATGCACTAATGGGGAAAATATGCAGGGGTTTTCTGAAGCTGTGGTTCCCTCCCATTTTTGCAATTATAACCACAAAAATGCATTTTTAAATCGACAGCACTTCGCTTTCCTAGCATGCATGCACGACTCTCGGGTGGGATTTTCTCCCCCTTGTAAAATGAATCTTCTCTTTCGCCGCCCTGACAGTGGATTCCTCTCTAGCTGCCGGGGTATATTTTTAGAAAGCAGTCATTCTTCTTGCAGCAATCTTAGGCATTTTTGCATGTGCAGCAATTACAAAAAACCAGCCACACTTTAAGTGTTTTTATGCAGATTTAGTGATCAACTTTTCCGCAAAGGTTTATATACACGTATCTACATGTGAACTTGCAATCTTATATATAGTGTTTGTGTGTGTGTATATGTATGCGTGTAAATGAGTTGTAGCTAATTAAATTGTATATATGCATATGCTCTGTATACATTTAATATACTTAGTATAAGAAATTTTATTCCATACATACTAATGTTGCCACCAACTATAAGATAGAGGGACTGTGCTGTGTACATAGTAAATAAAGTAGGGATTGCATTGTAGTACAGTAATTAAATGTAGAATTGAGATGAAATGATATAACGTTAGATATTCATTATTTTCCTATTTAAGAATTTGGGGAGTGGGTAGGGGTGTATGTGTGTGTATTTGAAAGAGAGAGAGAGAAGGGGGTTACGTAATGCAATGCTATTTCCAAAAATATCCACTGGATCGTAACATTTTATGGAAGTGTGACTTATTTTTGCTGTCTTGATTGCAAACGATTATAGATGGTAGTAAGTCTGGGAACAATGAACAACCTTTACATTCAGTACAGAATGATCTATTTTTGTCCTCTTGTCTAGTGGGTTAACCATTAAGTATGGTGCACTTCAAAGATGTGCAGTGCTAAGAATAGCACAGGGCTTTGCAAATCCAGGTAACAGGGATTCCTTTGTCCTATATTTAAGCCTATAGACCACTGAAGCACACAGACGCATGCTATATAAATATACGTTTTTAGACTAATTTGCATGCCTTTTGATCTTAGCCACTGAAGCATATATTTAGCCAGTATTATAGCAAATGAGCCAAAACCGTTTGAATTTTGTGACAGTTATGGTGATATGATTTTTTTTTAAATCATTTGTAGATTATTCTCTTTGTGGTACCGGAGAGAAACTGCAGTCCCAAGACTTAAGAGTCTAAAAATGGTAAGAATTAGTTGTTTTAGCAAAGAATCAGTAGTTTCCCATGCTATCAAATATCAGAATTAACCTCCTTCCCCAACCCTCACCACATTCAGAAATATGACCTTTAAAGACATCCTTTGGGATTCTGGGGATTTGCCATACAATGATTAATGCACTCTAAAAGCCTTTGTGAGTTGGATTTTTCATTTTTAGACATTTTCAACAGAAACCTGAAATCAGTCTTCATGCAGTGAGGTTTATTTAATCAGAACAAGAGAAAATGTGTACTGTCATATAAAGAAACATAAGTTGCATAGATGGGAACACGCAAACAAAGCAACATGCCACCAAGTCCATCACAAAAAACAACAACAACAACAAAGAATTGATCATTACACGTAGCAAATAAAACAGTGTTAGTCTGTATAGCAGATACCTAACATACAAAACAAATTTGCTTTTTATGAGGTAAATTTTCAACAGGAAAACCTCTTTTGGGGAGCTAATTGCTCCCCAAAAAAGGAAAGGTAGGTCTCAGCCCAGCTGAATTGAGGTTTACTGTATGTTGAATGTAATTGTTGCGCAACACTGCAACAATTAAATCATTTAAATTTCCCTCTTAGTATTTTTCATTGCATTTTTATTTTTAATCTATTTCGTATACTATAAAATATTTATCACAAATACAGAAATAATCTTAGAGGTCAAACATGGTAACCTCTTAATATAAATATAGCATCTTCTGACACAGGGGCTTCCAATTTAGGAGATGATGACCCTCAGACAGTAGGACAAATACAGAGGAAAGGTGTCTTTAGTTTTTTATTACTATTGTAGGCTCTGATAAGGCAAACTGAGTAAAATTTGATATTTCTTGTCCCAGTAAAACTTTTTATTGAAAATGTGCCCATTACTTGAAAAAGTTGGGAATCCATGCACTGATAAAATTGATACACCTTGGCTATTACATAAACAGGCTTGGCAGAATTCTGCCAAGCCTGTTTATGTAGTAGCCAAGGTGTATCAATGTAAATGTTCATAGTTGTGCAAAATCTTGGGGAGGGGAGTCAAACAATTATTTAATGATAGTAGACATTGAGATTCAAAAAGCTAATGCTTTGTAATAGTTAAAACACAAGATGTCATCATCCCATGTCAAAACATACAAAGTAAACAGCCTTAAGTCAAACTTTAAGAAGTTCTCAAGCAGCATTTTTCTTACTTTGCTGGTCTGTGAATTTCAGTTATTATTGATGGAAATATTTTTTGTCAGTTTGTGTGTATAGTAAAATCAATGTACTGATAAAATGTTTCCAAGGCTATACATAAACCCTATCATCAGGCTTCTTAGAAGAGCTCATTAATAGACAAAGGACAAAATTCTGTGCTAATTTACACAGGTGCCATCTCATTTCTGAAGTGGAATTACATAGGGTGTATATTAGCCCAGAATTTGGCCTGAAATGTGAGGCATCAGAGTACAATATTTGCATAAAGATAACGCTAAATTAATTAGGATAAATTATATTATATTTGTCTGATTCTTTTGTTGGAAACTATCTTGATATGAAATCTATTATGAAGGCCACTTTTCATATTTGTCTACTGAAACTTTATAATTTGTATCTTCAAACAAGTCATGCAAATTCCTGTTCTTTCTGGAGTCTACTTTTATGGAAAGATTTAACTCATTTTCATACAAATGAATATTTTGAGGTAGGGAATTGAAAGGGGAAATAAACTCTGAATAGAAATCATGTTAACAGTCTTTCAATTTGCACCAATTTTGGAGTTTCTGATGGGATATAGACCATTATTTTTCCCAGTCTGCCAACACCAAGGAGGACAAACTGCCAATGTTTTGTAAAGATTAATACAAATCTTGAGATAGCAGGCAGACTTTTATATGTGATATGAATTTGACATATGTGTAACAATCCGCCCTCCCCCATTTAGGCCAAAGTGGCCATTGATTTTGCCAGCTAATAGTTCTATAAATCAGACCAGTATGCATGCCAAACCTAACATATAAATTAGAGTTATCCAAATGCAGAAAAATAATCAAACATAATTACCCATCTGTTAAGTTTTTCCATTGTTAACTCTGTAGTGCAGTCTAATTGAAATTTCAGTTCGTTGGTCTTAGAAAGTTTTTTGGGATAAGCCAAAATTCCACAACTTTTTTGTGATTCTTCCATCAATATTTCAGCATGAGAGACACCAGATTCCACATTGGCTTGCACCCTGTGCAAGGTTGCTTGAGGTGTAAGTCTTGGCAGAATTTGCCTTCGTAATCTCCCCAACCTCCCTTTTTGGCACAATACCACTGACTGTAATGAAATCAGACCACTGACATACTTCTTTCATTACTAACGTGGACATAGTTGCCATTGACATAGTAATAGTATAGTCATTTATTCCAAATATTTTTTTTTGCAGTTCAAATATACAGGACTATTCCTTCATTTAAAATGTTTAAAATAATAATAATTTATCTGCATTGGACTGAGTACTGCTTCCATGCAATTATTAAGTACTTTTACCTACCTTTGGTATGCTGCAGAATCAAGGGCTCAGTCCTGCTTTTACTGAAGTCAGTGAAAGTTTTGGTGTTAGACTTCAGTGGGAACACTTTTAGGCCCATTTCTTTTAACCTTTTACTCTTTGACCAAAGTGAAGATGTATTATTTATTTGGTTAAACTTACAGTAAATTAAAATTGTGGCTATTGTAGGCTTGTTAAGTAGCACAAATTCATCCTTTGCATAACTTTATTGAAGTCTGTTCACTTCTCTAGGAGTTTCTGTATGTACGTTTTCCTATTAAATGTGTTTTACAGAATGTATAATTTAAAACACTTTAGAGATGTTTTCAATTTTCAGTATTTACTCTGCTTAATACAGGTGGCTTTTTCTGGATTTACACTTATGATGTGCTAGTACCAGGTTAGGGAATCTTTCCCTGTACTCTGTAATATTAACACCAATAATAAATTAAAACAGGGTTGAAAAGACAGAAAAATGTACATAGTTTTCTTCTGTGGATTTTTGGAAACATTTCATACACATAGCATAGTTTGAAAGTAACTTTAAATTTAAGGGATCAGTCCTTAGCTTGTGTTACTTTAATTCATTTATTCATTTCATTCATTGTGAAGTAAAATAGGACTCCTTTTTACTTCTTTATGATGTATAAAGGGTAGAAACGTTGGGGTTTTCTTCCCCCCCCCCCCCCCCCCAAACATTAGAATTTCAGGCCATGGCTTACTTTTTTCCTGGACAACATAGATAATGAGGTTTCACTGCTAACTGAAAAGGGAAGGGATTTTTATGCAAAATGTTTTTAAAAACCCTTTTTGTTTTGTCATTTGCTTTTGTTAAAATCTATTTAACTCATATGCCTAACAGTTGGAAGAAAATATCTTTGACAAAGATTCAACACTCTGACCATTCAATTAAGGGTTAGGAAGGTTCCCAGTCCATATGTCTGGGTCCTCCAAGAAGACCTGCAGCAAAACCAGAAAAGACAAGACTTGGTGTTTTGAAGGTAAAAGTGAACAGGTGGTGGTGGTGAGACTATGCAAAGAAGCAAGAAACGGCACAAAGCCTGCCCTCCCCTTCTCCCCCCCCCTTTGCAGATCATCTTTAAACAGAAGTTCAGTGTAAAGAGAACTTGCAAAATAGTGTGCTAATGGATGGGTTTATAGGAGTAATTCCCAGTGACCTCAATGGGAGTTATGATTTGTGTGTCAATGATCAAATAGATCCTTTCGAATTCAAATCTGATCTACATGAGGGAAAAATTAATATTAAAATGTTAAATTTCAGGACAGGCCATTATTTTCACCATGGCATATCACTGTATGCCAGCATTCTTTTTAAAATCAATATTGCTGCGATGGCACACGGATTCAGAACTGTGCAGTATTGGTGCATTGACCGAGAATGTGGGATCAGTTGAAGCTGAGCATTTCCAAGAATGTGTTCTTAGTAGGTTTAGATCAGTTGACACCTCTTACAGCAACATTTGTATCTTCATCGGAGACCTTATTACCAACTTCTTCGTTGACTTCAGGCTTTGCTGCCATGTATGGAGAAAAAATTTGTCCTGGTATTAAAAAATAATTTAGGTGTATTGTGGCAGGGATGCACCCCAGTGCAAAGGTGTTAGATTCACTGCTGATGAAGCATCTGCTCCTAGCTGATCTATGGGTCTCACAGGCTCAGCATCTTACGCTCTTCACTTGGAAGAAGGACAATGTGATGGTGACATATTGGAGAGAAAAACAATGGAGGAAGCAGGATTGGCAGTTTCCTGGGGGAAAAAAACTAGTTTAGGACAAAATGCTGGTAAATACTAGCTTAAACAGGGATATTGGGAAACATAAATTATTAGAATATACTAATGAAAATTACAGGAACATTTTGCAACTTGATAATAGTTTTGCAATAATATGGTCTGTTTAATTTTAATTAAATTAAACCAAAAAAACATCATCCTAAAGCTGTATACTATTGCCTTGGCGATCTCAAACTAAAATTGAAGCTTCTGTATCAGGGAATTCCCCCTTTAACAATGAAAATTATGTTTTTTTAGTAAAAAAAAGGGGAATTCCCAGATTTGGAAGTTTCAGTTTCTGTTTGAGGTAAAGTGCCAAACTAACTGTCCTGTCTAGTACTCAGTCTCTTGATCTGGCACGCTGGTATGCAACTGAACTCAGTGAGAACAATGACTCAGGTCAGAATATTTCAATATGAGCAAAGGTGGAAGGCCACTTGGCCCAATTCCTGGGTATTTTGAGAAAGATTATGGAGATGGCAAAGAGTCTTAGATGCAGAAACTGCAAAGAAAAAGTGAGTGGGAAGGCAGACCGTATGAGGAAACACTTTGTTCTTTCTACTGCATTTTGCAAAAAGTGACATCAGAACCACTGACTTTGGTTAAACGTAGGAAAGTTTTGAGAATCAGACAGGGAGGATGAAGGTACTGGTATTACCATATTGTAAGTACATCAACAGAAATCCAGATCAAGGTTGTCCAAAGACAATGAGGAAGATGTATCACATTTTCCCCCCCACAAATGGATGTATTTGTAACAAAAACAAATCTAAAATTTAAACAAAAGATAGAATTTTTTTACGGCTGTAATATTCCCTTTTTGATTACTAAGCATCCAACTTTTCAAGCAATGATCAGCAGCCTAAGGCCAGGCTACAAAGCACCCAATCAAAAGCAGGTAGCAGCTGAAATGCTAGATGCAGTTACACATGGCTTGTGTGTGAAAGCATGCAACAGATTACACGGAAAAGCAATTACATTAATACAAGATGGCTAGTGTAATGTGCACAATTTCCCAGCAATCGCTAACTGTGCAGATAGGGAAAACTGTAGTTTATGTATCAGTATGTGATACTGTAAGCAGTAAGATGATTGGAAAGTACTGTGCTACACCGTCAAGAAAAAAGGCTAAGGCATTAGCAAATGAACTGTAGAGTTGTGTTGTTAAAACCTACCTGGCAGACAATGAAAAAAAGATGCAAAGTATGGGAAGTGATTTGGAAGAAGGTGACGGCACTTTAGTTACATATGGATATGTATCACATTGGCTAACTACTTGAACAGGACCTTATTCCAAAGGATGCTGATGAAACGTTGTAGATTTACAAAAGTATTTTTGTAATCCCCATCAGCCAGGTTAAAAAGAGTCAAAATCTGTAAAACCCCAAATCCCTGGTGACACATGATGGAATAGTCATATAACATGCCTGGAACCATGCGTTAAAAACTGACCTCATTATCTCAGGGTTGCAAGTGATCATAAGGCAGAACTTGAAGATACAATGATCAGTCTAATTAATCATCAGGGGATTTAATGGAAGCAAAGAACATGATCAGTAAGTTGAAGCCAGTTGCTGTAGCACTTGACACACTCCAAAGGGACACAAACAGTTGATGTTGCATAAAAAATATATTTGGATCTACTGATAATGAAAATCTTGCACCACACAAAGCAAAAGTACAAAAGAGATTTCATGAGGTGATTACTCCGCATATTGGCCAACCTCCTTCATCCAAAATATGCAGGAAAGAAATTGTCAGCTGAACAAGAAGAAATTACAAGGCAAAGGTTGCTCAGCAAAAATCCCGACTAGCATATTTACTTACATTTAAAGTAAAAGAAGCTCCGTATCCAAAATCAATGTTTTCATCCACTATCAAGGAAGAAAATTTCCCCTGTAAAACATAGTGGAAGAACCTGAAGAATGCTGATATTCCATCTGATTTCATAGAACTGATAGTGCAATTGCATCAGTGTCCAGCAAGCATAGAATAAATTTTTTCAAACTTTGGATATATCCATTCAAAACTGAGGAATAGGCTCAGAATAAAATACTAGCAAAGTTGGTATTCTGCTCCAGAATGCTGCATGGCCAAATGGACCTGGACTGGTAGTCTGTAACTCTGTATGCTTCTGATTGCTCAATGTTTCAAACCTGCAACTCTGCATTATCGTTGTTTTCATATAATTGAATGTTTGAATTTTGTTTATATAATACTGAAAACTGAAACGAGTCGTGATGTGTATAACTTCCTTGAAAAAATACCTAACCAAAAAGTATACAGACATTCAGATGTTCAATATTATAATTACATATATTAGTATTATGCCCACTGCAGTTTTACTTTATTTGTAAAACCCTAAATTAATCTCTGAATCTACTGCCTTATGTAACCACAATTTGGATTGTAATTAAAACTAAGTGTAATGTGGTACACATTAGTTAAACTGTTTTTAAAATAGAGAATGCCTGAAACTGGGACTAACTAGTTTTCCAGACCTATAAAAACTACCCCTGATAAATACCATGCCATTCATGGGAGGAAGGCAGTTCTCATCACTAAGAAAGGGAAGCAGCAAACCTGCGCTCGAATTCCAGTGGGTTGGGGGGGAAAGCATCCCATTTCTGTCTGGAAGCTCAAAAGGAAATTGATAATATCACTATTCAAGTTGGATGAAGAAATGTATGCAATACCTTAAATTTTATATTAAAAAACCTCATCCTGGTTTAACCTATTGAAAACAGGTTACTCATGAGACCCTGCATATAGTTGGTACAGTTTATGATTGCAAATATTACACGGTACTTATCTAAGTTTAGTTGGGACAACTATTGACCGTACTTGGTCTGGCAAAGAGGCATCTATACATATTTCAGACATATCCTGATGAATACAAAGAGGATGAGGGACTATGATTGGGCACGGAACCCAGGTTATTAGTAGTCACACACAGGCCAAATATAACCTGGGTTTCATGCATAATAAAGCAGGGCCCTAAACATCAGAAAAGCCCTAGTAGTGCTCACAACTTGTTGAGCCTGGGGCTAGAACTGAGGTCTCTTGCATGGTAGAGTAGACCGGAGCACTAGCCCTAAGTAGAATCACATTCTGAAGTCAGTGGTGTTGCACAGGTTTAACCAAGTGTAGAATTTGGCCCATAGAGATAGAAAGAAAGATCAGTTGTGAGATTTTATCATCATGAGGGTGGGTGGGTGGGATGTTTGTTTTTTAAATGTGCTTATATATTATACATAGGATACTTTATGGTTTAATTTAGTGTACTTGATTACTGACAAATTGAGATTTTTTTCCAATTTCAAACAAATAAGATGAAATAAACAAAAATTTACTCTGCTTAGAACTTTTTCAAGTGAGCTGCTCACAATTGCAGAAAAACAAAATAAGGGATGGAACAGTTCAGGTGATGAGTGTCCAAGCTGTATAGCGCGGACACTCTGAAGTTGAAGTTTAAATAGTTTTTCCTCTTTGTCCCAGACTGCTCTTTAATGAACTGTGTTCAAAAAAACTAAAATATGAAAAATTAGAAATAATAAATTCATTGACACAGTCGTGATACTTCACCATCAGAAAGTAGGGTTCAGAAAAATCTCAGTCAATGGAAAATTGTTTCCATTACAGTTCAACTGTCCTACACTGAGTTCTGACAAAGATTGAATTATTTTTTGTGTGAGGTAGAGAACTATAATTATCATCCCCAGAAAGACTGCATAAAAATAATTCACAGATGTAGACAACAGTGATTGGGACAAAAAATTGAAATAAAAGGGCAATTTAAAATGTAGGTTGTATTGAACAAAGATTTATTCATCACTCTGATACCTCATTAAGCCTTACCAGGTGGGAAGAAAAGTTGGAAAGGTGTAAAATGTTCTCCTCAAATGTTTAAAATGGAATGCTATTAAATAATTTGAGTCTGGCACAAAGTGCAGATTAGGCTGCTAGATTGGCAAATTCACTGTAGTATTACTGAAAGAGTTCCTGTATAGAAGTTCCTTTGATGGCTACTGTTGTTTCCGTTTCTAAACACTACACTTTTAAAAATCTCACAACATATAACCACATAGTTATTTTTTAATCTTACAGGAAAATAGATGCATTTAGAGTAATTTTGTTAAAACTAAACTCTTTCCTATATAGTCACATAGCACACATTATGGACATTTTTGAAAACAAATAGCATAATGATGTTTGGGTATTCATATTAAAATTATTAGAAACCTTTACTTAATATATACATTACTCCTCTAAAAAGAACTATTGAATTCTTAATATACAAAAGCATTGCCCATTTTATGCCATCAGACAGCTGCTCAAAGTTTGTTAAGCTTTTCTTTATGTTGACATGAATGTATCTGGTGATAAATTCTCCAGTATAGAAGTAGTGGGTGGGTGTAATGCTTGGTTACCAGAAGGAAATCCTACAAAAATTTGGAAGTGCAATAACATTGGCAGGTTCTTTTACACTTAAATTGTCAGCTAAGGAATTAAATAAAGCTACAACACCATCATCACAAAAAACAGTGCTTGCCAGGCAAACTATTTTCATTGATATATTTTGCTTTCCAGTTGACTAGAGCTCAAATGATATATTACGTTATTTACAGCATACATGACAGAACACAGTTTAGTTTACCATACTTTTTTATGTGGGGTAACTGAAAGTGATATACATTGTAATAATGGTATTGGTAGTGCAGTGATGTTGCAGGCAAATGTGGTAAGACAAACTTTGAGTACTTAAAGCAATGTTGGACAAAGCCATAGATATTACAACCTGTTTCACTGAGATAGGGAATGCTGGTCAGGACAGTTGGAGTTATTTCTTACCCTTTTATAAAAGTGCCTTTGGATCTTTAACATCTGCCAGAGATAGAGGTGACAGAAGGAGAGTGCTCCATGTGGGATTCAACTTTCAATCCTGAGCTCTGATGGTAAGTCTACACAGCAAAGTAAAACCCACAGCTGGGCCATGCCAGCTGACTCAGTCTTGTGGGGCTCAGGCTGTGGGGGTGTTTTGTTGCTGTGTGGACTTGTGGGCTCGGGCTGGAGCCCAGGCTCTAGGACCCAGCAAGGTGGGAGGGTCCCAGAGCCCAGGTGCCAACCCGAGAGCCAGTGTCGGCTAGCATGGTCCAGTTGCGGTTTTTCTTTGCTGCGTAGACATATGTTAAGTCGCATTCTGCAGAGGCAGTGTACCTTGCCCTAGCTGACAAATACCATATTTTGGTAAGCTTCCCATGTATTTTATATAAGGAAAGGGATATAAATTTCAGGGTGTATCTTGGAGGATTCCTCCTTCTGAATACCCAACCCACATTATCATTGCAGTAAGTTGTCAGTACTGGGTATCAGGCTAATTCAAGTGGCCCTGAAGCAAGAATACTGCCAACTAAGCTACACAGAGACTAGCTCTGAGGAGGACATTTTGGGCCAATTTTGTAAGGGGCCTCAGCTCTGCATCCAATTTTACAGTTGCCATTTATTGCAGGTGCAAATATTAGCATTTAACCATCTAACTACTGGTTGTACTTGCAAATCTGGTAGTTAATCTCTGTATTTGAACCCACAAGTGGTTGTATCTTCAAAATTAGACATTACTTTTAGTAATCAGAACTGTTATATTTGCTTCATAGAATCATAGGACTTTGAGAGGAAAGAACCTCAAGAGGTCTAGTGTAGTCTAGTTTTAGTCCTTCACTCAAGTCAGGACTAAGTATTATCGTCAGGACTAAGTATTATAGACCTCACTGTGCCAGATTATTGTCAATCTGCAATAATTTGGCACAGTGGGGTCTATAATATTCACTGTGCCAGAAAATTCCCCTGCAGTCCAATGGCATTTGGAGGATTTATCCCTGTAGGAGAACATGTGTTTGCACAATCACTCTCCTTCAGTATTATGGCAGTAGAAGACAATTTAACATTCTGGTTGTAATGCAAATTCAATTAAACATTTAAAAATATAGTGCAACAGTTGTTTTAGCAGATATGAAAGGAACCCAAATAAATAAAAAGTAGAATTTACCTTTAAGTTTCTAATTTTCTAAATATACAGATTGTGACCCTGATCTCCTTTGCACTACTCTGCATCATCAGTACAAGCCTCCTGCTGTGGAGTATCAACAAAACATCTTAAAACACTACACCCATTGACGTGGTATTGATAATGTGACAGGTCTTTCTAATAACTGCTGTTTTGTGGTCAGTAAATGACATGAATGTTAGTTGCACAAAGAAGTACATCTCTACTCCGATAGAACGCTGTCCTCGAGAGCCAAAAAATCTTACCGCGTTATAGGTAAAACCATGTTATCTCGAACTTGCTTTGATCCGTGGGAGCGCGCAGCCCCTCCCCCCCGAGGCTGCTTTACCACGTTATATCCGAATTCGTGTTTTATCGGGTCGCGTTATATTGGGGTAGGTGTATCTTACTTTTAAACTTCATGTTGTCCTGCCAAAGAAAAGGTGGCGGGGGAGACTTCCATTCTTCCCAGTTAAACTTTTCTAAAGTATTAGTGAAATAGTCATTTACATCTTAATTACTTTCATACAGCAAGCATATACATGTGTGATTGATAGGTGTGAGGGACAAGCTACTATACAGTTGTAGTTTTCCTCACTGAAATCATGCCAAACAATGTGCTTTTTGGCTGTTCTTTATCTACTGTATAGTAGTAATCGAAGCACAGTGTAGGGCTGGTGATTTCTGGAGTAAAGGAGGGCCAGGGAGGATGAGTGCATTGATAAAGCCTCTGTGCATTTTATGAATTTCTCTTTGGTTTCCATTGCACATCATTATGCTTCTCTGGCTCTGCATTTCATCTGGCATCATACTACAGCTGTTCTTTATTCCTCCCCATCTGAAGACTCAAACTCCCAACTGTAACAAGATGAAAAAGCCTAAATGAGACAAACAGGCTTTTCCTTTCATTTTCCATCTTCCTCACATTCCTCTCTGTGCTCAAAAAAATGAATAGCAAGTTAATTTATTAATTTCTTTTGCTTACCACTTTTTCAATTTGTCAGTTTCAGAGAACAGGATGTCATCTGCTCCTCCTCCCCTCTGCCCCGACCCATTGTACTTGTTTTTATAGGTTTCAAATATAAACCCTCCCTTATAAATCAATCTTGTTTGACAGTGTCTCCTTCCATCTTAAAGCTTCCATATTCAGTGAGGATTGAAATCAATGGGAATTAGGCACCTAAATGCCTTTGGGGATCTGGGCCAAAGTGCCCCCAGCATTTCTGCCCAGGGCCCTGTATGGGGCCAGAGCAGCACGGTTCAAGGAGGGCATGTGAGCAGGCTGAACTGAGTATGGTCAGTACATAGCTTCTGCTGGTAGGACCTCCTCAACTGGGGAGAATTTCAAAAACTTGAGAAAGTTCTGATTTCTCGTAGTTCTCTATGGGGGCTGCTTCCCTGAGTCCATTTCTGCATCAGCCTATCAAAATGGTGATTCCTCCTTGCTTGTCAGTTACTCTTTCTTAACGTGTTTAAGAAATTTTAATCACAACCTTCAGTGATTTACTCTTCTGTGAAATAAGATGTAGTGATTAGAATATCTTAGATTACACTGGAGTTTCCCTTTCCAGGAGATTAAGAAGAAGAACTGACAACAGACTCGCATGCAGCTAAACACTAGAAAGCCATAACCCCCTAAACAACAGTTGCATTGTAGGATAAACCTCTCATACTACATTAGTAATTTAGTGGGCATTAATTATAAGGGGACCATTGCTGTAGTAAATACAGAATTCTACAGGTGGGATTTTTAAAAGTGCTGAGCATTGTCTCAACTCTTCTTCCATTGAAATCAGTGCAAAACTCCATATTGCTTTGAGGGGAACACAAACATGCCTTCTGATTTTTTCTTGAATGAGTTTTAAAAAAAGACTAATCTAATGTTCAGATAGCAGTGCTACAAAATAGTGAAGTCTGTTTTAGAAGCTATAGCTGGATGTTGATAGTGGGCCACTGATTTTAAGCAGAACTTTCCACTGAAGTCAGTGGAGATTTCAGCTTAAAAATGAATGGCAAGTATATCTCAATGTAATTAGAATTGGGAAAAGTTGTCATAATTGAATGAAAACTGAGAAACCTCAGACACTGCATAGTAGGGAGAATCTCCTTAGGAAATCCTTGATGCTCACTGTTCCTGCCAAGCAGGCAACTATGCCTGTAATACTGTTATCCTGAAAGAATGTGCATTAGAAAACAACCAAACTGTGGAAGAGAAGCTGCCAAACAATTTCAGTGGTGCTGAGATGGAACCAGGAAAAAATAATTCACAACTTCCCTTTAGGAGCCGTGATGCCATTGACTCTTCTCTCATTACTGCACACATTGAACAAAAACTCCCAAACCGCACAAAGAATCTTCAAGAGGATGCAGGTGTGGAAGTTAGCGATGCAAGATGCAGTATTATCTTCTGTGCCCTTCACTGGTTGGTTACATGCTAGATCCCCAGAGGATCAAGCCGTAAAGAACCATTGCTACCAGTCCATCTTGGAATAAACCTGTGCCACCGAGCCCTTGGAGCACTAAATTTACAGAGTTGCAATGGTGGCATATTCACAGGTTCCTGTAGAGTGGTAAAGTATGCCGCAGAGGTAGACTGTGGAGTAGGTTTATCCTCTGTAGAATGCTGTTCTTTTCATCTCCTTTTTAAGCGTGGAAGGCCTGTTCTGTCTTCTTTCCTCCGTTCCTCACAGTGGAGGGAAGTATATGGTCCTGTATGCCTACTGTTGTGTTACCTACCTGTCTAATAAATAAAGCTTATCCTGCATAGCACATCTTTCAAGGTAAGGGGTAGGATTGCAGTACTTCACGGAAGAGTTAATTGTTAGGATCGTTGCGCTTCTCTATGGAATCAGGATTTCTGGAGCAGTGGTAGATTCTTTCAGCACTCCTTTATCCCACATCTCGGGTGGAATACTCTGAAATGACCTGCAACTCATCAAAAGCTGGAGTCTTTTGTATTCAGAGCAGTTGTTGATCTTTATCACAGGAGGAAAAAAAAATCTGGCACAGCAGCTTGGACCCAAGAATTCCAGACTGCTCAGTAGTATGTGAACTCTTGTGTGCCTGCTGGAGATTCGGATTTTTTTCAGCCATGGTTTAGGGAAAAATAGAAAGAAAGTGATAACTTTTTAATGCTTTCTTTTTTGTTAAGAGTCCTGGAAGAAGCCAGATAAGCAGGTTAACGAGAATGTGCATACTGAAGTTGTCCGATAAATGGTACAATATGTGTGTGAGAGACATCTAGACTGCAGCTTCTCTGAAGGCTAGATCTGGGCAGCATTTGAAAGATGCTGCTCTCAGGCCATAGGAACTGGGAGTGGGGAACAACTGTTTCACTTTACCACCTCTTTGTGGCTGATTATGTAGCTCTATTTCTGCTCTATTATAAATGTCTTGCAAATTTTATAGAAGAAAGACAGAGCATCGTGTCCTCAATAGTTCTTGCTTATAAATATGAGGGCGTTATATAAGGGGAAAGATATGTTAGAGTGAAGGGATGGGTGACAGTTTTAGGGCTCTGACACACTGGTTAAACCTATTACTCCTGAGGGCATTCTGTGCCAAAAAATAAAAAATTCTGCGCACAATATTTTAAAATTCTGTAAATTTTATTTGTCAAAATAACACTACATAATCATGCTAGTTTCAATTATTTTGGTAAATTTATTTCAAAATACCTGTCAACAGACACCCACAACCCCCTCCCCTCCAGAGCCCAGCCATGCCCCCCCACCCCAGGACACACACACACAAATTCCCCCCAGGAGTAGAGAGTTAAAGAACCCCCCTATGACAACCCAGTTCCTGTTTCTGTGCCCCCTACTCCCCCAGAGCCCAGCGGGGGGGGGGGGTCAAGGACCCACAACCCTTCCCCCCACAGTCCAGCCACAGGCCCCACAGCCAATACACCTGAACCCTCTTTTCCCCCTCCCCTGGGAGCCCAGCCACAGGCCCTCCCTTGCCCGGATAGCTGTACGCCCTCCCCGCCAGAGCCCAGGGATCCAGAGGGAGAAACACCCTGATGCTGGGTCCCAGGCTTGCATGGAGTTTCCTGTGCGCTGCCCTCCCCTTCCCTTGGGGCATGCTGGGAACTGCAGCTGCCAGGAACCCTCTAGTCCCCCCCCCAGCCCTCCCCTCGGCACTGTATTCTATGTGCAAGCTGGGCTCTGCCAGGTACAGCAGCCACTAGTGGCAACTAGCAGCACTACAGCCCATTTCTATGGGGGAAAAAGAAATTCTGCACTTACGTTAATTTCTGCAAAATTCTGCATTGCAGTGATGCAGAATTCCCCCAGTAGTAACCTATTCCTTGTTGTAATGGTATGAGGATTCTCAATTTACATATTTCTTGAGGTGAATGAGGAAAAAGGTTCTTTGCACTATTACCTAAATCCTTCTGCTGTGAAAAGGGATAGAAGTAAACAACATTGTACTCCTGTCTGTGCAGTGATGCTCAACTGTGCTCGGCCCTGGCTTTGTTCCAATATTATTGCCTTTTTAAAAAAAATTTATTGCAAAGAATTTGAGGGTTTTTTTTTAAGTTGAAGTTTTACGTTTAAACTTAGTTTCTGTATCTTAAGTTAATATAATAAGCTCCCCATTACAAATTGAGACCAACTCCAGGCAAGATGCAATATCAACGTGGTATACTGATTTTACTCTAAAGTTCTTGGCTTGATGGCTTCCTTTTTTACTAATTTACTAAGACTTTAGGTATGATGTGTGGTGTCTCACATGATTGTGCTGGAAAACAATAAAATTTAGGATTATGAGGAACTAAGATGCCTAAGAAAATGTTTAGGAGTGATCCACTCATGTGGTTTAGGGCTTAACTCTGATTTTCTTGCTGCTTAAGTCAAGCCTTCACATATGCAATAACCACAGAAATGTGCCAAGAAATGAAAATATTATAATGTGAATCAGAGTTGCTGTGGGAAGCCTACAGTATTTGCTTTATGTTAACAGCTGGACTGTTGTAAGTCTTTTTTCTTACTCTGTGCTGGAACATTTTTTTTTTTTTTTACTTTTATATCTTTGTATATCTGTTCCTGAAATACTAATCTCAGGCTGTATGCTGACTACAAGTTCTCTGTGTTTTTATAGTACCCTATTAATCAGCATCTCTGAACACCTATGCAATTTCTGCCTTATACAGATGCTGCAATATAGGTGTGCAGGTTTTAGATGACATTGTAATTTTAATTGATCTTGAGTCGTGGATCTCAATCTTTTCCATACAGGGATCTCCTTTCCCATTTAATTGGACTGCAGTCATGACTACTTTCCCATTTAATAATATGGGAAAGAAAGGGTGGTCATGACCCCCACGACACCTATTCATGACCCCAGCATTGAGAATAACATAAGAATTGCCATATCAGGTGTGGGGAAGGAATTTTTCCCTGATCAGAGTGGCAGTGACCTTGGGTTTCTTTGCCTCTCTCTGCATCATGGAATGTGGGTCACACCAGGATTATCTGGTTTTCACTCAATTCCCTGCCACTGCAGGGGCCTTGGGCATTGTTGGACCTCAGTCCCTCCTGTTCTCTGCCTGTGGCACATAATAATTTAGTTTCCTGCAAGTTGTAATAGTTTGGTTGTCGGATTTAGTGTGTGGATGGCTGGGGGGTGCTGGTGGCCTGTGATAAAACAGGACATTAGACTAGGTGATCTGGTGGTCCCTTCTGGCCTTAAACTCTGTGACTCTATGGCAGTGATCCCTGAAAGACTCATTTACTATGCCATTGGCTCTGTTCTTTCAGTTTCTTAAAAGGGTGGGCCTCTTCTTCACGGGGTGCCATATCAGTGTTATAGTATTCTCTTCAACAAATAATGGACTCTAAGTTCTATCAAAGGAAAACTCCCCTCGCCCCCTCACCATCCAGTAATCCTAACAGTGTGTAAAAACTATCCTCAACCTACTTTCTCCCCCGTTGCATGGGTGAAGAGATGACCTGGCAATATGACTAGGGGGTTAATAAATTGAGAATATGTCAAACCAAGTGGGAGAGGAGTTCACAAGTTCTGGGGTCTTGTGAGGAAACTCCTTACCAGCAGCTCTCTCCTGATTACAAGAAAAACTCTAGTTTGAGTATCTCAGTCGATCTCAACTGTGTCACGAGGAGAGAGGCACTCTTACAAGAAACAGAGTCATGAATGCTATAGATCTTTACAGGTATAATCAGTGCTTTGAATTCCACCCAGTAGCCAGTGCACTTCCTGTAGTACTGCATCACCTTCAGTTGGAGCGCTCTCAAAATGCAGTCCCATATGGGAGTGCTTTACATTAGTCTGATGGTAACAAAAAGAATAAGTGTAGTAACGTTAGCATCCAAATGAAATGGCTTAACTTTCCTTACCAAATGCAGATGGAAAAATGCCTTCTGTTCTATAGCTACCACCTTCACGTACAATAGTAGGTTTGGTGCCAACTACACCATACAAACCATAGTGACATTCTGGCAGATGCACTAGTTCATTCAGGGATGTTATAGAATACTTGTCAGTTCTTCTGCCTACTCCCCCAACTTACCAACATTATCCCAGTCTGATCAGAATTGAGCCTTTGTTAGTTAGTCCTCATCGATGCCCCAATGTCTAGTAGACACTAGATAATCTTTTCCACTGCCATGTCAGTGACAGCGGAGTGACATTTGCAATTCCTTCTGTGATCAGTAATACATGGACTGCAGTATGTTCCAGTAGCCCTTTTTGGAGCATGACAAAGGGTATATTCAAAAAGCACATACTCTTTTTGTTGTTGCCCAGTCGGTGGAGAGGATGTGAAGCCTATCTGTTTCACCCACATCTTAGTTATGCAAGCTAGACACTTGCTACTGTAATGAAGTCACCCAGTTTTATGCAAGGAACATATATTGGCATGGGTATCAACTCTTTTTGCAGTCATAAAAGAGCCACACGTATTAAATTTGTTGCATAGAATCTTCTTGACCAACAAAGTATCAGATTATGTAAAGTCAAATTACATAGATATCCATTAGCACAGGGGTTATCAAACTGGGGGTCAGAACCCCTCAGGGGGTCGTGAGGTTATTACATGGGGGGTCACGAGCTGTCAGCCTCCCTCCATCCCACACCCCACTTTGCCTCCTGCATTTATAATGGTATTAAATATATTTTAAAAAGTGTTTTTAATGTATAAGGGGGGTTCAAAAGGGGTCACCAATACAAAAGTTTGAGAACCACTGTATTAGCAACTCATGTAACAGAGCCCTCAGGCACTCTGCTCCACAGACATTAGCAAAAGATGCCATCAAAGTCACATGAGCTTTATGAAAGTACATTTTCTACACATCACTATACCTATGGATAACTCTGAATTTTATCTGTATAGAGGCAGACCAGACTGTTGTGCCATGCATTTTAATGACAAATTAAAAATATGTACGATAGTCATTTCAAAATGTTGAAATTATCAGAATTATAGAATGATTAAAATTCCTTTCTGAAGAATTTTTTCCCCTAGCACATTGTATTTTGTATTTGACAATAGGCTTAATTTTCTAAAGTATGCATCATAGTAGAACACCAAATAGCACATTTGGAAAATCGCATTGGCACTTAGTGTGTGTAAAGTAAATGCCAAACTGTGTCCAAATATAGGATTTAGGCGTCCTGTTTGGGTGTCCATTTGTGAACGTCTCCCCATGAAAGAGGAGATCACAGAAGAGTAAGCTGCTTGCAAGGACGCCCTTGTGCAATTCTGCATTACAGAGCACTGGTTTTCTGCAGAAGAGGATCTTATTCATTTGAGGATAAAAGAAACACTTTGAATTTCAGAATGTGCTGGAGCTTACATAATGCCATTTAGCAAACATCTACAGTGGTGGGATCTGGGGAGCCCGTGAAAGGTGTGTGCATGTCTGATGAACCATGAAGCCCTGTTGTGTAGGGCAGTGGTTCTCAAACTAGGGCTGCCACTTGTTCAGGGAAAGCCCCTGGCAGGCCGGGCCGGTTTGTTTACCTGCCGCGTCCGCAGGTTCAGCCGATCGCGGCTCCCACTGGCCGCGATTCGCCGCTCCAGGCCAATGGGGGCTGCAGGAAGTGGTGTGGGCTGAGGGACATGCTGGCCATCCTTCCCGCAGCCCCCATTGGCCTGGAGCGACGAACCGCGGCCAGTGGGAGCCACGATCGGCTGAACCTGCGGACGCGGCAGGTAAACAAACCGGCCCGGCCTGCCAGGGGCTTTCCCTGAACAAGCGGTGACCCTAGTTTGAAAACCACTGGTGTAGGGGACACTGGATGTACTATCACAGGTATGAGTGTAGGGGCTAGGGCAGAGTTGGTGGCTCTGCCACTATTGGATCCACCAGGCAGTCTCCACTGCAGACGGAGGAACACAGAAGCTATTCCAGCCCTTATGATGGAATAGCAGTTACAGATTGGGGACTGAGAAGTATTCTTCCCTCCAGACCAAAGAGATCCCTAGTGCATAGGTTAGTGGCACTGAGGAGGTGAATTGGGGCTTTAATGTAGAGAGAAATACATACTGCAATAATTTATATTGGAACACTCCTAATTGTAGGATAGGCATTTTCAAACATTTACATAGTATGGGCCACATCTTCAGAGAATAGGAGTCTCCTGTTCCACTTCTCTTCCCATTCTGGATTGCATGAATCATCTCCCCTACCATTTATAATCAATCATAGCACGAGAATCTCTCTCTTACGATGAGTTTTGCCCAGTATTTTATTCTGTTTCATCATAAGGTTGTTTAGAAGTCCAAACTGCCCTGTCTGGTTAGAACAAGACCATTACCATTCTTTGACATATATTTGATGGCCATGATTTTTAAGGCTAAATCTCGAAATAAAGATCAGAAACACTGTTTCAGGGGAAGCTGTTATGTGACATCATTTCAGCATTAGCAAATTACAAAAATTTACTTTTAAAGAAAAGTTGTGTTTTTCTTTGTGAATTGGTAGACACTATTGTTCATTGCTGAATGTTTTGGGGCAAACTCTGCATTGGGCTTATCTCCCCTTGGCTTTCCATCTTCAGATGCATAGTTGAGGCTATCCATAGCTTGTTCAAGATTTTTGAATGAAGACAGAAGGAACCTGCAGTGTACTGATTATTATAAATGAGCAATTTTATGTGATTTTTCCTCGTGTGTTGCACTGAAGGGGAAACATTTCAGTGCAGAAGCACAGAACACTGAAATGGAAGAAATGAACAACTAACATGTGTGCCTCAGCCAACCAGAAAAATCGAGTGGAGAGTCAAAAAACTGCTGGGGAGACTGACAAGTATATTGAAGAGCGATCAGTCTGAGCATTGCCAGCTGTAACATGTGGAACAAATATGGGAACTCATCTAGAAGAGAGGATTAAAAACTAGGAGTTGGACACTAAAGACTGGAATGCTTGATGTTTTGAATGCACAATACAAGAAACAAAAGTAGGAAAACAAATCAAGTGGAAAGACATTTTTTAAACTGAAGAATCTAAAGTGGCAACTGGCTAATAAAACTGGAAGAGAAGAATACAGATTCATAGATTCCAGGCAAGAAGGGACCACTGTGACCATCTAATATGAGCTCCTGTACAACACACACGGTAGAACTTCCCCAAAAATAATTCCTAGAGCATATATCTTTTGAAAAACATTTTATCTTTATTTTAAAAATTGCCAGCAATGGAAAATCCACCATGACCCTTGGTAAATTGTTCCAGTGATTGATTACCTGCCTTTTTCAACGCTTAGCGAACAGTTGGCCGTAGCAATTGTTCGCCATTTGGTCCATTCCTGTGTGGCTGCAAGGGCTTGACAGGCCAAACATTCAACATCAGAACAGACTTGATGCACCCATGTAATAGGGGGCCTTAATTACCTTCTCTGTTAAAAAAAATTATACCTTATTTCCAGTCTGAATTTGTCTAGCTTCAACTTCTAGTCATTGGATCGTGTTGTACCTTTCTCTGCTAGATCAAATATTTGTTCCCTTGTAGGTACTTATTGACTGTATTCAAGTCAATCCTTAACCTTCTCTGTGTTAAGTTAAATAATTTGAATTCCTTGAGTCTATCCCATAAGGCATGTTTTCTGATCTTTTACTCATTCTTTTGGCTCTTCTCTGAACCTTCTCCTGTCAATATTCTTTTTGAATTGTGGAGACCAGAACTGGACACAGTATTCAAGCAGCGGTCAAAGCAGTGCCAAATGCAGTGGTAAAATAATCTCTTTGCTCCTACTCAAGATTCCTTCGTTTATGCATCCCAGGATTGTGTTAGCCCTGTTGGCCACAATGTATACTGGGATATCATGGTCAGCTGATTATCCACCATTACCCCAAAACTGTTTTCAGAGTCACTGCTTTCCAGGATAGAGTCACCCATACTGCAAGTATAGCCAGCATTCTTAGTTACTAGATGTATACATTTAGCCATATTAAAAACATAATTTGCTTGTGCCCAGCTTACCAAGGAGTCCAGGTTGCTCTGTTATCAGTTACCTGTCCTAATCATTATAGGCCACTCCCCCAATTTATCTGGAAACTCGATTTTGTGATTTCTTCCAGGTCATTGATAAAAGTGTTAAATAGCATAGAAGCCAAGAACCAATCCCTGAGAGACCTACTAGAAACACACCCATTTAATGATGATGATTCCCTTTTACAGTTACATTTTGAGACCTATCAGTTAGCTTTTTTATCCATTTAATATGTTCCAAGTAGATTTTATATCATTCTAGGTTTTTTTTTTTAAATGAAGATGTCATGTGATACCAAGTCAGATGCCTTAGTATAAGAATATTACATCAACACTATTACCTTTATCGATCAAACTTGTAATCTCATAAAAAATATATCAAGTTAGATCCTATCAAACGATTTTCCATAAACCCATTTTGATTTGCATTAATTATATTATCTCCTTTAAATTTTTACTGCGAGTCCCATATCAGCTGGTCTATTGTCTTGCCCAGGATCAGTGTCAGACTGACAGACCTATAATGGTCATACCAATTACCCTTTTTAAATATTGGTACAACGTTAGCTTTCTTCCAGTTTTCTGGAACTTTTCCAGTGTTCCAAGATTTACTGAACATCAGCATTAATGGTCCAGCATTAAACTCCTGAATTCAAATTGGACCAGCTGATTTAGACATGTCTAATTTTAATAGCTGCTGTTTAATATCCTCCTTAGATACTAGTGAAATGTAAAGAGTTTTATCATGTGATGACACCATCTTTTTTCCTCAAATATAGAATAAATATTCATGGAGCACTTCTGCCTTTTCTGGATTATTATTGATAATTTCTTCCCATTTCCATCTAGTAATGGACCATTACCATTGTTAGGATTCTTTTGGTTCCTAATATACTTAAACTCCTTCTTATCATCTTTAACTCTGCTGACCATAGATTTATCCTTTTGTCCCTTTGTTTCCCTTATCAGTGTATTATAGTTCCTAGCTTCGGATTCATATTCATTACTATCAATTTCCCCTTTTTTCCATTTGTTATTTTTTATTTTATAGCTGCCCTCACTTCCCCTCTAACTAGGTTCACTTTTTAACCAATATGACCTTTTTTGGGGGGGGCGGGGGGAGAGGTGGTCATCTAATAAAGTGTTCTTAAACAATTCCCAATTATCATTCACATTTTTCTTTTACAAAAATTTCTCCTATGTGATCTGGCTCATAATTGTTTTTTTCAGCTCTGTGAAATTGTCCCTTTTAAAACATGGAAAATTTAAACATGGAAAATTGAGATAACTTATAATGGAATGGAGACCCATGGAGAGTATGTAGAGCAAGGGCTGCCAACTACAAAGAAGGATGCACTCAGAGCAGAGATGTAGGACTGACCATGGTCATCATGCAGTAGACAGAATGAGGCTGTGAGATGTATACAGCATTTTTTACCAAGAGCATTATGACAGTACTGTTATTCCAGCCTGATTGTGGTGAAGCCTTTACTGATGTTTCTGTAACAAAGATATGTTTCAGGGGGTTATATTATACACAACTGTCAAGTCATACAAAAAAAATCTAAAAGAAGATCCCCACCTTTCTTCTACTTGAATAACTGCTTTCAAAATGACAACAGTAACAACAAATCTTAGGGCTCTTCCTTTCCTTTTGCACTGTGACAGTACTGGGGATTAAGCGTTCTTGCTTCAATTTTGACTGCTTAATGATTTACTCATCCCTGATTGTCTCCGCTTGTACTCTCCACTGCATACATTTGGTCTTGGGTTGACACACAAAATCCAGGTAAAGAACGAGCTCATGCGGCAGTCACAAATAGTAAGATACCATATACCTCAGCATCACATGGATGCTGTGAGATTGATTCATTGATAGGTGAAACTCACTCCTGTGCAGAAGGCCAGCAAAAGCTTCCAGTTCCATAGCGGGGTCTGCATGGGGATGAATTTCACCTTAACATTTATAAAGCATTTTAAGATTCTTCAGTGGAAGATGCCATAATAGTGCAGGGCATTGTGTATTTTGAAATCAATACAGTTTTGTCAGGTCTCCAAGAACAACACAGTTGTCAAACCAAATAATAATACTTGCACTTGATGCTTACATGATGCCTTCCGTTTGAGGATCTCAAAAGCACCAACATGAACATTAACTGATTACAATACCAGTGTGATGGACATTAATTATCCTCGTTTTACGGCTGCAGAGAGATATCAAGTAATTTGGCATACAGTGAATCAAAGCTTAAACTAGAACTAAATGTCACTGCTTGGTCTGATGCTTTAATCAGTAAACATTGTACTGCTCTGAAATCAGAGAGTTTTATCAGAGCAGGAACTGCTTTAGGATTTGTGCCTAAACACCTTTACTTCTCCCCCTTCCACTTTGCAAAAAAGTTCAGAATTTTCTATAGGAAAGTTTCTTTAAAAAATTCTTTGATAATTTCATTAAGGTATATCTATTTCCATTATTATTATTAAGTAATAATCTTAAATATGTGACCTCACAAAATAATAGAAATGTAACCCTGGTTTTAATATGATTATGATGTTGAATGAATGAATAGGGCCAAATTTACCCATGACTTACATGGTGATGTAAATTACAGTTTGAGTGTTTTTTTGTCAAACAGGTATAAATGAGTGTAGGTGATAAAGTAGTGATCTTTGAAACTATTTCACATTCGGTCTGTGTGCAGAATGAGTGATTTATATGTTAAAGGAGCAGTAGGAGGATGTAACAGGAAAAGTAACTAACAGGAGAAAGTAAGATAAAGCAGGCTTGTTCTTCATCCCTTAATTTATGGTATGCTCTCTTGTTAAATCAGACTTCCTTTAGTCTCTAAAATTTCCCTTGCGGACACTGAAGTATACCAAGTCCTTGGTCGCTTAGCCCCAAAAGCAGGAAGTCACAATCAGCAGTGCATTTTCAAAGAATTTACTGAAGGTGCGTTTCCACTTCGGTCCTCAGTCACCAAGAAATGTAATAATCTTCTTTAAATAATCTTTCTGGAGTAATTTTCGGCTGTTGCAGGGCCAAAGTCTAGATGTTGATGCACATGTTTGGAAAAGAGCAGGAGCACAGTATGGGTGTTAGTCATTCCAATTCCTTCTCCTTAAGGACGTCCTAGAGTCACCACTCTGTTGGATCTCCACCAGTGACATTGTGAAAGGACATAACATGATGTGAAGGCAGAGGGAAATAGGGTTGGTGTATGTATATGGCACACACACACATTGGTACATTTGGGGTCACACAGAGAATCTGATACAATTTAAGAGAAACTGATAACCTTCGGTAGTTTTTACCAGCAGCTTACAGAATTTCACCCAGAATTATTTTCCTTCTGTGGAAGGTCCTAAAAGCATTACCAAAGAGATCTCAATTCTTTAAAACCCTGTATCTTATTCAATAACTTACTATAGAACCCTAACAATTTCATTCTTGTTAAATTCTATAGAATTTTCCATAACGTGAGAGCTTGGCTGGAGAAGTCTCTATAAATCATGAGAAGTACCTTTGATCAGGATATGACCCTACTAATTGTTCTTACTTATATCACAGTATTGTCTGTGGACCAACTGAGAAGGGGCTAAAGGGGTGTATCAAATGGCCAGTCAGTACAGGATAGGGGACCAGAATAAAAACTAAAAAGCAGTCTGATGTTATGAGCAATAGCTGCTGAGATTACATCTTACTCTTTGCGCCTGCTAGCTTAAGACTTTCTCTAGATCCCAGGGCTGCCTGCTCCCTGGAATTTTTCTTCCCCAAGCCCACATGGCTAGGGGAAGAGAGGTGCACCACGTAGCATGTGATGAATGATGCTATAGGCTTTCATTTGCAAGAAATTCATGTACACAGTTGCTTTAGCCAAATGCCAATAAAGCCATATTACTGTTATGGCTATCATATCCTTTGGTGTCTCCATTCTTTCGCTGCTCCTCTCCCCCCCCCCCCCAAAAAAAAGAACACAGTTGGAGTGATTAATGGAACATCATCTTCTACACAAAGTGATACATACAATATATTTAAGGTACTCTAGGGGCAGATTTTGCTTTACTCCAAATTTACACTCACTTCAGTGGAGTTCCTTGGATTTACAGTGGTGCAACAGAACAGAATCTGGCTCTTCTGTCTCTGAGGCAAGACTTTCAGAAGTTCAGTTTCAGTGTTGTACTAATGAAACGTGTCACATGAATGTCATGCGATGGCATGGTAAACTTCTCTCCTTAATACAACATGAATGTATACATTTATGTTCTGACAGGTGTATCAGCCAAAGTTAACAATTTGGGTCAGCCAGGAACTCTTCCCAACTAGCCAAGGGGATGGAGGATTTCCTAAGGTAAGGCTATTTCCATAATTGTCCTTTACTCATTTTCTCTCATATAAAGGTGTACAATTTACTAAGCTTGCAAGCTCTATACAAATATGGGATTGTGAAAGTTCATTAGTAAAGCTATGTTTATGTCACGGAAGCTACGACTTCCAGAGACCTCCCTGACATTTTCTGCTTCAGTCCCTGGATGTGCGGGACTGGAGCTGGCAGCCAGTGGGGCCCCAGCAGGGTTCCAACAACAGGCAACAGCCATCTCAGCCAGCAGGTTTCCAGCAACAGGTCACAGCCTCCTCAGGGTCACCCTGCAGGTTTCTAGTGGGGGTGAGGGGGAGGGAGGGGGAGACAGGGAGAGAACCCTGCAGCTCCCAACCACCACGTGGCAGGGGAAACCATGGAGCCGCAGCAGCAAAAGTCACAGACAGATCATGGCTTCCGTGAATTTTTGTTTATTGCCCATGACCTGTGCATGACTTCAACTAAAAATAACCATGACAAAATCTTAGCCTTATTCATTAGGTTTAATTTAAGATGATTTAAACCAAAGGTTCTCAATCAGGGTGGGATGGGGCATAGTGATAGCATGCAAAAAGCATTCTAATAATTCAGTAGTTATAATAAAATTGCAGGGGAGGAGGGTCCAAATGCCAGGTTGCAACGCCACTCACTCAGATTTGGCCCAACTGCTCCTCCATCATGACAGAAGGGCAGCCAGGCCAAATTTGAGTGAGTGGTGTTGCAACCTGGCACATGGGGTCACAACATCACTCCAATTTGGCTCTCTCACTATTGGAGGGGGTGGGGCTCCATGGAAAAAAATAACGCTAATGTGGGGGACGATTCAAAAAAGGTTGCGCAACATGGCTTAAGCTGTTGCCAACTCTTACAGTTTTATCGTGAGTCATGATATTCAGTGTTTTTCTTAAAGCCCCAACTCTGAGTCAGGTAATTACATGAGAATTTCAGCTTTCAAAATAAAAAAGTTTTACCCCTCATCGTTGTAGAGAATAGCTTGAAAACCAGAAGGCAAATAAAAAGAACCCAAAATTTATTAAAGTCTCATGTTTTTTAAGCTAGTCTCATGAGGTATTTTTAATGTTTGGTGTTGGTAATGTTGGAATAGCAAATTATTAAAAGAAAGATTCAACTATCTGAAGTGGTTATAAACTATAAGAAAAGAGGAGAAAATTTCTTTCTGCATCTGTCAGGGTTTTGCACTCATGTTTTACCTGCCTGAAATGAAAGTTGCATAGTTTGACTAAAGTTGTGTTTGAGAATCAGTAAGTATGTTAACACAAATGCAGAAAGTGTGGAATTATCTGGCAGGATTTAAGTGATTTTACTCTGTTACTGGTGTGGTAAACCCATAATTGAATAAGAAATTTGAGTAGCAATATGAAACAGTTATTCAAAACCAGAGAACATATTTGTTTCATTCCCATATCCTTGTTTGCTAATGACTCAAAATCTGGCAGTAAAGTTGGCAAGTAAGCAAAATGGAAAACTGTTTAGATTATGTTTGTTACAATCTAGACTGAGAATTCCCTGTGAACAAAACTCTGCTCTCCCATCTGGATAATAGCACAATATCCGTACTTTTTTAAGGAATGTATAAGATTCATTAGACTTCCCTTCCACTTATAAGATTTGCAGACTGTCCTTATGCGTGAGCTTGCATCTTTTTAAGTTAAGATATGTGGCAGTGAGCTAGTACAGGGACAGACGTTACCATTATTGGCACTCAAAATACTGTCAAAAGTTCATCAAGCAGGCCAGTAGCAGTGCTAGGTTAAGATGGAGTTGGTACGTGAAGATCTACTTTTTCATAGCTTGGCCACATTTACATGAAATGAATTTATGCAGTGTTGCTGTAGCCAGGTCAGTGCCAGGACATTAGAGAGACAAGGTGGGTGAAATATCATCTGTTTAAGCTTGAAGGCTTGTCTCTCTCACTAACAGAAGTTTGTCCAATTAAAAAGATATTACCTCACCCACCTTGTCTCTCAATGAAATGAATTTAGTACTTTCATAATCTCTAATAGAAGGCAGTTGCAGATCACACAACTGTTATACTCATACTGTCTTAGTTGGCAATCTTTGTTGTGAACGTTATTGTCCCGAACCTCTATTCACATTTATATAGGTTGGTCCTGCAGCACAAGGTTGAAACAATCCTTTCATTGCCTCTGGACTTGTGAATAACTGGAGTTCTTATTCGGCACCTGCAATCTGGAAACACAGCCTTAAAAATGTTACCAGAATTGCTTACGGTTTTAGAGATAGCCAGAACGATTACATTTTATTTATTTGCCATCTTAACTCTATTGTGTCCCTGCTTTTCTACTGGGGTGCATTTACACTAGCTTTATCTAGAGCTTCAAAAGATATTTTTGTATACTTGGGGGGATCAATATTTAGAACTATCTCCAAGTTTGTTTTGATAATAAAGTCTCAAAACTAAAGTGAATATTGATATGTACAGCCTGTCTTCCTGCACAGTATGAGATTAAACAGAAACAAAGTGTGTTTGGAATCTAATTCTTGAATCAGGTTTATAAAGTTAGTCGGTGATCATCTTCAATTTAACAGCTTTATGAACTCTTTACTACTCCCAAACAGCCTGAAATAATGAAAGAGTAATAATAAAGTGAACAGATTTTTGGACTCATAATTGCAGATAAAAAGACCCTTTCTTTCTCATGGAAGTAGCAAGTACACAGGGCTATATTAAATAGAGAGGATGTATTTCCAGACCCAGAAGGGTCACATGGGATTTTCTATTTTATGATTATATGGCAGATTTTCAGGACTGAGATTGTTTTCACAGCTGAAAAGGAACTGCCCAACACAAAGCTTCTGGAAACATGCCCAGATCTTTGGTCTCTGTGTGTGTTTGCATGTGTAAGTTTCTAGTTTTTCCATCATATCTTGTAATGATACATAAGTAACAAATTAGTCAACAAAAAAAGCAAAAATATTAATGTAGTTGGGGTTTCTGTTAAGTGGAAGAGAATGTGTGTTTAGTCACTGGAGCTCAACAAGCCACACTTAATTCTGAAGTTCGTTCCTATGACGAGATAACTGGTTCTGTGGATGAGGGGAAAGCAATGGACATGTTATTCCTTGACTTTAGCAAAGCTTTTGATACGGTCTCCCACGGTATTCTTGCCAACAAGTTAAAGAAGTATGGGCTGGATGAATGGACTATAAGGTGGATAGAAAGCTGGCTAGAACATTGGGCTCAACGGCTAGTGATCAATGGCTCCATGTCTAGTTGGCAGCCGGTATCAAGCAGAGTGCCCCAAGGCTCGGTCCTGGGGCCAATTTTGTGTAATATCTTGTGTAATTAATGATCTGGACGATGGCGTGGACTGCACCCTCAGCTAGTTTGCAGATGACACTAAAGTGGGAGGAGTGGTAGATACGCTGGAGGGTAGGGATAGGATACAGAGGGACCTAGACAAATTAGAGGATTGGGCCAAAAGAAACCTGATGAGGTTCAACAAGGACAAGTGCAGAGTCCTGCACTTAGGATGGAAGAATCCCATGCACTGCTACAGACTAGGGACTGAGGGGCTAGGCAGCAGTTCTGCAGAAAAGGATAAGAAGCTGGATATGAGTCAACAGTGTGCCCTTCTTGCCAAGAAGGCTAACGGCATTTTGGGCTGTATAAGTAGGGCATTGCCAGCAGATTGAGGGATGTGATCATTCCCCTCTACTCGGCATTTGTGAGGCCTCATCTGGAGTACTGTGTCCAGTTTTGGGCCCCACACTACAAGGAGGATGTGGAAAAATTGGAAAGAGTCCAGCAGAGGGCAACAAAAATGATTAGGGGGCTGGAGCACATGACTTATGAGGAGAGGCTGAGAGAACTGGGATTGTTTAGTCTGCAGAAGAGAAGGAAGTGGGGGGAGGTTATAGCTGCTTTCAACTACCTGAAAGGGGGTTCCAAAGAGGATGGATCTAGACTGTTCTCAGTGGTACCAGATGACAGAACAAGGAGTAATGGTCTCAAGTTGCAGTGGGGGAGGTTTAGGTCGGATATTAGGAAAAACTTTTTCACTAGGAGGGTGGTGAAGCAGTGGAATGGGTTATCTAGGGAGGTGGTGGAATCTCCACCCTTAGATGTTTTTAAGGTCAGGCTTGATGAAGCCCTGGCTGGGATGATATAGTTGAGGATTGTTCCTGCTTTGAGCAGGGGGTTGGACTAGATGACCTCATGAGGTCCCTTCCAACCCTGATATTCCTAGGCAAAACTCCCATTTCTGCTCCAGGAAGGACAGGGTAAAATTCTCCTTTCTCTGCCAAGCCCAGATAGCCAGTCTTGGGTCAGAGATTGTTCCATGAGGTCTTGGGGAAGGGGATACAGGAGTATCTCCTGTCCCGCAGGCTGCAGATTGGCTGCATTGCTGTTCCCAGCACATGCCCTAACAGAAGCCTCTGATCAATACATATCCCCCCCTTACACCTAGTTATATCCACTTCACCACCCTCTAGGGTTGCCAGCTTTCTAATTGCACCAAACTGAACAACCTTGCCCTGCCCCCTTCCCTGCCCCCACTCACTCCATCCCCCCTCCTTCCATCGCTTGCTCTCCCCTACCCTCACTCACTTTCACCAGGCTGGGGCAGCGGTGTTGGGGTGCAGGAGGTGGTGTGGGGCGTGGGCTCCAGGAGGGAATTAGGATGCGGGAGGGGGCTCAGGGCTGGGATGCTGGAGAGAGTTTGGGTGTGGGAGGAGGTAAGGGGTATGGGCTCCGGGAGAAGGTTCTGACCTGGGACAGGTGGTTGGGGAGCAAGAGCGGGTGCGGGCTCTGGCTGGGCAGCGCTTAGCTCAAGCGGCTCCTGGAAGTGGCCCGCATGTCTGGCTCCTAGGCAGAGGGGCCAGGGAGCTCCTCGTGCTGCTCTGTCTGCAGGTGCCACCCCTGCAGCTCCCATTGGCTGTTGCTTCTGGCCAATGGGAGCTGTGGAGCCGGTGCTCAGGGCAGGGGCAGTGCACAGAGCCCCTATGGACACCCCTGCGCCTAGGAGCACGACAGCCGGCCACTTCCAGGAGCTGCGTGGAGCTAGGGCAGGGAGGGAGTCTGGCTTAGCCCTGCTGAGCTGCCAACCATACTTTTAGTGGCCTGGTCAGCTGTCCCCCCATATCTCCAAGGAGATAAGCACCATGGCACATAGATGGTGCTGTTGCTGAGCAAGGATTTCTCAATAATGGCATTTCCTACAGGCAAGGCCCCTTGTTCTCCCTATAGAACAGAGGACAGTATTTGCCTGAGTAAGGACTTCAAGGACTGTGATTATAGGACTAAATACTGCTCCTGGATATTTGTGCACAGAGGCCAATGGGAGATGCATGTACCTGAAAGCAGAACTTAGCCTGTAGCTAGGTCAGTCTGGACAGAGATGATAGGAAAATCACAGAATAGATAACTCAGCACAGCTAGATACATGTAATATGAAAATCCTGATATAAATTATGGCTTTATTGGCTTTGAAGCCAGAAAAAAATCCTCTTATTGTCATTTTTTGATAATCAGACTTGTGTGTATATTCAGTTGCTGGAGTTATGTCTTAATTCAGGAGTTTGCAATTTTATTGTCAAAAAGACTGAACTCGAAGTCAATATATTAGAATGGAACTCAGATTTCTTAAGTAAACTTTTAAGAAAATAATATAATCTTTTTCTTTTAAACTGATCAGTGTGCTTCTCCTAATTGATATGGCTCAATCATGTTTTCATTTTAGTACTCTTAATAAAAAAAAAAGGCGAAGCAAAACACAGATTTTTAAAGTCATTTCTAACAACCATTAACATTCTTCCCACAAATGTCATGTTACTAATTTTACAGATTTCCATTTTAAGGCCCCATATGGCAGTCCATCACTATTCAGCAAAATGCTTAATTACATGCTTAAGTTTAAGCACATGCTTAAATGCTTTAGTGATTTGGGGCCTAATTATTGGGACGTTTAAATATTTGGGATGTGATTAATGAAAATCAGCCTAGATAGTTCACTAATACTGCACCATGTTGTTAGCACAGACTCAGTGTCGGTATGGTATATTGCCATTCTCTGGGCCTGTTGGAGAAGGGTAAATGTTTTTTTCAGTAAAGTATTACAGGAAAAGCATTCATTAGTAAGTACCAGCTGTCTAAAAAAACCCTATTTTAAAAGGTACATTACACTAACTTTGTGATCTTTTATAATTCAGACAGGTTTTCTGTGCACCAAACTACATGTAGCATAAAAATGGAGCCTGGGGTTAAAAAAAATTGGTGGACAAACTCATTAATGTTAATCTTCTGTGTTCCAAGTTTATGGGTTTCAACAAGTATCTGCACAGTGGTATCAGGAAGTAATCTACCTGAGATGTATTTGGTGTAAACATTATGAGTTAGATTTTCACAGTCGCCTCAATCCAGTCTGTAAATGTATGCCCACAAATTTCAAATGCATCATTGTTTGCACACACACAGAACCTGCATTTGGGTGTGTGTGAGAGAGAGAAAAAAATCAGGTATTTAGCCATCTGGAACCATATTTAATTATGCAAGTGTCTCTTTGTGTGCCAACAGCATGTGCAAGATGTGCACGTGCAGATTTAGGCCTAAATTGCTCTCAGCTTTTGCGAAGGTACATTTGCAGACCCATTGTCCCATCTCTTTATACCCACCTGCACAAGGCTGGTTTGCAGACTCTGCAGTTGGGAAAGCAAAGAGACTTCTCCTTACTAGGCCTCCAGGGCCAAACACTGTCCCAGAAATGGACAGGGAGGAGAGAGAACCTTCGTGTAACCAGTCCACGGAATTAGCTGGCTGTGTTGGGGTCAGGGAGCAGATTGCACCATTTTGAAGGATAACGTAGTGTAGTGTATGCACTTCCTGAGCATAGTGAGGAGTCGAAGAAAGGATTATGGCTCCTAAAGCACAACCCCTCCCCAAGCTCCTCCTGGGATGGGTTGATTCTGCACTGGCTCCAACCTGTCGTATGAAAAGAGACTAGAGGAGCTTGGGTTGTTTAGTCTGACAAAGCGAAGGCTGAGGGGGGATATGATTGCTATCTTTAAATATATTAGAGGGATTAATACGAGGGAGGGAGAAGAATTATTCCAGCTTAGTACTAATGTGGATACGAGAACGAATGGATATAAACTGGCCGTGGGGAGGTTCAGGCTTGAAATTAGACGAAGGTCTCTGACCGTCAGAGGGGTGAAATATTGGAACGGCCTTCCGAGGGAAACGGTGGGGGCGACGGACCTGTCTGGTTTTAAGATTAAGTTAGATAAATTTATGGAGGGAATGGTTTAATGGTAAAACATAGTAGTCAAGGAAAACCAAGAAATGGTAGGTAAATTGTATAATGGCTGACAGGGGTCAGGCTGGAGACTCTTGCCTATATGCTCGGGGTCTTACTGATCGCCATATTTGGGGTCGGGAAGGAATTTTCCTCCAGGGCAGATTGGCTGAGCCTCTGGAGGTTTTTCGCCTTCCTCCGCAGCATAGGGCAGGGATCTCTAGCAGGAGGGTTTCTGCCGATTGAAGTCACCTAAAACAGGATTGGGGACTTCAACAGCAGAGTCCAGGGAAGGGGTAGGGACGGTTTTATGGCCTGCAGCATGCAGGGGGTCAGACCAGATGATCATAATGGTCCCTTCTGACCTTAAAGTCTATGAGTCTATGACCTGGCCTTTAGAGGTGTTTTTTGTTAACTTAGTCTTATGAGTCTGCAGAACACACTGGCCCAGCTAAAAATAAAACAAAGACATAAAAATTCCAACTCGAAGCTTCAAGGCTTCTGGAGTTGTTTAAACAATCCTTTTCCTTCTATGGAGCTGATATTTATATTTGAGTAGACTGTGTTTAATATGTAAACCACATTTACAAGGCTATACAAGTCCAAGGATGTGAGGGGGCGATGGGGGCGGGGGGAGAGAAATGCATTTAACAGCTTTTGTAGAAACACAGCTAACAATTTTTCTTTCCCCCGTGCAGGGAAATCTTACTATCCCAAAGGAAGTTAATCGCAAGAAGAACAATGAGACTGAAGCTGCATTCCTGACTCCAGCAAATGGCTATGGATATCATTTCATTGAAATCAATTACCTCTACCCTTTTTAATCATAATTCCTCCATTTGTATTGCATATGGTATATGGGTGTTGATGAGGTCATGGTGTCATATATCGGGAATTGTTTCTGTGTAAATCATCAAGTATAAGAAGAAACTATGGGACTCTGAGCCTTGCTTTAGAGAATTACAGTGGATAAATGTGTATCATATAAACAGTTTTTAACATTCTGACTCAAGTAAAAACTCTCAGAATTTCACACTGTGAATCCATGTTTACCAACATTACAGGTGGGCCTTCAGGCCTGGTTCTGCCACAGCGTCTTCCACTACTCAAACTCCACTGCTGACATGCAACCGGTAAACTGCTGCCTCTCCATTTCCACCATTCCTAACTGCTTCTTGCAGAGGCTGAGAGTCCCTCTTTTTTCCCCCCCATTTAGATGTAACAAGCCTAGTAGTTTATTTTCATCAATTGTCTGTATATCTCTATATTTTATCCATGTACTCTTTTGATGTATAGAAGTAGTATGAAACTCATGGTTTCCTTGTGGTAAGTGATTGAGATGCTGCCACGGGATTTGAGACACTGATGAATGGTGCTATTTTGGACTTTAAACATGCTCCTTGGCAAGGTAGCTCTGATGGAGTTATTTTTTATTTCCATGTTCTGAGAAGGTGTTGGTACTTTGTTTTCCTGAATGTTGTTCTTTAGATGGGACTGACTTGTTTCCTTGTGTCTTCAGTGTGGCTTTCTTATTCAGTGTTGTAGGGTGAGTAACTACTCAGAGTAAAGGTGAGGGACTGATTCCGGATCAGGGTACACTCACAGACATGCAACTGTAGTGGGAGCAATCACAAAACTGTAATTTAAGTAAGTCTCCTTTCTGTATCCTGTCCACATAACTTAGAAAAAGATGAGCAATAATTTTTCAGTAGTCTTTGGAAGTCTCTTATACTTTTGGGGGTGGGGTAGGGAAGGCTTTTTTGAAAAAAAAAAAAAAAAAGTGGGGGGGGGAGGAGGGCAAGTTTTTAAAATCCTCATAAAATAGGTGATGTGGTAGGGATGAAACAGTGATTTTTTTCCTTAAAACTTCAAAAGGAGACACTCCTATAAAAGGAAAAGAGTATATTTAGGTATCATCAAAGTGTAGATTTTACATTTTTGTTTTTGCTCCCAGGGAATTTAGAAAAAACAAAAGAAAAAAACCCCAGTACCATCTACTCATGGAATGTTGTTGTGTTAGACACAGTCTGAAAGCCCACCTTAATTTTTTTATATAACTCTGTCTTTTAGCTCTTCCTTTTACAGGGCAGGCCTTGTTCTGAACTGTTTTACCTTTTGACTGTTAAATACCAATGCATGCACTACACTGCTTAGGGTTGTCCGTCCCCCCTATTCCCTTTCTTGTAAGTTTTCTTTTCCAATAGATTAGATGCATCAACTGTGCTGTATATAGAGCAAGAAACAGTACTCAGCAGTTGTGGCATTTATGTATAGTTGCAATTGTGTACTGTTGAAAATGCAGGCTTTTGTAACAGTGTGATCTATAATAATGCACTGCAAGTACCCAATGTATTTTAGCTATTTTAGTAGGATTTGCTCAATAAATATGCAAGCTGTAAGGGTAACCATATTGTCTCTGTGTTTCTTTACCATGAGGGGAGAACTACATTCTTGTTTTTTGTACCAGTCTTCTAAGTGACTTTTGTGGCAATAAGGCTGCTTATTTCAGACATTTCTAGAGGTGTGACAGTTCCATTAGAACCGTTGTCTGCTAAACAGTGACTATTATTACATAGTGTAACAGATGTTGGGCATGCCCAATATAAGCTTCTTAGCTATGCCACTTATTTAGCTTAGTACATTGCACGGGCAAATGTGTAGACAGAGCAACACAAAATTCATGTTGATTTAAAAAAACATTAATATGTCTATCATTCACAGTCCTGAAAAAAACATTAGGTTAACCTGAAGTAGAATATACTATTCTCTTATAGGTCAGATATTCACTATTATTGGAAATGAAACATTCAACCTCATTTATATTCTACTATAGCAGGAGTAGGCAACCTATGGCGGCATGCGAGCTGATTTTCGGTGGCACTCACACTGCCCGGGTCCTGGCCACCCGTCTGGGGGGCTCTGCATTTTAATTTAATTTTAAATGAAGCTTCTTAAACATTTTAAAAACCTTATTTACTTTACATACAACAATAGTTTAGTTATATATTATAGACTTCTAGAAAGAGACCTTCTAAAAACATTAAAATGTATGATTGGCATGCGAAACCTTAAATCAGAGTGAATAAATGAAGACTCGGCACACCGCTTCTGAAAGGTTGCCGACCCCTGTACTATAGCATGTTATAGAAAGGATGCGTCTGCCATGCTTTGGATAATTGCGACACTGTACTTCTCCTTTATTCATGACAGATTGGATGAGATGGGATTCTGATTGTTATTTTTAACAAAAACTGGAAACTATAAGCATGGGCTCATGTGTACAGCAAGCACAATATGTTCATTTCACATCAAGAGAAGTCATTACAGTTACTGAACAGAGATATTGCTGAATTAAACCCAAAACATTCTAAGTTTTGACTAGACTTTCTCTGCCCTGTGCTAATTGGCTATTTGCTCCAACCTTCCCCATCCCTCAAGTCTCTTCACCTCTTCTCCACTCTTCCCCCTTTCCCTTCATCTTATGCCTTCCTAACTAAACGTGACTCCCTCTCCCCAAAAGCATGGAACTAATATGCCATTTGCTGCCATCACATTGCTCAATCTGCCTGTGTTTTAGACCCCCTTCCCCACTCCGTGTTTGTCTTGTCTATTTAGATCACAAGTTTTTGGGACAGGGACTGTCTTTCTTCAGCACAGTGGGGTCCTGACCCATGACTGGGATTCCTAATACAAATGCCGTTTTTTCCTTGGGTTATTAAAAAACAGCCTTTAAAAAGTCACTAGATCCAATTCTTGATAAAAAAAAGTTCTTCCACAGCAGCAGTTTGGGGGGTGGGGAGGAAGAAATTAAGTTGTACACTAAAAAAGTGTATTAGTTTTAGATGCTTTTATCACTGAACCCAGGAACAGATGAATTAAAAAAAACCAAATGGAGCTACAAGCTAAGGAGCTGTCCCTTGGTAATTTCTAGTCACTGAGCCAAGTTCATCCCCGGTATCATTCCATTCAGTATAATTTGTTATTCCCTCTTGGTGGACTGATGCCAGAGATTAATTTGGCCCAGTGTCTTTGACTGTTTTATAAAACAAACAACCCTACCCCCCCCCCCATAACACACCTACACAGTTATTGACCCACATTCACCCAAGAGCTAGCTTGATTGAAGTCAATGGACTGCGATGGGTTTGGGATGAAGTTGGTCTACTCTGTTTTAGAAAGTGACTATATTGGGTGTTTGGTGACTCTTCATCAATGTTAAAAGGATGATGATTGATTTAGTGTGTCGGGGGCGGGGGGCAGCACCTGCAGGAATCACATGACAGTAAGAGCAGCACTGAAGGCTATCATGTCAATGATCTTTATAATAAAAGAATGAAGAATCTGTGGATAATATTTTTCAATAGGCTGCAAGACAATAGAACAGACTCTCCAAAAGAGCAGTTATTTATATCAAAGGTTCTCTCACACACACACAGCTGTAATAGCTTTTTCTATCTTACTGTACTAGAGACTTGAAGTAACCCTTGGCAATTTTCATACACTTCACTTTTGATAGAGGCTTTTTTGTTTTTACACACACACTTTCAGACAAATTTAATTGGCCTATTGGTCATTGCTGGAAAAAACGTAATTAGCACTGACATTTTAAGGAAAGTATCATTTCAAGTCTTTAGATGAGCAAATGATTGAAAAGCCATGAAGAGTGCAAGCCATCATTTGTTGACACAATAATATACAATAAAACAAACATAAGCTCATCACTAGGTTCTCAGAACTACTTGAGTAATATATGTTTGTTCAATAGAAAGGCTAATAAGAATTTCAGGATGGCATTATGGTGAAGTGGATAGATCAGGAAATTTGGTTTCTATTCTGAGACTTGCTAATGATGCACCTTGATGCAGCCTCTGACAAGTTGCTTAATCTTTCTGCCTCTGTGTTCTCATTTGTAAAATGGAAATAATGCTCACTAGGGCTGACTGGAAAACAAGGTTTCCATTTTGTGAAGAGTTTTGAGATTTCAACATTTGTTTTGTTCCATATTGGAATGAAACCTAAATCTTTCATATTAGAATAGCCAATAATCCATGTATTAGGCACTCACTGGGATATGGGAGACCAAGATTCTCATCCCTGCTCTACCCCATTTGGGTCTCCCATCTCCTAGGTGAGTGCCCTGACCACTAAGTTAGAGGGTCAGTCTCAATCTCTCTTGTTGGAGCTGTTCCACTTGGCACAAATAATTACATATTAATTGGGCTAGAGAAACACTGAGGTGGGAGACTCAGGTTTAGGTGAGTGCCCTTGCCCCTGGGCTATTGGCTATTGACGGGGGGCTCTTTCATTTTGAGTGGAAACCGTCCCAAACATTTCATTGAATCGGATACATTTCCGCAAAATAAATAAATAAAAAACATCAGTTCTGACAAAAAAAGAGTTGTCCAAACATTCCCATAGAGCTCTCATGCTTACCATTTTTGTTAAAGCATTTGATATATTGGAGGGGAGAAGTACTACATAAGTGCTACTTGTTACTATTTTTGCATTAAATACTTAAACACAGAACTAAATCAAAACTGCATTTGTTATGAAATTCCAGTTAAGTTATTCACCACAAAAAAGCAAAATGATCATAGTTTGACTCAATTAATAAGATGGTAAATGAACACAACCATTATTCTTCAACTCATAGAGTTTTACTACAGAAGAAATAGGAGCTAGGTTAAAATAGCTTTTTATTTTCATCAGATTATTCAGTAGAAAAATCAGCTAACAAGTCCCTATTGTTAGAAAATTAACACAAATGTATTATACAATCTTAATACATAAGATTAGAAAATGTAAATCAAATCTGCTTTTTATATCTGACTTCAATTAGGTTAGCTGAGTTTATTCAGCAAAAAAGCCTGAAATATTAAACCCCTCCTACTGTAACAAGTAAATGCAAATGTTACTTTCTAGATCAGTTTCAAACAAAAGAGCAAATTTAAGTAAAATTGGTTAATTCAAATTCTAATGAAATCAAATTAAGTAACTAATCCTCTTCTGCATTATTTCTCTAATTGGGCTATTGAAAAAAATGCCACTGTTTCATCATATTCATGGGGGGGAACCTCGAGGAAGCAGAGCTTGTTGGAAAACCCATTTTTTTCCTGCTTAAAAACAAAAAAAGTTGAGAGAAAAATCCATTTTTGAAATTTTTCAAACTGAAAAATGTCAGGGATTGTGCAGGACACTTCAAAAACTAACATTTCCTTTAGTTTCGTTTCTAAATGTTTTGAAACATTTTAATTTTGTTTCTACTTAAAATGTTTCATTTGTTGGTTTTGTTTTTTTAAATAGAAAGGTTTTTGGCTTTCCATTTTGGTTATTAGATTTTCAGGGATATTTAATCTTTTGTTTCATTTTGGGGAAAGTGATAAAGTGTGTGATCTTGGGAAATAGCTTTAAAAAATGTTTCCCAACTGGAAAAGAAGAGATGAAGGGGGGGAGGGGAGAGAACAAAACTGAAATGGAAAACCAAAATGTTCTGGTTTCCAAAAGACAATTTGAAATAAAACTTTTCATTTTTCCAGTTGGAAAAACTTTAAAGTTGCATAAAAGGAAATCAACATTTTCCCATGTAATATTGTGATTTTACAAAAATCGTTTTCCTACTGTACATTTTTTAGCTGAAAATTTTCAACAAACTCTGCAGCTCAAACGCCTCATAGTTTATGGGCAATAATGTTGTTAAAAATACAAAACTAATTATACAGTAAAGTAACAGCTATATAGATTGGGATCCAAAACAAGTTCATTCTAATTTTAGATGTACTAAAGATTTCAGAAATATTCACCAGAGTTAAAATGAGGGGCACTGCCACAATTAGCAATTATCTCTAAAACTGGAATGATCTTTGAAAGGATGGCCACTGTACTATGTCAAGTTGTGGAGATGGAGGCAGAACGAGGGGACTGTGGGAAGAGGGAGGAGAGGATGGAAATTTGGAATGAGGAAGGGAGAGAAGAGAGAGAGAGAGTCAGGAAACTTGGAGCTGGGGAAAGGAGGCTGAAAAAGAGTAAGAGAGGTAGTGAGGAAAACAGTGTGTGTTTGAAGAAAGAGAGGCAAGATGGAGTAGGAAGAAGTGAGTGAAACAGTTATTGGAGGGCTCTAGGGGAATGAGGGACTAAATGGACAGAAGAGAGAGGCTACAAAAAGGAAGAGAATGTGAGAGGTTTTGAGAGAAGGGAGGGAGATTGAAAGAAGTGAAGGGACTTTATTGGGAGAGGGAGCACAGAGTGAGGGGTTTGTGGAAAATAGGACAGTGGTGCTTAGGACAGGGAGAAGAGAGTGGGAGAGAGTAAGAAGGTTTGGGGCACAGGTGGGAAACATTGAGGGTACAGAGGGAGTGAGGAATTAGGTAGCCTGGAGGGGGAATAAAGGAGATATAGAGAAGAACAGTGAAGGAGTTTTGGGAGAAGGTGAGAGTGAGGTGATAGAAGTGAAAGGAAGACAGCGTGGGGAAACAATACAGAGATCAATGTGGGGCAGAGAAGAGAGCTACTTGTAGAGTAAACTGTGAGAGTAATAATCCATGGAATTCAACAGAATTATTTGTTCTCTTAAAACTAGATATGTGCTTAAGGGGCTTCCTGACTCAGGGCTTAAGAGAGGCACGGTTTGGGGTAACACAAGTTACAATGATGTGTTACACTCTACTTTGTGTGGAACAGTTTCCTTTTCAGAGGGCTGTTCCCCTAAACTCCCAGCTACTCACCACAGGAAAAGGAATGTTGAAATTCTGAGCCAGATAGCAATAGTTATATAGTGCCTGGTGATAGGGATATGCATGGCACTGGCCAGCAGGAGTAATGGGACTGTATCACAGATAGATAGATAGATAGATAGATAGAAAGTGCAGCAATGCACTTTCTTTTCTAGTGGGCTGGCTCCTCTGGCTGACACGGAGGAGGAGAGGAAGACCCTGCCTCGTCTCTGCCCTAGTAGTTTGTGCCCCAGGGGCAGGAAACAGTCCTTATGGTCATGAATATGCTATGCCAGCATTCACATAATAACTGTTCTTTTATTCTCAGAGTTTAGCCAATGGACATGATAAAGCAGAGCACACACATTGCAGCGAACATAGTTCTCAGACTGTGTCACCTGCTTTAAGTCAGAGTGTCCAGCTCTGCATTTGGATATTTCAATGGCACTTCGCTACCCAGGCAACTGTTTTAAGGCATTAAGAGCATACAGAGCAGCTGCACTGGTTAGTTGAACAATTTTGTAATTGTGTAATTTGTGTTCATAGTTTCCACCTATTATCTACAGAGTAGGTAGATCAAATATAAAAGTGTTGTGTAGGTTGGGAATCAGTAACGTGTCAGTAAATGATGTGTAACAGATGCCAATTACATGCTAAAGAGCTGATTGGGGTGTAGTGTGAAAAACAGGAGTGTCTCTACTCTCCACACCGGTACATTAACTTAAAACTTACCCCTTCTTTTGGCCTTTCAGCATATAAGTGACAACTTAAACTGCCTTATCAACCTGTAACTCTAATTACTTTTCATGGCACCTTGACCCTATTTCTTTTTTGTAGACTGTAATTTAGTCTTCTCTCCCCAAAGTCCCAGCAGCCTGAGGGCAACGGTCTCACAGTACATGTTGCTAGGCAAACTTCTCTCAACTTGTGACTCATCTTCTCTTCTCCTACTTCTACTTCTTGATTGGAGAGGAAGAGATGTCAGCAGATATCCCTTTAAGAGAGGAGCCCAAATAAAAGGTACACAAATCCTCCTCCCAGTACATTTGTGAAATTCCCACTACTTAAATGCAATTCCATGAAGAATTTTGAATTCTCTAGAACAGGGGTCTCAAACTCAAATGACCACGAGGGCCACATGATGACTAGTACATTGGCCCGAGGGCCGCATTTACTGACTCCTCCCTGCCACTGCCCTCGGTCCCGCCCCACTCCACCCCTTCCATGAGGCCCCGCCCCTGCCCCGCCTCTTCCCACCCCTTCCCTGCCCCCATTCCAACCCCTTCCCTGAAATCCCCACCCCAACTCTGCCCCCTCTCTGCCCCCAGGGGTGTGGCAGGGGCTCAGGGCAGGGAGTTGGGGTTTGGGGTGCAGGAGGGGTGAGGGGTGCGGCAGGGGGTCAGGGTGAAGGGTGCAGCAGGGGGCTCAAGGCAGCGGGTTTGGCTGCAGGAGGGGTTCAGGGGCTGGGCTCCGGTCGACGCGCACTGAGGGCAGGGCAGGTTCCCTGCCTGCCTGCCTCCCCTGCCCCCGCGCCGCTCCAGGAAGCGGACGGAACCTGGGGAAGGAGGGGTGCAGGGGTGTGTGTGTGGCTGTTGCTTCGGGCACTGCTCCCAGCAGCTCCCATTGGCTGCGGTTCCCCATTCGCGGCCAATGGGAGCTACTGGGGGCGGTGCCCAAAGCAACAGGCACACATGCCCCTGCGCCCCTCCTTCCCCAGGTTCCGTCTGCTTCCCGGAGCGGCGCAGGGGCAGGGGAGGCAGGCAGGGAGCCTGCCCTGCCCCCAGTGCACGTTGGGCTGGAGCCGCTCTAGGTAAACGCTGGGGAAGGGCGGGGGGGCTGCGAGGAGCTCGCGGACCGCAGAAAATAACCCCACAGGCCACGTGTTTGAGACCCCTGCTGTAGAAGTTCAGCAGTTTAGATTCCAGGTCTTGCTGTTTCTATGACTCATTCACATTTCTACAAGACTATTGCCCCACCAGACCTGTAGTTCAATAAGATTTAGGACTACGATTCCAGCATTGCCACTGAGTTTATACTAGCTATATTCTGGATTTACTTTCCATCAATTATGTAATTAGCGACACCTGTGTAATTAGTGCTGACACCTGTGCAACTGTTGCTAGAGCTAAGTTTGTTAGCAGGCTGGCAAGGCAGACTTTACCCAGGAGGGTTCATTTCCCTTTGAGTCACTTTGGCTTGTTCACTGTCCCTTAACTACTGTTTGCTTGAAGATAAGTTTCTACCTATGACTCACTAGCTCCATTGTATAGTCTAGTCTATTGAGAATCTCAGGAGCCATCTAGATTTCCTGCACAAACCTAAATCTACCCCCCTCAAGCCACCTGTGTCCTTTCAGCATTTTATATTCCATTTGTTTTCTTTTCAAGTCTGACACAAACTCTTTAGTCCCCCAGTTGCACGTGCATGTCTGCAACATTGCACAGTAAGGTTTCTGTGAGAATAGGGCTTTTTTTCTTAAGGTGGTCAAACAGAGTGACCACTACAATTGTAAGTAAACACCAGTAAGTAAATTACTATGGCAGCAGGAAATGTTTGTCAGTTTCTGGAATGCTTGCCAACCCATAGCAGGAAGTGCTTATGCACAATTGTTACTATTTAAAACTACACTTCGATCAGCAGAGTGGGAAAGAAAAGTTGTAGATGCATACGTACAGACCTGGTTGGGAATTTTTCAGCAAAACTTTTCACTGGAAAATGCTAATTTGTTGAAACAAACTATTTGCAGAAAAGGGTTGATTTCAACAAAATTCCCATTTCAAAACACTTTTGAAAAAGTGTTTTGAAATTTTCAAACCAAGATTTGACATTTTCCAATTTCTAACAGGTTCTATTTAAGTTTGACTTTGTTTTGAAATTTCTTATTTTTTTAACTACAAATTTATATATCAGCAAGATTGAAATCAAGACAAGGTTTGAAAATTATGGAAAACAAAACATTGGATTGATCCGATCAAAAAATGTTGGTTCCCCACAATTTGAGGTTTCCACTTTTCATCCCAATGCTGAATGGGATGAATTTAAAATACTTGCTGGATGGGAAAACTGTTTCCCCCCCAGCTCTAGACACATAGTGATCCACATACTGAAATGCAGTAATCATAGTAATTCAGTAGAATTCTCTTTATTGGGACCCAGAAGGGACGAGTCCTATCAATTACTTTTGATACAACTCACTCTGCCAATGAACACAGAGGCGGCTCATATAACACCCCAATACGGTGAGCTCCATTAGCTGCCCATCCTTTTTCTTGATTGAATTTAATATTCTAAGTTATCTGGGGCACAGACCATCATTTGAAATATTTTTGTACAGTGCCTAGCACAACAGAGTACCCTTGGTTGTGGCCTAAGGTTCTACAACAATATAAAATGTTAAATAGTGATAGTCCTCATTTACAAGACACTGCACTGGGTAGGCTCAAGCTACTTCAAAGGCTGCCTAGCCATCCATTACCTTGTAAACAGCCCACAGAAATGCTTATAGACCAACGCATAAGATTCTCAGATGCAGGTCAGAGTATTTTCTTGATTTACAGCACCTGGATGGCCCTAAAAGTTCAATTACAGAAAATATACACAAAAATCAAGAAGGTTTATTTGTTCACATACACATGTAAAACATATCCTACTTGCAAAGGCTGTGGAAAAGTCTTCCAAAGGGTAGTGATAAGGATGTTATCAAGTCACTCATTTAAAACTAGACTGGACAAAGCATTAGGAAATAGTGTTTGATCTCACATTGGCAGGAGAGATGGACTAGATGACTTGGTGGATCTATTCCAGTGGTTCTCAAACTGTGGGTCGGGACACCAAAGTTGGTCGCAACCCTATTTTAATGGGGTCACCAGGGCTGGAGTTAGACTTGCTGAGGCCTGGGGCTGAAGCCAAAAATCCAAGCCCCACCTCCCAAAGCTGACGCCCTCTAGTTTTGGCTTTGCCGCCCTCCTGCCCCAGGGCGGCAGGGCTCAGGCTTCAGTCCTCCTGCCCGCAAGAGGGGCTCGGTCTTCAGTCCCCCTGCCCGGGTCGTGTAGTAATTTTTGTTATCAGAAGGGGGATGCGGTGCAATAAAGTTTGAGAAACCCTGGTCTATTCGATCTCCATTTTCTGTGTTTGTATCCTATTTCCCATTTAGTGTTGGAAAGAGTCCCTGGATCCTGTAATCTTTTGTCAAAGACAGTGGTGTTTGAACAACAGCGAGTTTGACCAAACACCATTGTAAATCAGAAGTTACTCAGTTGAAGTCAATGGACTGGCAAAACCAGTGCAAGATCAGAATTGGGTTCACATCCTTGCTCCAAACCTTTTGAGGTATACCTCTACCCCGATATAACGCGACCCGATATAACATGAATTCGGATAGAACACGGTAAAGCAGTGCTCCGGGTGGGGGGGGGCGGAGGCTGCACACTCCGGTGGATCAAAGCAAGTTCGATATAACGCGGTTTCACCCATAACGCGGTAAGATTTTTTGGCTCTTGAGGACAGCGTTATATCGAGGTAGAGATGTAGTCAATGAAGGAGATGCCCTGGCTGAATTTTTGAAATGCTGTAATTTAGCTTTTATAATCTGATTGTGCATTAACAAGTTCTAAAAAAAGTGCTAGGCTGAGCTCCCAGGAACTACCATTTGGTGTGCTGTATTATTTTTATTCCAACAGGTACAATAAGCTTCTCTCTGTCCTCCAAGATGCCTGTTCGCGACTGAGTAAGTAAACACTAAAACTGCCTTGTACATTTAAAATGAGAATTTAACCCTCTTAAAGGATTTATTTTATTATCAGGACTCATTGTATAAAGGTTGAATAAGGTGGGTCAAATGATCTCTCTTCAGAGGCAGACCCACACTGGAGAGATGGAGGAGGTGTAGGGGGATGGTAAGCAGGGCTGGCTCCAAGTTTTTTGCCGCCCCAAGCAAAAACATTTTCCTGCGCCCCTTGGCCCTGTCCCAACTCCGCCCCTTCCCCGCCCCATTCCAACCCCTTCCCCAAATCCCCAGCCCTGCCTCCTCCCCCGGGCGTGCCTCATTTCCCCTCTTAGCCCTCCCTCCCAGGCAAGCCTGGGAGGGAGTGGGGAGAAGCAGAGCGACTGTGTGCTCTGGGGAGGAGGCGGAGGTGAGCTGGGGGGGGGAACCGGTTCCTCTGCCCCCCCCCAGGGTTACTTCCTGTGGCCCTCCCCGTGCCCCCCACCGCCACAGCTCACCTCCGTTCCGCCTGTTCCCCTGAGCGTGCCGCCGCTGATCCGCTTCTCCCTCCCAAGCTTGCCACAAAACAGCTGATTTGTGCGGCAAGTCTGGGAGGGAGGGGGGAGAAGCGGAGTGGTGGCGGCGTGCTCAGGGGAGCAGGTGGAGCGGAGGGGAGCTGCAGCGGTGGGGGGGGTTCTTCTGCCCTCCCCAGGGTTACTTCCTGCGGCCCTCCCCGCGCCCCCCACCTCCACAGCTCACCTCTGCTCAGGGCCAGCTCCTGGCTTTTTGCGCCCCAAGCCAAAAAAAAAAAAAAAAGATCCGGAGTGCCGCCCCTTGGAAAGTCCCACCCCAAGCACATGCTTGGAGCGCTGGTGCCTAGAGCCAGCCCTGATGGTAAGGCCCTAGTCCTGAGCTGCTATGGGCCCTGAGATGCAAAACATCTAAATCTGGCTTAAAATCAGCAACTGGAGGATTTTCCCTGTGTAGGGGAATTCTTAGGGACCACAGAGCTGCAATGGTGGCTCTAATGCCACAGCTGTCATGGTCAGGGAAAGGAGGTGTGGCTGAGGCAAGCTGAAAACTTGGATCCCTGGCTGCTACAATGGACCCTCAGGGACCAGATGTCCCAGGGTCAGGAGAAATCAAAGGACATCCCTTCCCCTGGCTTCATAGCCGAGGTACAAATGAAGGACCTGAGTTGCCTCTCACTGATGTAACTTCAATTAAACCTCTTCCTGCCCAGGCCCATTGTGAAGTTTGTATACCCCACCCCAAAATGCACATGCATAACACCCATTAATGTGAATGTGATACACAAGTGCAACCCCCAAGGAAAGTACACAATTTTTCATGTTGACTGGACAATAGATTATGCACAATGAGATGGTTGTCTGCATGTCTGAAAATCAGGTCACTTATTTTTTAGGTGCTAAATATGGACCCATTTTTGAAAGTCTTGGCCTATACATTTCAGAATATGCATTGGCAATTTCATTTAAAACCCCTCATGCTCTGGGACTGGAACATGAAGAAAACAGTTTTTAAAGAAAGAGGACTGAATGTGGGATTAACTGTGAAATTGCTTTCAGGAATACATCACTTTTTGATTTGTATTCTTCTTACCTAATAGAATAATATGCTTCTTCCTGCCTGTGCCAGCAACCCTTAAGCCCCAGAACATACTAAGAAATGCAGCAAATCAGAGATGTAGCCAAAGACTATTTGAGGTGGGCAGAGAACTCTTTAGAACATTCTCCATGTTGTAAGTGAATTAACAAAATGGTGAAATCTCCTTCCTTCTGCAGTAGTACAAATTTAGTTATACCTATGATGGCTGCAGCTATGTTTGACACAATGTTGTAGCTGCATAATAGAGATTGTCTGCTTCAGAGGAATTGACACAGTCGTTTCATAAGTACATAATCCTCAGTGATTAAACCAGTTAATTCAAAAACAGTGCTTCTGAATAATGCACTCACACTCAGGGAAATTTTTCTGGGGGTCTGTCTGACATATATGCTATTCAAGAATTTCACTGCCACATATTACTTGAGTATGTATGGCCAGATTCTGCCTGGCCCTTGTGTGGGGCATGGAAGTTTAGCATGGCATGCAGGACCAGATTAACTCTCCTGTGGGCCCGGGTCTATTAGATTTTTGTGGGGCCCTTGTATACAAGTATTTTTCCTGGAAGGGAGTTTGGTGCAGGAGGGGGCTGAGGCAGGGGATTGGTGTGCAGGATGGGATGCGGGGGCTGGGAGGGAGATTGGGGTGCAGGAGGGGGAATTTTGACCTGGGGCAGGTGGTTGGGGTGGAGCAGGGTCCAGGAGGGGGTTTGAAGTGCAGACTCCGTCCGAGAGACACTTACCATAGGTGGCTCCCGGCCAGCGGCACAGCAGGGCTCAGGCAGGCTGCCTGCCTGCCACAGCTCCATGCTGCTCCGGGAAGCGGTTGGCTGCTGGCACATCTCTGCATGCCCTGGGGGAAGGGGGAGAGTGTGTCTCCATGCGCCACCCCCGCAGTGCACGGAGACGGTGCTGGGGACGGGGGCAACGCGCGGAGCTGCCTCCTCTCCCCCCCCACACCAGGGGCCACAGAAACCTGCCAACCACCATCTGCTTCTGGGAGCGGCATGGGGCCAGGCCAGGCAGCCCACCCCGGAGATCATTGCCTATGATTTATTTTTGAGGAGCTCCCCTTGAACCAGTGCCCTTGGCTGCAACCCCTAAAGCCCCTGCCTTAATCCGGCCCTGATGGCATGGGAAGAGCATACAGGACTGTCTCCTTCACCTTGTGGGGCCCTCAAATATGGGCCAGTCTTGTTTCTTTTGCTTTGTACAAGAGACAGGTAATATGAAGGCATCCTGTGGCACAATAGGGTCCAAATAACTGTGTTTAATCCCGTAACAATATACAACATGAAAGGCCTAGCTATGCATAGCTGCTCTGGCAGGGTCCTGTTGGTATCTGAAACACAGAAGAGTGAGGGCCACAAGAAGAATCACACAATTTAAAGGGCTAGTAACCTATTCCTATTCATTACAGCCATGCAGAATTGCAACACTTAAGCACTAGAGTTCAAGTTTGTTTTGACGATGTGGCTTCTTAATGTATGTGCCCATACCTCTCAAGGCCTAGCCAACCTGAGGATATACATTCCTAGCAGCGAGGCTGCAGTGTTAAAAGCCTGTTCAATGTGCCTATCCCAAGTGGGTTCTCTGTTCTCACGGACATTACAGAAGTTATAGCTATGAATCTCAGGCAACACCAGGCAATACCAGTTTTTCTAATTTTCTCCCTTTGCTTGGCCTTGGTTCTATGAGAGAGCAATTGGTACTACAATGGCTCTGAGTAGTGAGTGACCCCTTGCCATGAAGGACATTATCATGTGGATATTTGCTGTTAATTGCTATCATCCTATTCATTTTGGATTTGACAGGCCTAGACTCATACACTGATATTTTCAAGTACATCAGAGCATATCAGTTTTGGGTACAAGCGGCAAACCATTTCTTCACTATGGAAAGAATGATTTGTGAAACTGGAAAGAAAGCAAAACCGAGAAGCAGTAGGCCAAAGAGCAGCTAGTCTTGGAAGGGGATTGGGCACCATGGAAGGGCTGTTGAGAGAGCCATGGAGGCAGGAGGCCTAAATGAAGCATTGTACCTCTGCATAGCATGGAGGGCTTGGCCCTTAGACTGGCATATAGGGCAGGAAAACCAGAAGGGAAATACAGGTGATCTAGGAGTATATGGATACAAGGGTCCTAAATCCCACTGAGGTAATTTCAGAGGGGCAGCAGCTGATAATCAAGCCTAAATGGAAGCGCAAATACCTGAGGGATGAAGGGTGAATTCCCTCTCCAAGCTTCGTGCTGCAGAGCTATTTTCACCCCACCTGTATAGCACCCATTAATAAAAGCTGAAGGAACAGGAACAAATATGAATAAAGTTGGGGCCTAGTCTGTGCACGAGAGTTTAACTCCCCTTATTTTGGTAGGCGCTGGCATGTGTCCACTCCCCACCCCCCGCCCCGCCCCCAGTGCTCACTAAACTTTAATCAATTTAATTACTGTACATATTAGTGCTAATGCCAAATTCAGGTTGCATTTTAAAGACCATTTATTTAAACTGGTACAATCCCAGAAGTGTCCACACAGGGATTTGCCTTGCTTTAACAATAGTGATTTTTGTACCAGTTCAACTAAAATCCATTTAATTTGTGTGTAGACAAGACAAATATTTGATGGCCAGGACTAGCTGAGGAAGTGTGTGTTGAAAGATGGAGAAGCATTCTGTTTGTGGGAGTATCCCCTCTCCCCCTGGCTAGTCTAAATAAATTTATATGCCTAATTCTGTACCAATAGTAGGTGCTGACTGGGTGGGTGCTCTGGGGCTGGAGTCCCATGAGGAAAAAACAGTGGGTTCTCAGCACCCACCGGCAGCACCACCGATCAGTTCCTCCCCCTCTACCCCCAGTGCCTTCTGCCCACCAGCGGCTCCACCGCTCAGCGCCTCCCCCTTCCAGTGCCTCCACTGCCACTTTAACACCCCCTTCTTCAAGGAGAAATGGAGACTAAGCTTGTCACTTGAAAGGTATGCACTCTGGGGACTGCTAAGGTCTCAGCAGGAGCAGCCTACCCAGGGACTGTGACAGGAAGAAACATGTTTTGCTATTGACATCAAGGAAGGGGCCTTAAGTTAGGCAAATGGTATATTCGAAAATAAGAAATCCTAAGTGCATTTTTCAAAGTTAATTACTCTAGCATCCTAGAGGTCAGGGCCATATTGTGCTATGTGAGGTACAGACGCATGGATAAACAGTGTCTGCCCCAGAGACCTAACAATGCAAGTAAAAGCAAAATGCAATAAGTCTAACAATAGCAAAGGAGGGAGAACAAGGTTAGCAATAATGTGACAGGGTTACTTAGACTGGTCATGTGTGCATAGTAGTAGTTCTGCTGCCTATTACTTCATTGATGTTTGTTGCCCAGGCTCAGCCATCCCACTATCTAGCATTTGGCTTTGATAAAAAGAGCACACTGAAACTCAAACTTCTTAGATATAAGCTTCCCCCCCGCCACCTTCAGGCTGCCTGCCTCATATGTGGTTGGGAAGCCATCAGGGCTCCTAGCTACTGTCCAGAGACAGGAGTGGGCCCTGCATGTACAAGCAAGCAGAAAGCCCACTGATCAGTTATGAAGCACATGCTTGGATATTACTATGCTTATGACTGTGGTCAATTATGGGCTCCATTATCAAACTCCCTGTTCAGTTACCCACATCCATCCATCTCCCAAGGCCCCAAGAGAGCCAAGTCTGGATCAGCGGACATATTTGAGTTTGAGGCTGTAAAGGAACTATATCCCTAGGTGTGCTGGAAAGATTATGTACACTGGAGACCTGTGCCCCCTCCCCCAAACTCTGGTTCCACAGGAAGCGCTGGGGGGATGCGTGGAACAAGGCAGGGTGGGGGCAGGGCTTGGGGTAAGGGGTGGAGTGGGGGCAGGGCCAGAGGCAAAGTGAGGGTTGAGCACCCCCTTGGAACGCAGGAACTCGGCACCTGTGGCTGCACCTTCTAATGTATTCTCTGACCCCAACGAGACAAACTTTTCATTACATGGCTGAGGATGTAGCATAAACATACTGCAGTGATATTCAAACAGCATAGCACCTTCTGACCAGTCACAAGAATTAACTAATAAAGTCATAAAAAGGAAAAAGTGTCCATTTCTCCTTGGGATGGAATCCCACAACCCTGCCACTTTAACACCCCCTCCCTCCCAGAGAGGCAGTTAACCCAGTTGCAAACTCTGTTAAGTAGTGGGTCTAATGGTTTGGAATCTTCAAGAATTTCCTTCCTGGAACCTGTGGACAATAACACTAGGCAGTAACCCAGAAGCTGCTGCTTTAAAAAAAAGTTGGATTTATTTTGCTAAAAGGTATACAGGCCTAGGCAAGTGAATTTAAAACAGACCTACATGCATATTGTCTTACCGATGCTTGGCATCCCCTGAGACCTTAGGTAGATGTAACTTAGCTTTGGTCTTCAGCATTCCTTCTGGGCACCAAGCTATAGCCTGCTTGAGGTGTGGCGAGTCTAATTGTCAGACTTATAAATAGCTCCTAATACCTTTACAGGAACCTAGTGAATTTTCAGAAGTGCCTAAGCACCTAATTAAGTGACTTGCCCAAGGTCACATAGGAAGTCTTGGGCAGAGCAAGGACTTGAGGTCACAGTTCCTGAGTCCTAGGCTATTGCCCTAACTACTGGACAATCCTGTCTCTTTGAGAGATTATAGCAATGCAGAACTGTTAAAGAACTCCAATGTCTCAAAAAACTGTTCAGAAATGGGTAAGCATTCGCATCCCCAGTGGCAAACTACTCCTGACTCCCAGTCCTGTGCTCTACCCACTAGTCCACATTGCCTCTAGTATAGACAGTATAGGTTTGTGGTGGTAAAGTCAATACATTTTCAATACTTAGGTTTATTTGGAAACACGAGTAGTAATGGAAAGTATTATGGAAATGCTGGAGGCAAATCCACTAAGTCCCAGATTGAAGGTTTTCCAGTTTTTTGTTTTGCCAAGAAGAAACAAGTTGCCATTTCAGGTCAACTCAAAGGAAAAAGTTTCAGATTAGAGCTGACTGGACAAATTAAGTTAGTAATTAGAAGGTAGACGATCTGGCTAAAAAGCAGCTCCTAGTTATTGCCCAGAGGGTTTCCCAAATTCCTGTCTAAATTATTCTTTATAAAGGTTCCTGTAGATGAGACAGTATCACAAAAAGGTAAAAGCATCAGAAGGGAGTACACTGGAATAATCAGGAACTTTCCAGAATGAGCCACATCCCATAATGTGGGGGCTTCAATTTGAGTACCTCTTTCAAAAATGTTGGCATGTATAGTAACATCTGTACATTTGGCTTGCTTCAGTAGGTTTTGTTCGGTAGAACAGAGCTCAGGAGAGTGTACACAGTTTTAGCACAGGTACTTTTTACCTTTTAGGAAAGATGACTGTAATATCGACTTCCTTATTTATTTTTATTTTTTTAAACAGAAGTCCTATGGAAGATAATCATATGCACAGGGTACATCTATGCTACAGGAAAAAAAACACTGAACTTAATGTTTGTTAGCTCAAATATATAAGCTCAGCCATGACCTAACATTATACATTGGCTTAGGCCAAGGTGAACAATTGAGAAGCTTTAGCAAACTTATTTGAATGCTTTTAATATAAATGATTTAGCCAATTACAGGTTGGACTTTTCACAATTTTTGAGTGGTAACTGTGAGCTCCATGTCTTGCTATTTGTAATGGCACAAGAAAGAAAAAGTGGTTTGGCAAAATAATGAAAAAGGTAGAAAGGTATCATCAGATTTGCCTTATGTTTTGAAGAGTTGCTAAATAGCACTCTTCGGCTGCAGGCTCCTTTGCTTGCTGTGTTCATTTAAATGCAACTAAGTTGGCGTTACAGGTTTCTCAAACTACATGTACATTCATCTAACCAAATAAATCAAAGTTCTATTACAAAGAATCACTGAGTGACTGTGCTGTTTCTTGCTTCATAACTAAATCTGAGAGAGTAAAAGGAGTTCATTGTGGTTTTGTAAAGGATTTCCAGAGAAACACTGATTTCAGGACAACATCTGCGACAACTGAAATATAAGCAAGAGATGAAACAGTGGAGAAAGACAAAAGAGAACAGATGCTTATAGATATTTGAGATTATTCCTATGTTACACTCATGTGGAAGTCTCATTCTGGTGCATATTCTTCTCCCTGTGCATGACAGTGACTTAATGTTATTGAGAATTATATGTGCCTTTTGAATGGAAAATAGGATATAGGTGACTTAAGGGAACATTATTGTGTTATTTGTCTCTTGCAAGGAAAATACAGAATACTAAGGGTCCCTGCGCCAATCCCAATACACCACTGTGTAAGAGGACCATAAATAGCCCACAGGGTGCAAAGGGAGAATTCCCTCAGTGCAGACAAAGCATAAGGACTCTGTAAGAAGCGCTACACTGATCCCCTGCATAAACCCTAGCACAGGGAGCATGCTGGAACAGCCCTGTAGCCTACGACACCATGTGGATTCTTGGCTGCTCTGGATTGCACTTGTCATAAAAAGTTTTTCATCAGAAGTCCTCCCCTCAACTTTTTGAAGTGTCCCTCACATCCTATATACTTCAAATCCCCATTTTAAAAAGTATTTAGGTCAATCTATTTTTCCCTTCCCACACTGAAAAATAAAAATGAATGCCTCTCTTTATAAGTCTATGCCTTCAATGATGACTCTACAACCCAACTGCCTCCAAGTCATACCCTCAGTCACACCTGTTCAGCCTCATTATCTCTCAGTTGTGGTGTAGAGGCATGAACTAGAAGATAGCATGGTTGAAAACATTTGTGGTCTGCAGGACGTTTATTATAGGTGATAATGGGCGACTTTGAAAACCCAGGCTGGCATTGCTAGAAAAGTAAACTCATCTCTTTACTTATAAGCTATGCAAGTTTGATCTGGAATTAGTGAGAAACACAAAACTGCATAGTGCTGTTTTTACGGCAATACTTTACAAAGTAGAACTAAACTAAGCTGATGAGACAAGTTAGCATGCAAGCACAAAAGGAAATTTTTGAAACCCTTATAACTCAGCCACAAACTGGCTTTTTACCAGACCATCGAAGGCCACAATTCAATATTTTGCCACTTATCATCCTTTGTCCTTCAGTAAGTTTTCAGTCCAAATGACGATGTTTATATCAAAGACACTTTGAATTAGTTTCTAGAGTATTATTTTTGAGAAACACTTGACCAAAATCCAAGGATATCACATCTAGCTCTACAGCTGGTGTTTAGACGATTTCTCCTTCGTCCACTAATCATGTAATTCTGTCAAAAACAAGCATATCATATTTGCCTGGCAAAATGTATTCTTTATAAATCCATGCCTATTGCTCATGCTTGTTACTCTAGAAGTTGAAGAATTTCCCCCCCTTCTTTAAATTGGTAATATTATTCTGTAGTGATATATGATAGACTCTCCTTCTGTGAAAGGTTATCTATCTGATAACCACGAGAGTGCCATCTGTATAATGAGGCTGTGCTGACAAGGAAATAAGAAAAGCCTGCGGGTAGAAAAGACGCACAGGGCTTCCAGCAGATCTCCATGATCCATGCTTATATTGGGGATCTGGGGGGGGGGGTTTCGGGGACCACCCAATTCCTATGCCTAGAAGGGACAAGGGCAAGGCAGTGTCTGAATGACAACTGTTAAGGAAGTGTCACTGTGATGGTCTCTCCTCCTTGCTGTGACTTCTCACTCGCTCCATTGGATTCTCTTCTACATCCCAGCAGGTTTTTCCCCTCTGGGCCACATGGGATCTTCTCTGCATTAGCTCCCTGTGTCTTTAATGTAAATACTAAAAGTGAATTAGTGCAGCATGTAGAGACCCCCCCAAACTGAGGTTGGAATCCCATTGTGCTAGGTGCTATATGGATACAGTTCCTGCGCCAAAGAGCAAATCTAACAAGGCAAGACAAAGGAGGTCAAGAAGGGGGCGGGGGGAAACAGAGAAGGGACATTGTTTGCCTAATATCACACACCAGGTTAGTGATAGTCAAGAGAAGGATTCAAGACTCCTGACTAGAGTGCTCTATCCACTAGCCCACGCTGCCTCCTAGTTCCGTTAGTGTCAATAGGGCTACTCACATGCATGAAGTTACTGTTTATGCCTTGAAAAGACTAGGGCCTATGTCAAGAGTAGCAACAGAACCCAGTTTCTTCTTGATTCTCACCCATCTGCTCTGGCCACTTGGCTATAACTCATTGCTAGCAGACATGAAAATAGTGATGAAACTAGAACCCTTGCTATCTAAAGCTAAAACATTCTTAGCATTCAAATCTTTGCATAGATTTTTGGGCAGTTAAACACAATTAAGAGAAAATTTTCACATATGTAAACAAGTGCAGTGCAGTGTGTGTAGAGACCTGGATGTATTATCACTCATTATCTATGTTAAGATTTCTTCTCTGTGCCTCAGAAGAATGCGTCTATTACATCAGTAGTCTTTGGCAGGACCTTGATGGTTAATAGGACATGACCTGAACTTATTCTTGTGCAACAAACAAATACTGTAAAATCCAGAATAAACTGGCTGACTTTCAAACTATTTCTTGGAAAGTGTTTAAGTATTTTCCAAAAGGCAAAACTAATGTAGCAAGTTGTCCAGCTTGGCATGTTAACAAGACAGACATGCCAGAAGTCCAGTCTGATTTGCCAGCGTCAAGACTCTAAAGCATAAGTGGCCATGTGCAAGATGCCATTCTGTAAGCCAGAGATTAGTATTAGTCATTTTCTCTTATGAGAAAACAATGCAGCAAGCAAGCTAAATGCTTTCCAGCTAAGTACACTGTAAGCTCCCTGGCAAAGCAGTATTTAGTTGCTTTTTAAGCCATAAGTGAACATCTCATTTATGGTGGATGTTTTCTCAACTGCAGTTCAGTTTTATTACTTAGTCCTGCCTTGAGTACAGGGGACTGGACTAGATGACTGCTTGAAGTCCCTTCCAGTCCTACATTTCTATGATTCAAAGACAGTAAGAGTTCACGTGACTGGAAACTAGAGGTGAACATAGAATATCAGGGTTGGAAGGGACCTCAGGAGGTCATCTAGTCCAACCCCCTGCTCAAAGCAGGACCAATCCTCAGACAGATTTTTGCCCCAGATCCCTAAATGGCCCCCTCAAGGATTGAGCTCACAACCCTGGGGGTAATAGGCCACTTCCTCCCCCCGCTTTCCTTGTGGCAGACTGAGGAAGCCACAGGTTTCAGCTAACTATGCTGGCATGATTGCTTCACAAGCTTTTGACATTCCCAAGTGAGTTTTCATGTTAGCTTAAGGATCTAATGCATGACCAACACAACTCCATCCACTGGTGCACAAGACAATTGTTTGCCAGAAACAGTGCTGGTCTGTGGTTTGATAAAGCTATCTGGCCTTTTGAGGCTAGCCAAGTACACCTGATGCTTGTGGTATTTTGACACTTCTGATTCTGGTCCTGCTGAAACTACAATACGTAGAACAGCATGAAAATGGTAAAAGCATAGTTGGAGAGATGGGAAAGGTTCAAGTCAGTTCTTACTTTGTGGCATGTTTCCCATATGGTTTTCATTTGAAAGCTGTAATGTACATTAGAATCCATGGGGTGTGTTTTGTATAGTATACTTAAATAGCGTATTTTAGGACAGATATCTTCTCTTCTGATTCCTCTTGCCATACAATTTAGATGTAGTGATTATCATTCCCAATGATGCACTTACTGATATAAATCCCTTCCATACTAATTTGATTACAGATTTTTCTTTGTTAATAGAATGTCCTTAAAAGGGAGCCAAGGAAAACAACTTGCAGTGACAAACACCCTTCAGTAAATTTTTGCTTTAAACTGTGTTTCTGTGGTCAGTATTATATCTTCTTACATTTATTAGCTATAGTAATAAGCAAATATGCTTACACCTATAAAAAATTCAAATGCCATTTCTGTAAATGGAAATACCGCCATTAAAATGTAAGCTAGTAGCATGTTGTACCAACATACAGTACTATTTACCTTGTAATAAGTATACACTACCACAAAGAACCTGATAGAAGGGGGAGGCGGGGGAGTTCACCACACTCTCTCTCCTGCCTAATAGGTTAGATGTCTATATATCACTGTATTGAGAAAAATACCTTTTTGGGAGGGGGAGGAGGGGAAAGTATAGTCTTTGTGACTCATTGAGGTTTGAGCATATTGACCTTTTTTTACATTTGACTCAGGAGCTTTTTAGAAAGCTGTGATGCTGTACTATAACTGCCAATGTACACTTTATAGAGTACTGGCAAAAGAGAAAAGCTCCTCTGGACTGTAGAAGATTGGGTAATACAGCCAAGTGTTTAGAGTGGCCTCCTCCAAAGTGCTTCAAGTTTACCCCCCCAACAACTTGAATGCCAGGTGGGATTAGGGTCAACACTACCCCCTCGTCTTGTGCACCCTCACTTGGGATGGCCAATATGACACCTGAGGTCTGACTCTTTTTAAATGAGGTTGAGACTCAAACTCTCATTTCATTTTCATCATGCCCAAATATCTCAAGTTGGTACCCCCAAACTGAGACAAGATTAAACAAAGTGGGATCCTTCAGGTTGACAGTCCTTCATCTACTGCACAATAGTCTCCATTACACCTATGAAAATATCAGCCAGTGATGCTTGTGTAACCCTTCTGCCCATCTAAGTTGGCAGCAACAAGGGCCGGGTTCTGTATCTAGAGGTTCCGTTTCAATAACGCAATGCAAAACCGGCTCGAGCCCCCACCCAGTGACCTGGGACAATTACATACCACCCCCTGGGCGCCTCTAAGAGGCAATACTTCCCCTCTCGCAAGCACAGAGTCTGAGTGTAACAGAAAATGTTTAATAACATGAGGTAAACAACATCAGTGTTAAATTGGAAAAACACCACAAACAGGCTTCATGAGCAAAAAAACCTCACCCCAGCAAATTGGGCTGTGTCCTTTCCCTTTGGTTCTTGACACCAGCAACCCATGGATCACCAAAGTCCCCAAAGTCCAACAACTCCCCAAAGTCTCTGTCCCTGGTCAGTGCAGCCCCGGAGTTCAAGCGGGGGGGGGGGGGGGGGGCGCAGGGGGTGAAGGGGCACCTTACGTGATCCAAGGCCGACCGGCTGCCTCTCCGTGGGGTTCCGCCGCAGCCTTCTCCACGAGCCGCTCCCACCGTCCACGAACTGCTCTGGCAGCTGCTCCGCTCTGCTCACCGACCTGTGAGCCGCTCAGCTCCGCTCCGCTCGCTGCTTCTCCAGCCGCTCCGCCCTGCGAGTCGCTCAGCTCCGCTCCAACCGTCCCCATGAGGCTCCACTCTGCTAGCTGCTTCATCAGTCGCTTAGCAATATAGCTTCAGGCTCCCCCACTAGTTAACCCAGCCTCAGTGATCTCAGCTCTTTTGTGATTTCAGCTCATAGTAGGGGAGCCCCAGTGCTAGTGCACCACTGGCCCAAAGTGAATTCAGCTCAGCAGTCTGTAATTAGACTTCTAATGGAATCAAAGTTAGCTCTGACATTCAACAGTGGAGAGAGGAGGTAGTGCAATTGGCGTTTCAACCCCTCGGGGAGGGGGCCATACCATCAGGTACAAATACCTGTCCCCATCCTCTCTCTCTTCACTGGGTTTTGTAACCCATGCCCCTTGTCAAGCAAGTGCTACTTAGGTAATGGTGATGGACTCACTCAGTCCTTCTGTCATACAACAGGTTCACTGCCCTTGATTCACAGAATCAGGGTAACAAAACTTTATTCTTCCTGCCCCAATAACAAAGAAACTGGGGATCCCACACCAGCCAAAGTAACCACTTTGAGTTGCTGTTGTTTCATGCCAGGCGAGTGGGTGTGCCTATGCAAACAAGATCAGCCCCTGGAGTTCTTTTCCACACTCGCCATAATTCACCACCAGATGTCAGGGTAGAGCTCATCCTGACTCTGCTTACACTTGTTGTCATCCTTTGTGCTGTGCACACACTGTAAAGGCTTGCAAGCACCAGCAAAGTGATGATGTCCATTGGGGAAGATGCATTTCTTGCATCTTCCCCCCCACCCCCACATGTGTCAGGGATTGTTCTGGCATGAGCTGTGCCATGACTTTCTGGCTCAGGACTCTTCTTGTATTATTTTGCATTCTTCATTTGTCTACAGTGACTTCCTACCCTCCCTAAACTCATTCTGGAAAGTCCCTAAGCTTCAGTGTGGATTGAGTGACTTCCAGAAATTCTAATTGCCATGTCGCTGATTAATTCCCAGTAGCCTTAGCTTTTTGTTCCAAATTCCAACAATTGGCTCTTATCAGGGACTTGGTTGGCCCTCAGAATTGCAATAGTGGCTCTTCATCTTTTGATCAGTCACAGACTCTATAATGAGATTATGTTCCCCCCAGATTGAAAACATCTCTCTATATTTCATTTTACCTGGAGTGCAGTACTGCTCAGATTTCTGTAATATACTTTGTTAGGCACCTATAGGTAAGTTAACTGAAAAAAACACATCTAGTGTATCAGAATCTGTTTGTCAGAAATAAAGCTGCCTTCTGTCTGGCCCCCCCTGCTCACCAATAATCAGCATTTCACTATAGTTCTGGTGGAGCTTTTAGCTACTCCATTCTTCACTCAGGTTAATTTCTGTTTCCTCCTGGTACCATGTGGTGTCCAGTAATCATTCTAGACCCAAGGTGCTTTATTACACGACCATGGGCTTCTGCAGCATCTCTTCCTAAGACTTCCTGTCTCAGAAGTCATACCCCATACAGGTACAGTTCCTGACACCACAAATATCAATGATAGCTTTGTAATTTAGGGCCACATTCTGATAGGTGATAATCACAATGCATAACGAGTAGTCCCACTGAGACAATAGGACTACTCATGGTGTGAAAGATACTATTCAACATGAAGAGGAGTCAGATAATCTGTCCCTTTTGGGGCCAGCTCCTCAGGTGGCATAAATCAGCATAGTTTCATTGAAGTTCACTGGAGCTATGGAGATTTTTGCTGGAGGTCTTTAACAGGGTTAATTTCTTCAGCGTGCTGAAAATCTGCAACAGAGGGGAAATGGTTACACTAAATTCTTAATACATTACTAACAAAGTGCTGTTTAAGTCAATTAGCCAGCAGTTACTACTGATAAGCTTGGGTCAAGTATAGTTTAATGTATTGTGTACCCCTTACTAACATTGAATATCCTGAGTTTTTGGCAAGGAGTATTATCTAGGTCTAAGCAAAAAGAGTGTTACTTCATTTCGTAGGTCACCACAAATTAGTAACCCACAATTGTTTTAAGTAGTCTAGTTTCATATATGCTTCTCTCTTGCCCCCCATGTAGTGAAGAAATGGCTCTCAAGTATACATGGATTTATCCTCAACATCCTTGTGAGGAAAGTAGTATCATTATCCCCTTTGAACCAAACAGTTAGCCACAGGTTGGGGCCTTGTGGGTTATTTCCAGTAGGAGAAGACAAATCAAGTAGTTCCTCTATTACATCCCCTTTGTTTACGAAAAATGTTTCTCTGAACACAGCAGGAATCAAAGGAGATAGTTTCTTTGCTCACAGCTTCAAGACCCTTTTAGCTGGCACTCAGTCCTGAGAAAAGCCTAGATAACTTTTTAGGTAGTGATCCCAGCACTTAGTCAGCCCAATTCTGGTGTATCTTTATTCCCTTCTCTGTCAGGCTAGGTCAACACTACAGACCTATATTGTTATAACTACATCACTTAGGGTGTGAAAAAAAGTCTACACCCCCAAGTGACATAGGTTTGTCTAACTAATCCCCTGGGCAGACAGCACTATGTCAATAGGAGAGCTTCTCCCCTCAACATAGCTACTGCTTCTTAGGTGGATTAAGTACGCTGACCAGAGAAGCTCTCCCATTGGCATGGTAGTATCTTCACTAAACCACTACAGCTTATGTTGCTGTGTGCTATACGTGTGCAGGAGAGAATAAGTCATCCCTGAGCAACAGTCACACTGAAATAAGTGCCGATGTGAACAGTGCTTGTCAACAGGACAGCTTCTCTTGCCAACATAGCTATTGCTGCTTGTGGTGGCTGAAGTAGGTAAGCTGACCGGAGAGCTCTCTCCTGTCAGTTTAGAGCAGCTACATTAGAGAGCTTACAGTGGCGTACCTGCATGGGTGCAGCTGTGCCACTGTAAATTCTCTAGCGTAGCTATGCCCTGAGATGTACACAAACCTTCACAAAATAACCACCAAAAGGCCTCTCCCTACATGTGCCTTTGTTTTGGGTGGGGATGTGCCTGTTTTGGGGTGCAGGCTGCTATTATTTCCACTGCCTTATTATTTAATAGAACTTAATGGCTTCTTAAAACTGTAAAATGAGAGGCAGCAGCTACACCCACCCACTTCAAAGAGGCTTAGCCCAATAGTGGGGAACTGAGGCAGAGAATACGTGACTTGTCCAATGTCACAAGACAGTCTGTGGTAGAGCTGGGAATCGCACCCACATCTCCTCAGTCTGAGTGCTCAGTCTTAAGCATTTAGCTCTACCACACCTCCCCCACCCCACTGTCCCTCTCTTAAGAGTCCCCTTAATTTTCTAGCTTTTAGGGTTGTTTATTCACACCACTGTATAGTGTTGTATGCATTGAGCAAACTTGAGCTTTGCAATGAGTGACATTTGTTTGAAGTTTTAGTTACAGGAATTCAAAGTGGTATGAACATAGGGTACAAATTTTCTTTCCTGTGAGAATGACCTCATTAACTCTTGTTCAGTCTAAATTTAGCTTCTAACTCACTTTCTGTGCAAGGGCAAGACCTTTACCTTCTAATACTAAGCATTACAAGAAATGTAGTACTCTGATACTTCACTTTTATGGCATTTATGGGAAATCTCGGAGTTGTTTTTATTATTCTATAATTTACAAACAGCTTACACTGGGTGTGCCCACATATCCTCAGACCAGAGTCAAAGATATGTATTGGGCTATTTAATTTAAACAAAGGAAGTTAATCATGCTGAAAAGCAAGCAAATAGAACAAATTAAATACCATGTAGACCAGTGCAAGATAATGCTCAATGGAAAGAAAAATTTGAATTACTCATACACATGGATGGCTTCTAAAATTAACTATAGCCAGACAGGAAATGTCATAGGTTACACTATGCTCCCTAAAGTTAATTTTAGTTCAGGGTACATCAGGGATCAAAGAGAAAACAAGGTGCTAAAATGTATGGAGAAAGGAACAGAATAATTCCATTATAAAAATGGATATTTGCTCTCATCTTGATTACTATGTTCAGTTTGTCACCCCATCTCAAAGGGATGATAGCAGAAATAGAAGTGGCCCAGGGAAAGGCAATGGAAGTGTTTAGAATAGCATTCTATTTCATGTCAATTGCCCCATGTGGACAAGAAAATAGAACAACAAGGGGAGAAAGTGAGAGGTATACAAAACAATGAATGGTATTGAGAAGATCAGTCAGGGTGCTCTTATTTACCCTCTCTTTGAATGCAAAGGCAAGAGGGCATTCAATAAAGTTAAGAAAGCAGTTAATTTAAAGTGGAGACGGAAATACATTTAACCCAAAGCATAATTAACCTGTGGAGCTCAGCACAACAAGGTATCACTGAAACAAAGAGCATAGTTGGATTCAAAGAGACTAGCCCTTTACATAAAGGAGGCTGTAATCTGCTGTTACATTATATAGGAATGGTCTCAGAGGTGTAGTCGTGTTAGTCTGTATCAGTAAAAACAATGAGGAGTCCTTGTGGCACCTTAGAGACTAACAAATTTATTTGGGCATAAGCTTTTGTGGGTTATAACCCACTTCATCAGATGCATGGAGTGGAAAATATAGTAAGCAGATATAAATATAAAACACATGAAAAGATGGGAGTTGCCTTACCAAGTTGCTTCATGCTGTTTGTGTAGAAACTGATGTAAACTAAATTCATAACCTGTGGAGAACCAGAAAGACACAATATCTATGGGTATGTCTACACTGCAGTTTGACACCTGGGACTGCTGGCCCAGGCCAGCTGACTCAGGCTTGCAGGGCTTGGGTTAAGGGTCTGTTTAGTTGTGGTGCAGGGATTTGGACTGCAGCCAGGGCTCTGGAACCTTGCAAGGCAGGAGAGTCCCAGAGCCTGAACTGCAGCCCAAGCCCAAGCCTCTACACTGCAATTATTTAAACCCTTAACCTGAGCCCTGCAAGCTTGAGTCAGCTAGCACAGGCATCTAATTGCAGCATACACATACTCCAAGGAGAAAGAGGGGGACAGAAATACCTTGCTAGGATGGGCCACCAACCTAACAGCTTTGCCACATCCACTGGGTTAGAGAGAAGATTTTTAACACAAGCATGGAATGGAACCTACAGCACATGCAACAAAGATTTTTTTTTTAATGTTGGTTTTTGCAATGCCTCTAGACAGCTAACTTTATCCCATTTTAGTCAGGCAACGTTTACATGCTTTTTTTTTAATTTCCTACTAACTGTTAGATAAACTTTGCCTAATTTAAAATAGTGATTATCCTTCGACAACAGCTAAAGTAAAAACTATGAGAGACTCCCTACAGAAGGGACTCAGCTCAGACCTAGTCTGGAGAGAAGCGGAAGAGTGAAGAGGCACTAGCTCAAGCACTTCTGGAGCAAAGGATAATCCTGAAGACTAAAGGTATGTCTACACAGCAGCTAGGAGGTATAATTCCCAGCTCAGGTTAACATATGCATGTAGCTCTGCTTAAGCTGGTACCAAACATAGCAGTGTTGCCATGGTGTTTTGGGTGATGGGACTCCTCTCAGGCGGTAAGCTTGAACCATGGTTGCTATACTGCTATTTTTAGGCACTAGCTCAAAGAGAGCTAGCACATGTACATCTACCTGAGCTGGGAATTACACCTCCCAGCTGCTGTGTTAGACATACCCCAATATGGTCTACTTCTGACCATTTTTCTTAATATGTTCCACTGTTGCAGCTTCCCTTTTATAGATCTGGCACAGGCTAGAAATCCATTGAGCCTGGGTCCAGCATTTCCCCCATTTCAGTCTTTGTTCCTCAGGTGTTTCCAGGAGTCTTCTTGTGTGGAGAGTGAAGAACACCAGATGATGTCACTCCCTTAGTTTCAAACCTTGGTTCCCAGACCAGTTTGTGGAAAAATACTGACATCCCAAGATGGAGTCCAGAGACATGCGGTCTGGTCACATGCCCTTGCAGTGTTATAGCAGCCATTGCTTATAGGCTGGCCAAAATGCCCACAGGAAGGTTAAGCTATTTCACAGTCCATCAGCTCCATCTGGCTTCTTCATTGTTGTACCTGAAAGGCTGGCTATAGGTGTTTCCTAGAGTAAATCCACTTGAAATACAGATCCCTAGTCAATAGTCATAACTTCAGTTACAAATATCATACATGCATAGAAATAAGATACTCATTCAGCAAATCAACTTTTCCAATGACATCCCACATGTCTTATCTTGTACAAATGTTTATGCCATAATCATATCATAATATTACCGTGATGAATATGGGGTGCAGGGTCACTCTGATGAAACATGGTCCCAATCTACTAAAGTCCTATGGCAGTTCTTGTATTACTATACAGTAGATCCCATTTTGGGGTCTTGGAATAACAAAGAGGTCTGTTTGGTACTGTGGAAGTAGAGTAAAGTATCTGACTTGCTGCACCCAACCTGAGAGTGAGAACTGTTTTTCTCCAACAGTACTGATGCAAATAAATAAAATTGTCTGGTTAATGTTTAAGGGTAATACTTGAGAACAATGCCTGGATGTCTCTGCTGTGAAGGCTGGTCTTGTGTTTTTGTATATTCTTGGTATTGTGACCTTGCCTAATCCTGGAATTTCCAAACATGAAGGTGTATTGTGACTATTAGTCCCTAAACAGTGGGGGGAAAACACAGACTGGCTCTTTCTGACAGTTTTGCTGGTTGCAGTGTTATTGTAGCAGTGTTGGGCCCAGGATATTAAAGAGAAAGTGAGCGAGGGAATATGTTTTATTGGACTAACTTCAGTTGGTGAAAGAGAAGCTTTCACGCTACAGAGGTTTGCTGGTGGCTATTTTGGTACTTTGGATGCAACAAATGTTTGCTCGTCATGAGCAGAATCCCTGATATATTCATATGGTCAGCTGTGAGTGGCAGATGACAATTGAATCCTTGCAGACTGTTTTCACTATTTTCAAAAAATCATTCCTAGTGCCCAGAGTTCTTGCCAAAGTATATGTTTCTTTAGAGGCTGTGCTCAGTTGCTTGCCACATAACCGCAAATTCTGTACATAACTGATTTTACATTGTTAGTCTGACGTGAGCAGATTGAAGAGCTATAGTATCCTGTAACAACTCAAAGCTGTTCAATATGGTTCTCTCATAATTCTATCTAACGAAGTTCAGAGGATACCTAGTGACAAATATTACCGTGTTTCTCATTGTATGTAACTGTATCAGTTGCATCATTAGAACCAACTCTCATTGGCTAAGCAGTGATTCTGAAGGCAGGCACCATTAGCTATCAACTTCGGGGAGTTGGTAAACCCTTTTGTCATTAATAACATGCACTTCAATGTCAAGTACCCTGCTTAACACTTTCTTCTGCTAGTTTTGTAACAGAGATCCAATTTTGTTTGCGTATAGGAACAATTAATTGAATAGGATTTTTAAAATACTCACCTCCATACACATTCAATATGTACTAGACATTACTCACCATCAGTGTCTTCAAATACAGGACACTTCAAGACAAGGTCGGAATCATTCTCTATGGGCTGGGGGAAAAAAAAACAAAAACAAAAAACACCTATCTATAAGCCATCACCATGCAGAACTTCTGAGCCTGGACAAGAAAATAAACGTTATGCTGCTTCTAGTCTCATCCCCTTCGGTGTCTCTTGGGGGGTTGGTGACAACTATTCAATAAAAGTTTTAATGATAATTCAACAATAAGACAACTATGTTTAACATAGCAAGAAGTCAGTCCATTATTTTGCTGGGTCCTGTTGCTCCAGCAGAAAATAGCCTTTGTATGTAGACAATCCAGTCCAGTCACATTACCAAGAATGCTACTGAAACTCAAACTCAAAGAAATCCTTCTTGCTCCACAGCTCCCTCCAGTACATCTTACCATCCGTTACTACTTTCCTCCCTCCTCCTTCCCAGGTAGGAAATTCCCCCATCCCCTCCTGCTTTATTTAGAGGTACCCCTGCTGTACATCCCTCTGAGAAGGAAGTGAATCCATTTTACAGTGATCTTTCATGTCTCAATGAATACTAGAAAGTTGTTCCTTCCAGAAAAGGACCACACAACTAAATAGCTAGTTAAGCTCCTACACAAGGTCAAAACATTACTAATGTTTGTTTCTGACAGCTGTTCTGCATCATCTTAGCCAAGCTATGTGGGGTGGGGGGAAGAAGCACTATGTTTTAGATGACAGATTGCTGCTAATCCTATAGCTTGATAGCAAGGGGCAAACAAACAGGAAACAGCTTAGCAATACAAGTTTACAACTACAGACTATGATTTTCAAATTGAACTGGTGATCTTGAGGGCCTCAGATTTTTGGATATCCAACTTGAGACACTTTGAAGGGGCTTGATTTTCAGAGTCTCTCACACTGAGCACCCCGAAAATTAAGTATCAGGGGGTAGCCGTGTTAGTCTGTATCTACAAAAACAACAAAGAGTCTGGTGGCACCTTAAAGATTAACAGATTTATTTGGGCATAAGCTTTCGTGAGTAAAAACCTCACTTCTTCGGATGCATAGAGTGAAAGCTACAGATGCAGGCATTATATACTGACACATGGAGAGCAGGGAGTTACTTCACAAGTGGAGAATCAGTGTTGACAAGGCCAATTCAATCAGGGTGGATGTAGTCTACTCCCAATAATAGATGAGGAGGTGTCAATTCCAGGAGAGGAAAAGCTGCTTCTGTAGTGAGCCAGCCACTCCCAATCCCTATTCAAGCCCAGATTAATGGTGTTGAATTTGCAAATGAATTTTAGTTCTGCTGTTTCTCTTTGAAGTCTGTTTCTGAAGTTTTTTTGTTCAATGACAGTGACTTTTAAATCTGTGATAGAATGACCAGGGAGATTGAAGTGTTCACTTACTGGCTTGTGTATGTTACCATTCCTGATGTCCGATTTGTGTCCATTTATTCTTTTGCGGAGGGACTGTCCGGTTTGGCCAATGTACATGGCAGAGGGGCATTGCTGGCACATGATGGCATATATGACATTAGTGGATGTGCAGGTGAATGAGCCCCTGGCTGATGTGGTTGGGTCCTCTGATGCTGTTGCCAGAGTAGATATGGGGACAGAGTAGGCAACGAGGTTTGCTACAGGGATAGGTTCCTGGGTTGGTGTTTCTGTGGTGTGGTGTGTAGTTGCTGGTGAGTATTTGCTTCAGGTTGGGGGGTTGTCTGTAAGCAAGGACTGGCCTGCCTCCCAAGGTCTGTGAGAGTGAGGGATCATTTTCCAGGATAGGTTGTAGGTCGTGGATAATGCGCTGGAGAGGTTTTAGCTGGGGGCTGTATGTGATGGCCAGTGGTGTTCTGTTATTGTCCTTGTTGGGCCTGTCCTGTAGTAGGTGATTTCTGGGTACCCGTCTTGCTCTGTCAATCTGTTTCCTCACTTCCCCAGGTGGGTATTGTAGTTTTACGAATGCTTGATAAAGATCTTGTAGGTGTTTGTCTCTGTCTGAGGGGTTGGAGCAAATTCGGTTGTATCTTAGGGCTTGGCTGTAGACAATGGATCGTATGATGTGTCTTGGATGGAAGCTGGAGGCATGTAGGTACGTATAGCGGTCAGTAGGTTTCCGGTATAGGGTGGTGGTTATGTGAAGCAACCTGAAGCAAATACTCACCAGCAACTACACACCACACCACAGAAACACCAACCCAGGAACCTATCCCTGTAGCAAACCTCGTTGCCTACTCTGTCCCCATATCTACTCTGGCAACAGCATCAGAGAACCCAACCACATCAGCCACACCATCAGGGGCTCATTCACCTGCACATCCACTAATGTCATCATGTGCCAGCAATGCCCCTCTGCCATGTACATTGGCCAAACCGGACAGTCCCTCCGCAAAAGAATAAATGCAAGTCTGAAGAAGACTAACAGAAGTGAGGTTCTTACCCACGAAAGCTTATGCTCCCAGTACTTCTGTTAGTCTTAAAGGTGCCACAGGACCCTCTGTTGCTTTTTAAAAATCTGTGTTTCACAAGCTCTAATGTACTGCATTACACATAGAACCTTGGGAATAATCCTATACTAGCAGAAGGATAGACTACATCACCTAATAGTCTTTTCTAACTCTAGTTTCAATGGATTATGCAAGTATATTTTTGGAACTCCATTCTTGCTCTCATCTTATCCGTTGGCAATAGGACACCACAAAGTTGTGTTTTGAATTTTCAGAATGTTACTACTGAAAATTAATTAACTGCTTTTGGGATAGGCTAAAAAAATGTGCATTCTGAGTAACCAATCCTTCCTACCAATACAGGCAAAATAAACTTTGTAAGTGCCTCAGCATTTATTTTATACAATAATGTCAAATGTGGGCAATAATGTCCACCATTATAACAGTTGGAGATCGGTCTAAACCAAAGGTCTTTATTTGAATACTCCTGAACTATGGAAAAATTCAGATCTGAACCCTTTCCCCACCCTTCATTCCTCAAAAGACTTGTGTTGTGGCAACCTTCGGTCTGGTGGTCCTTATGGAGCTGAGGAGGTACTGGAAGTGACCCAAGACATTTGTCTGCACTTAGATTTTTAGCCACCAGTGTAGAATTACAGTGATCAAGCTGCACCTGTCCAAATTTTTAGTGTGGGCATGGTGCACTGATGGAGTATGATGGTGTAATTACACAAGTGGCTAAAAAACCCAGTGCAGACAAGCCCTAACTCACCTATGTCTCTTTCTTCCTGGGGCTAAGCATGGTAATGACACAGTATTCCCAGCCCCTGACAAAGCTGTCAGAATTTGTGATAAGTGGTAAGTACTGTATATATAATATGTTGGAGGATAGGAATGGAATCCACTAAAACCTTAATAGATTGGAAGAAGGGACAGAAATCAATGCAAATAGATTCAAGAAAAACAAACTGTTTGTACAGGAAGGAATAATCAAATGTGCAAATATTAAATAGGGGATTATTGGCTAGGTAGCAGCAGCTCAGAGGACGAACTGGGAGTTATTGTGGATGATAAACTGCCAGTCATGCAATGTTAGTGCAGAGAGACAGATACCTTGTTGGATTGCATTAACACCTCATTCCACGTTAGTCAGAATGAATCAGAATACATCAAGGCCTGAATCCATAAAAATTCTGGGCCCTAGGCAGAACCCAACTTACCTCAATCCAGTTTCCGAGCTTCCATCTCTTTTTCCCCCTGTCTAGGTCCTAGCCTCTCATCTATTCCCCAGTAGCACTACTTCCTCCTCATCTTTAGGCACAAGCCCCCAACCACAAATTCCACTTTCTTTGTAGTTTCCTCCTCATCAAACAACTCTTCCTTAAAGGCTTTCTGTTTCTTCAGTGCTGATGCTATTGCCTCCGCACCTTAAGCACCAGGCAGGCCCACTTGTGAGTGCTGGGCTCTCTACATGCACCACACACTACCCCTATAAATTGCTCCTGTATCACAGGCTGACAAAACAAGGGAGCCAGAAAATCAGCTGTATGGCAACTCCAGCCCCTGAACTTTCTGCACCTTAATGAGTGGCAGCCCTCAAATTTCTTAACATACAAGTCCTCAAGATTTGTGACAAATCAATAGTCAGCATCTGAAGTCAGATTTTAAGAGGCCCTTGCTAGACCATGAAAGGCAGAGCCTCACCCACCCATGTGCAACGGTGTGAGAGCCTCTCACTGTAACAATCGACTTGTGCTCTGAAGGGTGCAGAGATTGCTAGCTCCTCCCCACCCTGCATAGCAGAATGCTGAGGGGGTGTGAGGGGAGGCAGGGGAACGGTCTTGTCATTCCCCCAACCCATGGAGTAAGGGCAAAGTGCTAGGGGAGCAATCTGTTCCATGCTAATGATGGAAGCAGAAAGAATACGTGCACCCTGGAAGCCTCAGGAGATATGTGCCTCAGCCAGCCAGAGTCTCCCCCCAGTCTTCTGATGGGACTCTGCACCATCTCCTGCACAAAGTTGTGGCATAAATGCCATGATTTAGATCCATGTCAGGTGGGCTTGGATCAGCAGATCCATGGGTCTGCTCTTGATGTGCACTTGAGTCTGATGAATTATTTCAGAGAAAAGAGACAAAAGATTGGGAAAAGGCAGTAAGACCTATGAAGAATGATTAAGTGAACTGGGCATATTCAGTCTAGACAGAGGACTGAAGTAAGGCAGAATATGCACAAATGGATGATATAAAGGAGACAGGGATTATTTTTCTCAGGCAATGAGGAAAAAGAAGCAGCAATGGACTGAACCTACAGCAAGAAATATTTAATTAGGAAATCCTGACACCTCTAATTAGGGAAGTTGAGGAATTACCATCACTAAAGATATTCAAGGCCTAGATCAAATATCTATATATAATGGAAGGATTAGTTCAGTAACAACTAAATCAAACCTGCCACAATGCAAGATAATGAGTAGATAATGCCCTCAGGCTTCCTTCCAGATGAAGTGATTCTACAATTATAAAAATCTGGGATAAATGGTTTCATTGTGTTCTGTTACTCCTGGTCCTACCTGTGACATTTGACATGATGTTACTGCTGAGTCTGTTTTCAAGACCTTGTGAGAATACACAGCAGGGCCGCCCAGAGGATTCAGGGGGCCTGAGGTCCTCGAGGGCGGGGGTCCCCGCCACCGAATTGCCACTGAAGACCCGGCACTTCGGTGGCGGGTCCCGGGGCGGAAGGACCCCCCGCTGCCGAACTGCCGCCGAAGACCCGGAGTGGAAGAAGCTCCAGGGGCCCAGGCACCACGAGAGTTTTCCGGGGCCCCCAGAGCGAGTGAAGGACCCTGCTCCAGGGGCCCCGAAAAACTCTCGTGGGGACCCCTGTGGGGCCCGGGGCCTGGGGCAAATTGGAATGTACTGAGATGCCTGTAGACCTCTCTCAATGACTGAACCCAGAGGGCCGCAATAGGTCAATCAACCTCCCACCGTGCTTTCACCTATGGAATCCGAGTGATCCATTCTCTCCCCTATTTTATGCAATGTCTACATAACATCACTGTAAGAAGTAATTAAATATCATTGATTCAAATGCCAGCACAACAGAATACTATATATTTTCTTCACATTTGATACAGAAAACACCACTTGCCATCCATCCTAGTGTCTAAGTAAAGTAAGTGCAAGTGTGAAGAGTTGCTGACTAAAATGAACCCTTGAACCCCAAGAAAAGATAAAGAGGTGATTTCATCATGGCCTGCAAGAAACTATATGGAGAGAAAATTTCTGATAGCAGAGGGCTCTTTAATCTAGCAGATACAGGCATAACAAGATGCAGTGGGTGGAAGCTGAAGCTAGACAGATTCAGACTATAAGTAAGGTGCACATTCTTAAGTGAGGGTAGTTAACCATTTGTAACAAATTCCCAGGGATGTGATGGATTTTCTACCATATGTAGTCTATAAATCTGGTCTGAATGTCTTGCTAAAAGATATATGCTGTAGCTCAACATGAATTTATGGACTTGATGCAAAAATTACTGGGGAAAATTCTACAGCCTGCATTATGCATGTGGTTGGACTAGAGGATCATAATGGCTTTTCCTAGCCTTAATAATCATCTATGTCTCTTGGCAGACAAGAGCTGACAGCCAACAATTGTGGAACTCCCTTCTGGAGAGATCAGGATAGCCATGAACCTCACTGCTTTAAAATGCCAGACCCATCTTTACAATCTAGCCTTTCCTTAGCTTACATCACACTTTCTCCTCTCCAACCTGGGACAAGAGGGGAGAGAGAATCCATGGCAACAAAAAAACCTGTTATTTTACTTGTAAGGCACACTGGTACAATGGTGCTGAACACAGAACAAAAACCCAGGATTGACAGAAATAAGACTCTTTGGCAATTTAGTATCTATTATTCTGACATTTGAAGGACATATTTACATAGAACGTATGTGATAGCCCTGCTTCTGATTTACCTGTACTGCAACATGTCACTTAAGAATGGTACATCTGGGACAAGATGCAACAGAACTGTCATCTGCTCAAAAGTTTATTAATAGCTCTGTCTTTCTCTTATATCATGGATTGGGGAAGAACAACCCAGGGTCATTTGTTTTCTTGTTCCTTTATAGGCGGCTAAAATAGACTCAAGATATTCCAACTAGCTTTGTTGGTGTTAAACTTTTTGAGTTTTCACAACAAAATTAATTGTACACCACTCCAAATTACTAATTCTTTTTGCTGTTTTGTTTCAAATGGTGGGATTTTGAGCAGGAGGTAAATAACTCCCATAAAGACCTTCTTTCCTCTGGGGTAATTTGAAAAAGTTGCAAATTCCTAGCTGCTCACCCATTAGGCTTGTGAGAAGCATATCTGTTATATTGTGCATTTCTGTGCCTTGGAATTCAAACTTCTGCAAGGATAGCACTAAAAAATCTCTCCCTATGCTTTGAGCTAACAGTGGGCAAAGCATCTGTGGAAAATTCAGAACCTCACCTCCTTCCCTCTACCCCCATCTTGGAATTTGCCAGCTCCTGGAAGGGAACTCTGGACTGAACCTTGAGAGCATCCTATCTTATGGACTAAAACAATAATGGCTACCATAGCTCTTTGACACCATTTCCCAGCATTCTTAGAGTCAGGGATGGGGGCAGAATGAGCTAGAAACCCCTGATGAGGCCAGTTGGGAGGCTTCCACATGAGGTGATATGGACAAGCAATTTTCTGGACCAATGAAGAGGCAGTACTGCTCAACCCCCTCAGTGGGAGGGGAGAGCCTGACTCAGAGACAAAGAGGCTAGTTTTAGCTTGAGCTGAGAGAGAAGCAGAACAAGTTGGGGACTCTCTGATTAACTCCCCTCCCCACAGAGGGAGTTTGTACTGCTGCAGGATCTAGTGCATGGGTGAGGTATTCCAGCACTGCAGAGACCAGCATCCAGAGTGGCAGAGTTCATACCTGGTGCCAGCTACTCAGAGGCATCCAAGACCTCTGCAGGATTCTGGACCAGGAAGCCAGTAGAGGATCCTGTTCCACCCTGGACAAAGACACTTTAAGAGGGCTCTGTGTTTGTTTAAACAGACCAACATTCACAGCTCTGGCCTCATCCTCACTGTACCAGCTGCCTAGAAAGGTGCTAGAGGGGGATCTGGGGGGTTGGGAAGAGTTGGGAAATTGGTTGATTTGTTAATGTTTAGTATTTATTATTCATTTATTATGTAATCCTTTCCTTCCCCAGATCCTCTTTTCCTACTCCCAATAAAATCTCCTTTGTTATATTGTTGGTTTTGGATATGTCATTTCTTTGCTGTGGTTTGTGTTGATGTACTTCATTGTTTCATGTGTGCTGGATTTTATACTCCTTGCCAGCAGTGGTAGTATTATTCAGTTTTCCCAGCGGACGGCTCTCCTTGTGTCCCAGGCATAGTGAGAAGTCACCTTGGGTGAAGGCACCAGACATCACAAAAAACAAACACAAAAAACCCCAGGACCCAATCCATGGGGAGAAGAGAAGCCACTCCAACTAGGAAATATGAGGGAGGAGACTTGAGCCTCACCTCAGGGCAGGGGCTACCCCTCCATTTCTGGAATAGAAATTAACCAATGGACTTGAGACCAACCAGCTTTTTCTTCAGATGTTTTAGATATTGTTCTTCATCAACTTCTCTTCCCCTACAAAAAATCATGAAATATTCTGGGGAGACTACCGAACCATCATGTGAGCTTTGTGTTATCCAGCAGGGAACACCCAAAAAGCAGAGAGTGGGTGAAAGCAGAGATAAAAAGAGAGACAGGAGTAATGGAGATACAGAAAAGTAGCAGAGAAGAGAACTATGCTATAGGACAAACTTCTACCCAACCCAACCTATTGGCTTCAATGGAGTCTCACTTCCTTACACCAGGAATGTATTTGTCCCACAGACTGGATATTTGAGATGGAGTAGAGTTCCACTTTGGGTGTCCTTACAATATTGAGTTCTATCTCATTTTTCATAGAAGTCACTTAGTTCCTGAACATGCAAGTTGCTGATCATCTTGTACAGGATTCTGAATATCCTTGACTCCTCTTGACTTTAATGGCTGTTGAAGATGTTTTTGGGATTAGGATGACTGTGAAATATTGTCATATAAACCTTTCAGGCACTTAAAAAACCCACCCTTCTTTCTTTTATGTTGTCTAGAGGCCAGCTATTCCATCTGAAGATATCACTCCACTGTCTGAATATGTGAATGACATATCAGAAGTGTTTTTATGGTTTAACTGTGGGTGAAAGTACAAAGATAATACTGAATCTGTAAGATGATCCATATCTAGCAAAAGGCAATGTAAATTTATTTGCTCTGTTTAAGTCAGCAATATCTGTTATGAGAAATATAAGGTGTAAAACTGTTAATGTTCTCTCAAACCAGGCCAGCATTTTCCACATCTTTTTTCAGCCATATGTCCATAGGACATGATTCTGATCCCATACCAGTCAGAATAAGGGGTAACTCCATCACAGCAAAGGTTAAAACTAGTGTGAGATCAGAATCAGGCAAACAGGCTCTAAAGTAGGCTATTGGGACACCCCACTATTATAGAGTTCATGTTTCTCTTAGCCATAGGAACATGACTCATCCTATAGGTACTTTGTAGTCATGGATTTAAGGAGCTTAGGAAAGTCAGGACTGCTAAATTCTTGCTATGGCTTGAGACTGTGCATTTATTTTGTAATCCAGTAGAAATGCACACAGGCTTCTATGCTTTCTGCATGAATATGAGGAAAAATAGTTTATACCGTGCAAACAAGTGTAGCTGTTTTTGTTAAAGGCCAAATAGCTGAATGTTTAAAAGTCATCCTGCTTTTTCCATTCACTTCTAGTCCCATGAGATTGTTGCAGATGTCTTCTTGGGACACACCAGCTATTGCTTTAAAGTTACTTGGCCAGGCCTGGTGGCAGTGTTCACTATTCCAAGTTCACAAAACTTGTAATTTACTTGTATCTTATTCTCATTGCAGTATTTCACCATTAATGTAAGTTGCTGCTTGCCATTACCCTTGCCAGTGAAGTGATCACAAATCAACCACAGAAACAAGCACAAGAACAGCTAGAACAGGACATCAGGTCTTACAGAAAGTTCTAACTCACAGATTGGAACAGACCTTTTGGACAAGTATGTAGGCTTTAGCACTGTTTTGTGTCTTGAGAACATTTTGCGAAATAGCTGTTGAATTATTTGCTAAGTTTTATAACAGGGTGGCAAACATACAGCCCACAGGCCACTTCCAGCTGAACTGATTCACTTATGAGACCTGCATTACATTCATATTGTGCAAAACCTAAGCTTTCATTACAAGAAAATTAAGTTTCTAGCCACCACAGCTGCAAAGTTGTGAATTGGATGAAACTAATGCAGTAGTGTTGAGTCAAGGGACAGTCTGAAACAATGACATGGAGGTTTGCACTGCCCTACCCCTATTAATCTCATTGGGGCATCAACTCTACATCCCAATGACATTAACCAGCATGTCAACATTAACTTTTCAATTGCTGATAATTTTAATAAATAGAATGAGGAAAGAGGTGGGAATGAAGCCCATGTGGCTGGGGTGTAAGCAAATTGGCAGCTGCTGAAGGATAGAAAATGCCAAGGGAACAGAGAAAAAGTCCAAAGACAGGGAAAAGTGGGAGAAACATAGGAAGAAAGATGAGTAATTGAAATAAAGAGCAAAAATTGGGGTGGTCTTCGAGGGAACATATCTTTCCCTTAAGTGATACTGAATGTGACAATGAGGTACTAAATAAATAATGGTAATAACTAAGGCTGATATTTACAAAGTCCCCTAGGAGATCGGTGTGGTAATTTCCATTAATTTTAATAAGAATTGCACACCCAAATCCTTTAGGCACCTAACCCTTTACAATCTCAGCCTAAAAGTTCAGTTTGTTACCTAAGGGAAATATTCTCTGTGATCTTTGCACAAATGGCTCATTGTCACAAGCAATTTTTCTGCCATAGATTAAGGAGAATATGTCATACTAAATGTATACCCTGGCCCACAGACCATAGTTACATTTTGAATTTGGCACCCTGTTCACCAAGTGAATTTGACATTCTGGTTTGTTGACTAAAATCTACACTTCTGATAAAGAAGTGAGAGTCAGATTAAGTAATTGTGATTGGCTGCACTTACTGATGGTACTGCATAGTGGTGAGTAGTATAAGGGCCCTACCGTCAATCAAACCCTAACCCCGCACCTTGACCACTTAAGCCCCGCCCCTTGACTCCTTGGTCCCTCCCACCAGTCACCCGAAGTCCCACCTGTGGGAGTATTACTTCCGGGGTCAATGTGCCACCTGACCGGAAGCAAGGTGTGTCATGTGACCCCTCTAAGAACTCCTCCCACCACCCTCTACCAATCAGGAGGGGTTTTGTCCCAAAAGGACCGCCCCCAAGAGGAGATTTTGACCAATCAGGGTGACTTCCAGGTTGGAGTGACCCCCTCCGGAAGTGAGTCGTGTGACCCCACTAAGAACTCCTCCCAAGGGCCTCCGCCAATCAGAGTGCAGCACCATTACCCCATAAGTCCCAGCGCCAGACAGAGGAGGCGGCCATCTCTTACCAAGGACACGTGTTTTCGAAATCGTGGAAAGGCTGCTGAGAGGAAACATGGACTCCTTCACCACCCCCATGAGAACTTCGGACTTTGTTTTACCCCCGAGGATCTTTGACCGGCCGTGGAGAAAACGCTACATCAGCGACAGTTCCGAGGAGGAGGAGGGAGCGACCGAGGGGAGCCCTTTGGCCCAGCTGTTGCTGGATACGCCGGAATCCGACCCCGAAACCCTTGTGAGGCACCCCGATGAGTTTGGCGGTCTCTCTTTATCCACCCCCTCAGAGGTGGAAGGCGATTGCGGCTTGGGGGAGTCACCGGCGGACAAGGCAAATGGAAAAGATAGTGCTCAGGTAAATGAATGATTAAGAAGCGGCGGTCGAAGAGGGGTGGGTAATGGGGTAGGAACCAGGGGTTGCATAAATTAAAAAACAAGCAGTGGGGGTGCTTACACGGTTTCTTTTCTGAAAATTTTTCAACAGCTCGACGATGCCTTTCTAGAGGACCCAGACAGCATTGCATCAAGCAGCGAAGATTAACTGGCCCCACCATGTTTTTGCTCAACTCCAAGACAAGTTGTTGAAGAGGACTCTGAGGATGATGGCTATGAGGAGTTTAGGAGGCGGCTTGGCATAGAACTAACTGAGCCAGTGCCACGTCGTGAGCGTAAAAAAGTCATGCAGACTATTGTACGCGTTGCTGTTTATGCTATCCTTAAACACTGTCTTAGGGAAAAGCTTTTTGAAGATTGTGAGGGCTGTGTCATAGATGCGCCAGGCCAAAGGCACCATGACTGTGTGACTTGGACTTCAGTGGATATAAACTGCAAGCTCCGGGGCCTGTGTGCTGAGCTGTGTTTGGAAAGCTTATTAAACACTGTTGTTGCCATAGGTTATGGTATGCAATGTCTGGCCTAACCCAAGAACATTTAATGCAAGGGGTGACCTTGATAAATGCTGTTCAATTCAGTGCAGACTCTGACCGTGTTTTAAAGGAAATGACCAAACCAGAAGATGCCTGCTTAGAGCATCTTATATTGACCGTCTAGTCTGCACAAAGAGTTACAGAACCCTGCTTAAGAAAAAAACTATTTGTAAGAAATCTAAAAGGATTAAGTTAGAGAATGGTGAGGGGACAAACATGCAATATAAAACTTGGTAGCTATAAATTTTTTAAAAAGGGGGGTTTGTGACTATCTGTGTTTTGTTAGAAGGCCTTTGGCCCTTAAGTGAGCTAAAAAGTTTTAATGAAGCAGTTTGGTTTGTTTTCAAGGAGCTGTATGTTTTTTAAAATAAAAAAATAAATTGTTTGTGAGAATTAGCTCTTGTGTTTTTTGTGTGTGTATAGTAAAAAGCTGAAAGGTATGTTGTGGGAGGGGGAAAAATCCTAAAAACGTGCTTACAATAAAACAAACAAGGCTAGTTCAGACAATAGAGTTAATATGGAGATATACCTATCTCATAGAGCTGCCTTTACTAGCAGGACCAAATATTGATTTTGCCCTAGACCCCTAAGTGGTCTTCTCAATCCTTAAATGACTGAGCTATCCTTAATCTATTGAACTGAAGGGGTTTAACCACACACACCCAGACAAAATGGTTTCACTACCCCAGATCACAAAAGGGAATGCTATGGGAGGGGTGATTAAATTAACCTGTTTGAAACAATGGGGCTAAGAGGGTATAAAAAACCCAGGTATGGTGCAGTTTGTCCTTTTCAACAGAAAACTTTCTTGGATAGCTGCTGGACTGCAAAAAGAGGTAAGACTTGCTGTCTTTAACTCTGAAACTATATATTATATAATGCCACTCTTTGCCCATGCTTAGTAAATAATGGTGCCTATGTTTATTGCAGTGTGATCTGTTTAGCCTGGAACCAGTAACTTTAAACTGCATTTTACCACCAGGCCAAGGTAAAAACCATTTTAACTATAGTTGTGCTTAATACTGTTGAATTTAAAAAAAAGTATTACACAGGCTGTATAGGGATTTGGTGGTAATACTAACTAACATTTTTGCTTGTTCTTGAACCTGAAGGCCTAAGCACACATGAGGGGGAACAGAACAAGCATGTGCCTGCAACACTTTATCCCATAGTGAAAGGTAACTTTATTTATTTATTTATTTTGCAACAGGCTTTTAAATGCATGTGGGGTTTTTGAAAAGTGTATGGCTGCAAACTTGGTTTGGTGTGTTTTATAAAGCTGCTGTTTTGTGTGCGTGTGTGCGTGAGGGGCCTGTGCAAGGCATAGGGTTTTTTTTAAAGTACTTGGTTTGTTTCAAACTAACTGTTTTTTACTGTGCATAATGTGATGGATTTTTAAAATAGGGTTTGAGGCACTTGGGGTAGGGATGAATGCTACTAACTAACCCAAAGGCACATGGGTGGGGGACAGAACAACCATGTGGCTTTTAAATGCATGTGGGGTTTTTGAAAAGTATTTGGTTGCAAACTGTGGATTTTAAACTGGTGGTATGTGTGTTTCAAACTAACAAGGGTTTCTGTGCAAAAATGGATTTTAAAAGCAATTTTGGTTTTTATTCTGCAAAATGAGATGTATTTAAAAACCTATTTGTTGTACAGCCTGAATTGGATTATTTTGTTGTAAAGCTATGACTTTTTAAATAGAAAAACACCCTAATAAAGTGTGTGTGTGATATGTATGTTTACAAGATGGTTTCATGTGTCTTATAATAATGCTGTTGTTGTTTGCTCCACAGTACAGTCAAAACATGAGAGATCCTTAGACCAGAGGGAAAACAAGCTGAAAAGAAAAAGGAAAGAGACCGCTGAAAAGGAAAATGCACCAGCATCAGTGGCTGATGGATGGATGAAGCCCAGTAAATATATTTTGCTTATTGGTTTGGTTGTTCTATGAGGTTTTGTATTTTAAGTAAATACATAGGTGTGGGTGAGAGAGAGGGTAAAGTTCAGTTTTTGTAAAATGTTGTTGTTGTTGTTGTTTTTCCCCCGCATAGGCCTCGGCAACTTTTCTGACAATGCTGTAGTCAGAGCTACAAGGACATTTCCTCCAGAACTGCCAACGAACCAGGAATCTGCTTTGAGACCTTTAACCACGCAAAACAGCACAAGAGTGCAGCGGAAGCATCCGGGCGGTCCAAACCTCATACGTCAAACCCAAGGACAAAACAAAAGACTCTGGTAAAAAACAACCATGCCACCACAACTCCAGTTCCTCCGTGGCCACCACCACACCAAGCCCTGAGGAAACTGTGCGAAAATGCCCACATTCACGAACCCGGAGCATGCTCTCTAGGAGTTGTGAATAAAAAACCAAGAACTGACAAACCATTCTCCCAAAACCATAAGCTCATCACAACTCCCCCATATTCTAGTAGTTGGGAAGGGTTTGAGGCTTCCCTCAGAAAAGTGATGGAGGATGTATCCTCGGGTAGTCTAAAAGAACGCGATTCTAGAAAGAAATGGGAAAAATATGATGCTTTGTTCAGAACCATGCTGAAAAACATAAGGGCTGGAAAGGGTGGCTCTGAGCAGGCATGACTAGTCGTGAAAAGGGGCCTGGGTAAAAGGGGCACCACATCAGCTCATGTGTAAACAAAAGGGGGGACAGTGCTTGGGGGATAAACAGATGGCTGCCAAAAAGTTCCAGGCCCGGGTTGTTCTAAAAATTTTAGAAAGGGCTAAAGAGGTAATGAGGAAAAACAAAAAGAAATGTCCCCTACTGGAGGCTCTCAAACTGGCTTGTCTGAAAATGGGGAGGCGGAATCCGACTCTGGTTTAGCAAATTCCCCAGAGGGCTCTCTAGACGGGTTCCGTTCTACTCCCAATGACCCTCATGGAGGCGCCTCAGAGTCTGACTCTCAAATAGCATCTGATGTAGAAGATGCCGCTAATGATCCCGTAGAGGTAACCCCGAAAATGCCGAGGTGTATATGGAGAGAGTAAAGTTGGCAACGTGAATTATCCAGATTTGGGGGGGGGGTCGGTGAATTGTGAGGAATTTCGTTTTGTTAATCTTGAGCAACTAAATTCAGCTCAGCAGGTTGTTGAAGCCATACACCGGGGAATACAGTTAGTGCTCGATGACATTAATGGTAGGATAGGCCCTGATTATGCTCAGTTATGTTTAGAGAGCCGTAATTTAACTAACTCTTTGTTTTTGGTCAAAAGAACTAGGGATGAGCTGTCTGCTGAGGATTTCTTAAATCAGACCTCAAAACTGCTACAGAGCAATAGAGAGTTGCATGTCGATGGGACATTGCGCCTCGTTGTGACAGTTGTAAAAAACAGGCGTGGGGGCGCTCGTAGAGTTTTAAATACTATCCTTAATAGTCAAATTATCCATAAAAAGAGACTGTGTTTAGTAGACCTGTCCTACACCGGTACCAATTTGTGTTTTGCGGGTGGGCTCTTGGCCGTCTTGTCGGATCGTAAACCTACCGATGCGGAATTGTTAGCGGAGGCAAGAAAGTTACATGAGAAACTGGGGTGGTCAGATCAAAAAAGGGTTATGCTCAGTGACGTAGCAAAGTTTGAACAGCATTTAGGAGTTAACATACAGGTGGTGCTGTATATGGTGAAAGGCGGCTGGGGCTTTTTTAAAACGGGGGGCACAGTGTACCCCAAGACTTATTTTATCCTGTTGCATGATGAGCATTACTATGGGGTTCTGGATGTAAAAAAGTTGTTTGGAGCGAAAAATTATTGTGAATTTTGCCACAGTGTACAGCCACGACCACTCTTGCAGGTATCGTTGCCGCCTCTGCTTGAGCGTAACGTGCTCAGACAGTGTGGGCGTGCAGCAGCGGTGTCCTAGCTGTAGACTGTGTTGTCGGTCCAAAGAGTGTTTAGACAGACATATCGACTGCATCAAAAACCAAGTTGAATGCCTGTCTAAAACTTTGTGTGAGAAGTGTCAGTCTTACGTGGACAAGCAGCATAGGTGTAAAGGGAGACGGTGTAAGCAGTGTCAGGGGTTGATCGTTGGTGATGTAGACAGTCACCTCTGTTGTATGGACCGCCTTAGAAAGCCCGAATCTTCAGAAAAGTATATATTTTTTTATGATTTCGAATGCACGCAGGAGACCGGGGTGCACACTTCCACTTACATTTTTGCTATGTCCTAAAGCCAGAAAAATCCTGGGAATTTAAGGGCGATGAGTGTCTTTCTGTGTTTGTGAAGACCTTTATTGGCAAAGTTTCGGGGTTACATGTTCCTAGCACATAATTCTAAAGGTTATGATGCATACTTTATCGTTAGACAGTTAATCAAGGAAAAGATGGGCCTAGAACTGATCACACATGGTAGTAAACTAATGTGCATGGAAGTTACGGCCCTGGGCATTCGTTTTATAGACTCTTTAAACTTCTTGCCCATGGAGCTTAGCAAGCTACCGCAGGCGATGGGGTCTGAAGGGCGCAAAGGGTATTTTCCACACTTTTTTTTAACATGTTAGAAAATCAAAATTGTGTGGGGCCTATGCCCGGTATGGAGCACTCTGGTGTAGAAAGCATGATGCCCAGAGAAAAAGCAGAGTTTCTCGATTGGTATCGGGACCACAGCTCTGAGGCGTTTGACTTGCAGAAAGAGCTCACGTATTACTGTCAGCAGGATGTAAAAATTCTGAGACAGGCCTATATCCTGTACAGGAAAGAGATTATGAAAATGATGGAGAAGGGAGATGTAGTAGAGAGAGAACCTGGTAAATTCACCGAGATAAAACTGTATATAGATCCATTCCGGTACATAACACTGGCATCTGTCTGCATGGCTATGTACAGGTTTATGTTTTTGGAGCTTAACACGGTAGCTCTTCTCCCTCCAGACAACTATCACAGGCAGAAAAAGAGATATTCGACCCCATCTATTTAGTGGCTGTTGTATATCTCTCACAAAGAAAATATACAAATATGGCATGCTTTACAGGGTGGGGTACTACAGGTAGGCACCTACTTTTTAAGACAGTTATGCCAATGTTGATGGGGTATGCATAGCCTTTGAGTTTAACAGTGTTTTTTCCACGGCTGTGTCACCTGTTATTGTAAAAAAAGCACAAAATCCTATGATGGGGACATCTTTTGGGTTTCTTTATTACAAGATGCAGCTCAAGACCGACTATCTGAAACGACTTGGTTTTGTAGTGAGGACTCTTTGGGAGTACGAGTGGGAGGTGATGAAAGAAACAGACAGGGAGCCTGCAGACTTTTTAAACCGAGCCCAGTTACCCCAGCCTCTCGTGCCTAGGGATGCTCTTTTTGGGGGGAGGACAAACACTATCCGCCTATATTATAAGCCTAACTCCGGGGAAGAAATCCACTATTATGATTTTACCGGCCTGTACCCTTTCGTAAACAAAACCAAACAGTACCCTATCGGACACCTCGATATAGTCCATGACAAATTTGGACCCCTTGCAAATTCTTTTGGAATTGCAAAAGTTAAAGTGTACCCCCCATGAGGCCTCTTTTTCCCATTGTTACCTGTCAGAGTGGGTGGCAAGCTTATGTTCCCGCTCTGCCGAACCTGTGCAGAAACCGAGCAGCGGGAGACATGCACCCATACTGACGAGGAGCGGGCCATCCTGGGGACTTGGTGCACAGTGTAATTGAACGCGGCCATAGCGAAGGGGTACGCGGTGGCTAAGATCTATGAAATCTGGCATTTTAATGAAAAATCTGAAACTCTTTTCAGAGTACATAAAATTACACCTCCACCAGAAACAAGAGGCTTCAGGGTATCCCAGTTGGTGCACAGACGAGGAAAAACAAAATAAGTACGTTAGCGATTTCTACCAGAAAGAAGGTGTGCATTTACGCCAACATGAGATCAGATCAAATCCTGCTAAACGCCAAATTGCTAAACTGTTTTTAAATTCTCTGTGGGGTAAATTCGGCCAAAGATCCAACCTACCCAACGCCAACATCGTGAGAGACCCTGACGAACTCTTGCAGTACCTGTTCTCCCCCAATTATGAGGTTTCATCCTGCGAGTTTATCGATGATGAAACAGCATGCGTGTCGTGGAAGCACGCAAAAGAACGGTACTCTGTCTCTGGCAATACCAATGTTTTCATAGCCTGTTTCACCCTAGCTTATGCCCGCTTAGAATTATACAGCCTCCTAGACGGTTTGCAAGAGCGGTGCCTGTACCACGGCACTGACTCGGTGATATTTGTGAAAAGGGAGGGTGACTGGAATCCCCCTCTGAGGGATTATTTAGGAGACCTCACGAGCGAGATCCCGCCAGATCAACACATCACCGAGTTTGTGTTGGCAGGCCAGAAAACCTATGGGTATAAGCTGTCGGGTGGAAAGGCCTGTATGAAAGTCAAAGGTATTACCCTAAACGTAGCAAACTGCAAAAAGATCAACTTCGACAGTTTGAAAGATCTAGTCTTGGACTATTGCACAGGTCTGCAAGAAAGCACCTCAAAAAAGATAGAGGTGCAGTAGCCCTCTATCGTAAGAAACAAAAATCAGTGGCAAATAGAGACAAAACCCTTAAAAAGACACACAAAGTGGTTTACAACAAGAGGGTCCTAGGAGAAGGTTTTAAAACCCTACCCTACAGCCTTTGAAAAAAGAAAAAATGGATACGAGGTGGAAACACCACTTTTCTACAATTCTCGCAGGGCCTAGCAACTGCGGGAAAAGTTACTTTATAAAAAATGTGTTGGATAATGCCAAACACACACTGTCTGTTATGCCTGAGAATACCGTGTGGTGTTTCAGTTGTTGGCAACCTCTGTATAAAGAACTGCTTTGTAAATATCCCTTTATCAATTTTGTGGAGGGTCTGCCTGATGCTTTTGACGATGACAGTTTTTTTTTCCTACTAATAAAGTAAATATGATTATCATAGACGATCTGATGAACTCGGCTTGTGAAAGCGATGAAATCGAGAAAGCCTTTACCAAGTACGTGCATCACAGAAACCTGAGCATTATGTATATAGTTCAAAACGTATTTTGTGAGGGAAAAGAGAGTCGCACGATTAACCTAAACACAAAGTACATGGTTCTGTTAAAAAACCCCAGGAATAAATTACAAATTGCTACGCTCGCTCAGCAAATGTACTCCGGCAAAGCTCAATTCTTTCTAGAAGCTTTTGAGGATGCTACCAAAAGACCTTATTGCCTACCTGGTGGTGGATTTAAATGCTTCCACACCAGAAGCTTATGGACTAAGAACTGGTCTTTTCCCTCCAGACTGGCCGGCGGTTTATACTTTGAAAAGAACAACAGCCGGGTATAAAAAGAGATGACTTATCGGCAGGCCCCTTTTTAACAGCCGGGGCTGCTGCCCGAAAACATGTCTAGCTGTGTGAAGAGAAACCTGGGCCTTTTAAAATTACTTAGCAAATCGTCCCCACAGCAAAGGAGGGCTATACTGTGTTCGGCCTCTCACGATCTAGTAGCGGCCATCTCAGAAATAGCGCTCAATACCTTAAAAGGAAACGTACCTTTTAACACAGAATCAAGTGCGTGTGCTGAAAAAGAAACGCATGCTTATAAAAACTTTGTGTAATAAGGGTTTCGCTTAAAAGAAAAAAGCATCTGGTGAAGCAGTCTGGGGGGTTTATCAGACCTCTGTTAAGTTTTGCTATCCCTCTGATAACGGGGCTTTTAACTAATCGATAATGGAGTATGCAGAAAAAAATGTTCCTGGTGCCCAGCCACCAGTTGGAGCAATTAAAGTCTCCCCCTCCGGCAGAGGAAAATATCAGAACAACCGCAACTCGCTTACTGGATGCTGAAATGAAGTCTGTTCTTCAAAGAACTGACTTGGCCGAATACGAAAAGGCTAAACTTTACAGTGCCGTGCTTCAAAGGTACCTAATGTACGTGAAGCAGAGCGATGCGGATAAAGGGAAAATAAGTCTGTTTCTACCAGAACAGGAACAAAGTGTGACTGCCAACCCCCCCGAAACACCAAAGAACTCGGACTCTGTTGCTCAGGAGGTGTTGGATAACGTAAATAAGCGTTATAAGAAAAGTGCAATAGTATTGCTAAATAAGCTGGGCCAGGGTTAAAATCTCTTTTCATGGAACGATAAAGGGCCTTTTGTGTACAAAGGCTCTGTGGTTAATGGTTCTAATATGCTCGACTTAGTCAGGGCCGTCACCCAGACTCGTTCTGTTCCTAGCAGATATGTACCTAAAGGATGGGATGTGTTTATGAATGCCATGGCGGAACTGAACGTACCATCTTCCATCATGGGCAATGCGGCCAAAAGAGATCTTTTGGAATGCCTCCAGGCCTTGACTGCTGACACTGGGGTGGATCGAGAAACCGTGACCCCTTTTTTTGCCATCTAAAAAACGAAAATTGGCTAAAAGAGCCGAATGGCTCAGTGTGTAACGTTTTTCACATTCTAAATTTTAAAAAAAAACTGGTAATGTTTTGCTTTAAATAAAACATTTCTATAATTTAAAAAAAAATCTGTGCAATTTTTTTCCTCAATTGGTTTTTTTTTGTTTGTTTTTGTTTGTTTGTTTTTAAAACCACCAAACATCAATTGTCTTTAAACCCCTCACCTGGGGTGCTTTATTGGGTAACATGGCTATGAAAATCATTGCAATATACACATGTCTGGGCTTGTTGAAACATGCTTTGAGCAAGGCTAGGCATGCCCAAGAATTTAAATTTAAATTTATTTTTTACAAAATTCATCACCATCCGGTTGTTTTGCACTAAGTCGTTAGAATACAATTTTAAAATCCGATCAAAAGATAAACCCTTGCTATGTTGATGTAAGAAAAACACGCAATGATAGCTGCAGGCGATGGAGCGGGGGTCTTGTAATTGTCTATTGTGAAACACCATGTCTGTGGCATTTTTGTTTAAAAATTTCATAATGCTTTTAGGAAACAACACACTGTTCGGGGGGTGCCCATCTGAGTCAAAAAACTCTCTACGGTTACGCTCCGCCAGATACAAGACGAGCCTGTGTTCACCCGGTTGGTTGTGTGGATGTGTGTTCACCACCAAGCCTAGGGGTCTCTGAGACAGCTTGCCTCCTGGGAGCCAATTGCAAGGGAAGACATCTAAGAAATTCTTTTTCGTGTAAGGGTCCATTGATAAGACATGTGAGAGCTGCACAGTGTCCATGTTCACATGTAGTCAAACAGAACGTTTCTCCTCTGATTTATTTCTATGACATTGTCAAAAACCCCATACACAATCATATTGACAGTAACCGTTAATGCCTTCCCAATACATATTTCTGCTCTCAGGTTCCCGGTTTTAATTAGGGAATAGTGATCAGCGCATTCCTGCTCGGGAGACAAGTCAAAGGCAAACAAGGTGTAACCCTGTGCAAACTCCTCACGGTCGATTAACAGAGAACGATCTTTCATGTGTTTACCAGCTGTCTGTACAAATTCATGTATTCTCTCACACAGCGTCCTGCCTCGAAGTCTGGTTGCAGAGGCTTGGTCGGTATCTGTTCATCATCCACATACAAGGCCATAAAATTAATATCGTAAAATGAAAGGGATTTTTAGCGTAACTTCCGCTAAAGGCATCGTTATCCACAAACCCTAGGACAAGCATTTTGGGTAACTGTCGCAAGAACAGGTTCTCCTGGTTACTGACCCTGCTGCCCACAGGGATGCTAAACACTTTCATTCCCACATGGTCCACGGGGTATTTAGCATTAGCGGTAAGCAGGGCCTCCGCGTGCCCCAGATGGACTCCCGGGGCCACCCGTACTTTCTTCACAAAAAGGGATGCTGATACAATGCGCAGTTTAAAGCCTTCAGCTGCACTGCCCATTAAACAGAAAGTGTCTTTACAGTGCGTCAGTTTAATTTTCACATCCACTCCGTTTAACAAAAGTTTTTCTTGAAAAAACAGGTCGCTGTGTAAATGGCCCAGCAGCTCTACCCTTCTGCTCTTGGCCGTCAGCTTTGCACGCCTCACAAACCCTAGATTCCCTCCATCCAACTCTGTTTCTTCATGTTGTCCAGCAGTGTCTTTGTAAAACAGGCCGGCGGAAAATTGCGTGGTGAGGGTGTCGTCGCTGTAATTGAGCACTGATTCTATAAAGGCCCTGTAAGGGTAGCAGTTGTTGCTTTGGCTTATGAGGCGGTCTCCCAGCGTGACATCCAACTGACTGAAAATAGAGGCCACGGGGTAACTCACCAGACCCACTTCGGCGTCCACGGCGAGTTCAGTTCCGTTTCCTTTTACAATCTTGCAACACAGGTACAGCAGCGTGTTGTTTAAATCCATATATTCTATGCCATTCCCTGCTATAAAAAAGTCAATGGGGGCAGACTCTGTAATGGCCGATAGAGGCGGCACCTCGATGTAGATGCTTTTCTCGACGCTGGTCTGCGTAGGGGCTATTTGAAACAAGTCTAGTTCGGATTTGGTGCACTCTTCAGACCCGCAGTGAACAAAAGCCATGTTGATTAAAATATGTCTCTTTTACCAGGCAGAGCACGTCTCCTCTTTCGCCCAGGCTTCCTCTTGGACTTTCGCTTATGGCCAGCCCTGTGTGTCAAAGCCCTTCTTTTAAAGGGTTTCGGGGGACCTGTGCGTCGCGGGTATGATGTATTTCTCTTTCTCTTCCTCCTTTTAATGTACATCAGCCCTGATCCTTCCTGTGAAGCTGTATTCCCCACCTTCTCCAGAACAGCATGGGAGACATGACCTACCACATCTTTAGCTATGTTTTGAGCGGCGGTTTTTACGTGGGGTTTAATAATCTCTAGCCCCCTCCTCAAAAGCGGTACGGCTTTGCGAAAGAGGCTACGAAATATTCCACCCACACCCGCCCCATACATCACGGGGGCCCCATGATATCCAGGAAGGGCATATCCAGCCTGGGCTTTGTAATAGTTCCTGTAGATGGTGGGGTCGCCATAATTTTTTGGGATCGCCATAATAGGGTTTTGCTTTTTTAGAAACCTCGCTCTCTCCGCGTTCGCAGATGCAGCTTGATGATCACCTTGCCGAAGCGAAATGAGACATGTCTGTTCTGATCTGTCTTTATTTCAATGGTGATGGTGTTGATGTGGTGTTTACTGACAGGGACGTAATGAGGTTTGTCGTAGGTGATGGTAACAAACTCGTTGTTCCTTTCTCGGACAGGGACACAGCGTAACAGGGGAACAGAAAACTCCCTCACAAACTGGTGTTCTACGATATCCGTGTATAGATAGGAGGAGTTAAAACCTCCTGTGATGTCTGCCGAGAAGGGGAATTTTTGAATGTTGCATTTGTGGCCCAAACCCAGAACGTTAGCTAGCTCCCCATCAGTAGAAAACACATACATTAAATCAGTAGATTTAAGTCTCACTTTTCTACCCACAGGGTTGTAGTTCATGACCACCTCAGGCGGTCCGGGATGACGAGCCACGTTGCTGTTCATATGCTCCAGTAATTTGGGTATGGTCGAGTAATACCCTCATCGTAGGATGAAATTCCACGTTGTAGCTCCAAAGGTGATTTTGAAAGGGGTGTCTTCGTTGATAGTATTCCAGCTGTGCGGGTATTGTATTTCCGCTAACCCCACCTCCCAGGCACCCGGGAGATCCAAGGGCTTAATTAGCCGTATTGTAAAGTTCGAGATGGTGTTTTGGGGAAAAACTGCAGAGCTGGCATTGCTGGGCAAAGTAATGTAAAACCCACCGTCGCTCATTTTTCTCTCTCTCTGTCTTTGCAGAAGGAATCTTTTTTTTTTTTCTGTTCGTGTCTAGATGTCACAGAGTTGAGAAGCTTCCACCCAGCTGTTAAACTTATCAGGCCACCCCAACCATTTCACCAGTAGCTGCTTTTTTCTCCCTTTTCCTTTCTCTGCTAGAACTTTTTCAATCCTGTAAATCCTGTCTCGTTTGGGGTTTACTTTTTGTAATTCTTCAGGGTAAAAAGATCCAGTAACTGCCTCACCCTCGTAATCTTTTAAGCGGTATACAGGTCTCTGGCCCCTGGTTAAAGCTTCATCCACTATGAATATCTCATTGGTAAACGTCTGTTCATAACCTTTTTCAAAAGCGCCTTTGGTTTTAGATAGTCTCACGTGGTCACCTTTTCTAAAAGGGGCAACAACTGATTTTATTTTAAAACCATCTCCATAAACCGTTTTCCATACCTTCAGAGAATTGGAAGGTTTAACATCAACGGGTCTGGTATGTATAGTTCTGTGAAAGCTCTGGTTGTAACTCTTTATAAAGTCAGGTAAGACGTCAATGTAGTGAAAGGTGTTATGGGCTGTAAAATATCTCCACATCCTAGTTTTTAAAGTTCTGTTAAATCGCTCCACAACCCCTGCTTTGACTTCATTATTGGTAACAAAATGGTGAACTCCTCTGTCTGGCACTGGGACTTATGGGGTAATAGTGCTGCACTCTGATTGGCGGAGGCCCTTGGGAGGAGTTCTTAGTGGGGTCACACGATTCACTGCCGGAGGGGTCACCCCAACCTGGAAGTCACCCTGATTGGTCAAAATCTCCTCTCGAGGGTGGTCCTTTCGACACAAAACCCCTCCTGAGTGGTAGACGGTGGTGGGAGGAGATCTTAGAGGGGTCATATGACACACCTTGCTTCCGGTCAGGTGGCACCTTGACCCCGGAAGTAATACCCCAATGGGTGGGACTTCGGGTGACGGGCGGGAGGGACCAAGGGGTCAAGGGGCGAGGTTAGGGTTTGATTGACGATAGGGCCCTTATACTACTGTGTTTAGGTACTTTGTTCTCCCCCTTTGCATTAAAATAAATCCATGTTCTTGTGTCCTTCCCTACTTGGTGGAGTATTTGGAAACTATTGCGTTGCAAGGAAAGGTACCACTGCATAATCCTGGGGTTGGTGTCTTTTATAGAGTATAGCCAGTGAAGGGGTGCTTGGTCTGTCATTAAGAGGAAAGGATTCTCCAGCAAATAGGTGCCCATGGACCACTTTACAGCCAGGGTCTCCTCAATGATGGGAAAGGATATTTCTCAGAGGGAACAGTTTCCTACCGAGGAAGAGGACTGGGTGTTATTTTCTGTCAAAGTCCTGAGACAGTACAGCCCAGAGGCCTACGTTGGAGGTATCTATAGAATGAATTCCCTTGAAAAGTGTGGGTGGAAGAGGACTGGCTCTCAATTCAGTCTCTGAAGGACTTGTCATGGGCCTCGGACCACTGGATTTTCTTTGGGCATGTCTTTCACTAATTCTGTCAGGTGCGCAGCAACTGTGGCCAAGTTTGGCATGAAGCACATATTTTTAAGGACCGAGCTGTGGATGGTCTTGCCTAATGGTCAGGGTGGGAGGCTGGCCTACTAGTTGGAGCAGAGGTGACCAGGCCTAGTGGCTAGAACCTGAATCAGGAGCTGAGTTACCAAATCGAGGGAATGAGCTGGAGCAGAGACTCAGGGATCAGGAGCAGACAGTCAAAACCAGAATATCAGCTGGAGCAAGGAAGGAGCTGAGCACAGGAGCAGGAAGCACTATCAGAAACACAGCTATGTGTGTGTAACATTATTGAGGAGCCAGGGACATAGGGTAGCTACAGGGTTTAAGGATGTGCCTGCTGAAGTCTTCAGACAATCAGGAGTTCAGGTTCATTAGCTGAATCAGCTGAGGGCAATGAGCTGGGTTTGGGTTCAGTGGTGGGTCTCTGATACCTATAATAGCCAGCTAGGCCCAGGAAGTGCTGTCCTTGTTTTTTTGTGTGGCCAGGATAGGGCACTGTACTAGGACTTGAACTTTGCCAACCACTGACTGTAATTTTCCACCCCTTCTCCCCCACCACTGTGTAGCCCGGACAAGTCACTTTTGGCTGGCCAGTCTACATTTGGCTGGGGAGGGTTATTAGTCCTGCCTCCCTGAGGGCTTGAAGGATTATAGTGATATGGCTTATGTGTTTGTTCCAATCAGGGCTGTAAATGACAATGTCATCAATGTATTCCACTGTGTGTTGTCCATGAGGCCACAGTACCTTGTCCACGGCCCCATGGAAACCACATGGCATGGTCTTGAACTGATGTAGGCCGAAAGGGGAGGAGAACATGGATTTTGCCTCATGACTCAGTCGTCAAAAGGATCTGCCACTAACCCTCTGTCAGGTCATGGTTAGAGATATATTTGGTGGCCCCAAGCTCTCCAGCCACTCTTTCACTCTAGGCATAGGGTATGCATCAAATGTGAATGGTGCATTTACTTTCCATAAGTCAATACAAAAACAGTGTGACCCATCCAGCTTTGGCCTAAGTACAGTGGGACTCCTCCACTCACTACATGACTCCCCAGCAACCCCTCAGTCCAACGTGGCCTGTAGTTCTCAGCAAATCATCTCCCATGCTTTCTGTGGGAGGGGCCATAGATTTTCACAGACCTTTTTCTTTGGCTCAATGGCCACATGATTGTAATGGCCAAGTCATGGGTGGCCAATCCTAGTAGTCAGAGTTAGAGCTCACAGTCACCAGTCAGGAGTAAACTGGGTCAGAATACAGGAGGACAGAAGCAGGAGACAGACTGGAGGTCAGAACCATGAACGAGATGCCATGAGTCACATCAGGTCAAGATGTCAGTAATTCAAGCTGTGGGAGCGGGAGGCATGCAGCCCAGAATAGGGTGGAGCCCAGTTGTTCAGACAGCTTCCTGCTCCTGCTGCTGGCTTAAGTAGGGCCAGCAGGTCAATCAGCTGCTCCAGAATTCAGCCAGAACGACTGCAGCAGCAGACTCTCAAACTAGAGATGGGCTTCGTGAGTCCCAGGTGAGCAAGCATCAGAAGGCTGCCATATGGAGGGTTGGAGCATGGATGCTCCTATAAACCCTGCATACCCAAATTCAAGACCTGTTGGTCATGACAATGATGATAGATTAAGTGGATCCATCTCTACAAGGCTGAGAATTTGGCAGAAAAGATTTCAACTAGTCATTATATTTGATGTGCCTGTTTTGGCCAGAGTTCTTCCCCCATTCACACTGGTCCTGGATCATGGACTATGGGTGCCTGCAGGATAGGATCAGGCTCAGATGGTAAATGCATTATAAAGAGGCCCTCTTGGTCCTTCTTGGCCTTCAGCAGGTTTTTGTGATATATCAGCATTTCTTTTCACCTCTCTAAGTGGCAGATTTCATAATTGACCATCCCTCGTTGTGTCACTATCTTGAAGGGCCCTTGCCACCTGGCCAACAATTTTAATTTCAAGTTTGGCAGGGAGAACAAACAACTTATCCCTGGGCTGGAAGTCTTGCAATCTGACCCCTTTATTGTGGGCTTGTTCCTGGCTCTGCTGTGCCTTCTGTAAGTGCTCCTTAACAAAAATCCCCAGAGTCTTTAAGTCTTTCCTCAGAGGGAGGACATATCAAACGTGTTATTTTTTGGCCTTGTTCCTCCTGTGTCTCACGGAGGAGATCTAGGATTGCGTGGGCTGCCTTCCATACAGTAGCCCAAATGGAGAGGCCCCATAGATGCCTGCGGCACTTCAGAGTGTAAATAGGAGGGGCGGGAACAACCACTCCCAATGACAGGGCTCCAATGCTACAAGCTTTCTTAGAATCTTCTTAGTATCTTATTGAAACGTTCCACTAGCCTATCTGTTTGGGGTGGTAAACAGACTTCAGTTACTGTGATGTCAAACAGGTCCTTTGGTAGGTCAGTATCTCCTTTGGGATTCCTACTTGAGCAGAGACTTTCATCAGTTCAGCTGCAATGGTCACTGCAATTGTTAAGTGGAGGGGGATGACTTTGGGATACTGGATTATGCTACGTGGTATCACCGAGATGTGCGGGTATCCTGTTGTGCTTTTTCCCCCAGTAGCCTTACCAGGTCCATACTGATCCTTTCAAAGGGTACTCCCAGTGCCAGGAGATGCACCAGTGGGGCCTTTGGGGTCTGCTTGAGTCCTACCCACTGCCACCCAGAGCATTTCCTTATTTACACCTGTCCAGTAAACTGGAGTGCCACCCTTTCAAGGATCTTCTCTTGCCCTAATGGTCCCCTGTAAGGTACTGTGTGAGCCAGCATTAGTACTTCTCTGCAGAATTTGCTTGGTCCAGGAGCTACGCTCTCAAGTCTTGGGTTTGGGGGTCCTTCACCACACACTACAGTTTGTCTTCTCTAAATTCAAACTGGGGCCACCGCTTTATCAATTGTGGGTCAATCACTTCATCATTGGCGATTTGTTCATACTCTCTGCTTAGGGTCAGGTGATTCATCTGTCAATTACAAAGTCCACATCTTCTGCTAGCAGGTCTAAGTCCAAGGGTTGCAAGGTCCCCATTTTCCTGGTTGTGGGGGGAGTTTCACACCTGTTGGGAGGTCCATTTTTTGGGATCTTCTGTCTACCCAGTCCTTGTCAGCTCTTCTGTGACTTAGAGACCCCTAAGTGTGAGTCAATGCCTTCAGGGGGGAAGTCACCCCAGAATTTTATGATCTCCTTGAAATACTTCCTGTCTCAGCACAGAATTACCAGGTGAAATAAAGGGGGAGGCCAAGCCTGCCTAGAGATTCCCCATGTGGTTTCCCACTGTCATTTGGACTTCCTTCACGGGATATGGGGATATTGAAAGCAATTAAGGCACAGTTTTCATATCAAGTCATAACATATTGCAAAATCATTAAATTCCATAAAAGGGACATTATGAATGTAATTAGGCCCCAATATGTATCTTCCTTAAATGAAGGAAAATCTTGGGCTGCATCCTTAGATCACGAACATCCAAACTTCGGGCAATTCAGGGTTGTATTGGTAACATACCACAAGCCTGAGGATGTGCTACATTTCATAATAAAATGGAGCAAAGGCATCCTCTTCTTCAGAATGCAGTTACAGCCAGTAGAGTCTTTAGGTCCCAGCATACAAAGCAGGCTTCCCATGTGGATCAAGACAGAGCCTTTAGGAGCTATAACTCCACAAAGACAAGCGTGGCAGTAGACCGTGGTAAAACTTTGGCCTGCAGGCTGCAGTTTGTTCATCCCTGCCTTAGAGGATGCTGTCAAGGCTGCTTCCCCACTCTGAACGTTAGGGTACAAAAGTGGGGGCCTGCATGAAAACTTCTAATCTTAACTACCAGCTTAGATCTGGTCTGCTGCCACCATTCCCAAAGCTAGTTCCCTTCCCTGGGAAGCCTTGAGAAACTCTTCACCAATTCCTTGGTGAATACAGATCCAAACCTCTTGGATCTTAAAGCAAGGAGAAATTAACCATCCCCCCTCCTTCCTCCCACCCACTCCTGGTGGATCAAGATCCAAACCCTTTGGATCTTAAAACAAGGAAAAATCAATCAGGTTCTTAAAAAGGCTTTTAATTAAAGAAAAAAGGTAAAAATCATCTCTGTGAAATCAGTATGGAAAATAACTTTACAGGGTAATCAAACTTAAAGAGCTCAGAGGACCCCCCCCCCTCTAGCCTCAGGTTCAAAGTACAGCAAACAGAGATAAACACTCTAGTAAAAGGTACATTTACAAGTTGAGAAAACAAAGTAAAACTAACACGCCTTGCCTGGCTTTTTACTTACAAGTTTGAAATAGGAGAGACTTGTTTAGAAAGATGTGGAGAACCTGGATTGATGTCTGGTCCCAAGAGCGAACAAACTCCCAAACAAAGAGCACAAACAACAGCCTTCCCCCTCCACCCCCAAGATTTGAAAGTATCTTGTCCCCTTATTGGTCCTTTGGGTCAGGTGTCAGCCAGGTTACCTGAGCTTCTTAACCCTTTACAGGTAAAAGGATTTTGGAGTCTCTGGCCAGGAGGGATTTTATAATACTGTACACAGGAGAGCTGTTACCCTTCCCTTTATAGTTATGACAGTTGCTATTTGTGTTCTCAGTAAAACCCAAACATATTATTTGGGTCCATGGCAACCAAAAAATAGGGCAGGAAATGTAGTCAAGATAGTGTAACTGTGCACAGACAAAACAGTACAACCATACACTCTGTCCATGCACCCAATTCCAGCACAGATTGTAGACAAAATAGTGCATACATTGGTGCGATTTTGGTACAGAAAGGAAAAAAAACAGGCATTGGAGGTTGAATATTTGATAGGAGTCAGCTAGTGGGACTCATGAGAATTCAAACTCATATCTTCAAGAAACAGCAAGAGTTCAGTCAGACTCTGACAGCAAAATTTGGCCGTTTTTTTGTTGGTATTCTGCAAAACTGACTGATGTATTTAAATTGTTGTAGGATGTCACATTTACATTGTAATAGCTTCCCCAGGCTTTGTGAGATATTTTACACTTGTTTGACACCCAAACACAATAAACATATTTGCAGCTGGTTCCTTGCTACAGAAGGTTGCTAAGGAAGCTGCACAAAGAATCTCATTTCAGACGGATGAACTCTGCTGCTGTGAGCATGGATCACGAATACATCCATTCTGGCTACCATTCCCTTCTACCAAGTGAACTTGTTCCATTGAAACCATAGAAATTAAAGCTCTTTATTAATTATTTTACTGCACCCCAACACTGAGCTAGGAATACACAAGATGCCTAAAGTCACTTCCCTTACAATCTTATGTCATATATGACACAACAAACAGGGAAAGGGAGGGAAGAGCATTTACAGGAATAATAAGATTACACACGGACTCAGAAAACGTGTTTACAGGATTGTTGAGTTTTAAGTTTTTAACAAATATATCTGTAAAATACACAACTTGTCTCAGTTAGTGAGCCTCTGGCATTACCATGGTTAAAAGGAAGATCTAAAAAGTAAAAAAAAAAAAAGAAAATTACACACCCCTTTTTAAAGTAATGCTCACAACAGGATCTAACTGCATCTTCCTGTTACAAGCTGATCAGCTAGCTTAATGAGATGAATAAATAATGCAAACTGCTTTCCCCCAGATTATCCTACATATTTACAAGCTTTTTTCTCCACAGAGATAGGAGGAGTTTTCTGCAGTGGACCCCTATTAATGCTAAGGGGAGATATGGGTGTGGTTAATTCCCCATAGCTCAGACTGAATAGAGTGCTCTGGCTTTATACCATACTAGACTTCAAAATATTTATTGCTATGAGAGAGTATTGAACTCTCCTTTAACATAGCTGCAGTCTCCCACTTAAGGAGTATGCAGAAAAGCAGTATGTTGTGTGATCCTTCAGATTCATTAAAAGACCCTGTCAGAGGCTGGCTGGCTCTTTAATACAAACCAGGCTCAGCCTTACCTGTGACCTAGCAGCTAGTCCCCAACTGATGGTGATAAGGCCATTGCATGACCAAGGAAGTGGCCACCAGGGGATGCCAGAGAAGAGGACCCTTTGCAAGGCAGTGCTTTGGCACAAGGGGATGCACAGGTGGTGGGTGCTCTACTTTACAGACCCTTAATCCCTAAATAGGATATTTCATAGAGGACTTGAGCAACAATGTTTTATTTCATCCCTAGAACTAATCATGCTGCTATTCAAGGTCTTTTCCAGGGGAGCAACTGGGAAACTTCAGCCGCCCAGGCTCCATGTCTGAGATTCCTCCTCTATACCTCGTTATAAGGGCTGGCCAGACGACATTACCATTTTGCATAAGAGGTTTCAGAATTTGTTTTTGTTCCAATGAGGAACAAAAGAGGCTTTTGGTAAAAAAAATGTAAAAATCCCTCTCCCCAAGAATAGCCATCAGCCCAGTGACTAGGGCACTCCCCTGGGATGTGGGAGTTCTAGGTTGAAGTCTCTGCTCCAAATGAGACATAGCAGGGCCTTCAGCCAGGGACTCTCACATCCCAGGGGAGTATACTAAGCCCTGGGCTATTGGCTATTCAGGGGTTGCCCTCTCACTCAGCTGCAGGATGGAGTATCTATTCAAAATTAAAGAAAGTTTAGTTAAAACCAATATGTTTGTGTGAAAAGTTTTGGTTTCACCAAATCTGCATTTTCTGAGACACACACAAAGAAGTTTAGTCAAATTCCTGACCAGCCCTACTCATCATGCCAGTCCCCCAGACCACTAGGGCTCACTACAAGGTGCAGGAAATATATTTGTTTAAAAATCAATGGCTAGCATAAAACATTACTGCAATCACCTTGTGTTTCCAACTCAATCGATTCTTTGTCCCTTTTTGCTATTAGACCATATCCCTACATCCTATTAATAATCAACTGCAAGAATAATTGATGCCTTCTCATACAATCAAAGAATTATTGCACAACCCTCTATTTCAAATACTTCACAAGGATGCACCAAGATAAAATAGCTTGCTCCAGTGATGTCACTGGAGTTACACCAGGGATTAATTTACCCCCATGATTTTAAGGCTGATGGATGGCTAAAAGAGAATGGCAGTGATATACACTACCGTTGTATCACTTCAAGAAATTAAGACATAAATGTATGTTCAAACCGTTACATAACTTTTAATTCATTAGCCAAAAATGTGTTACATCTTGGATTACAAATACCATTTTCTTACAGGAAATGGCTAAGCAACTAAAGATAATGCATCTCGCTAATTGAAAAAGTGCCAAACATATGCTTAAGGATCTTAAAACAATTATGAACACTTGGCCTGAAAGTAAATAGTTTCCATTGCATGAATTAGATAAAAATTCATGGGGAAAAATATCCAGTTTAACAAAAAGAGTGTGTGTATGAATGTGCATGTGAGAATTTTGTGCTCATAAAAAAGCTGCCAGACAGACATATGTGCAGACTGAAGTTCTCTATTTATGCACAGAACAGGCACAGCACAAATATATGGTTGCTAAAATTGAGCTTGAGACGAGGGGTCCAGCGCTATACCCATTCATTTCCATTTACCATACATCTCAGGTACAATTTAACCAAACAGAAATATCTTCCCTAAGGTTACCACGTACTGCCAGTCTTGGGCTACAGCCCAAGAACATTTAAACCTTTTCTTACTGCTTAATTAATCTGTAGAATGTCTGAAAAATGAAAAAAATATGTAATTTAGAATAAATAGAAGCACTGAAGTGCATGCAATAGTTGTCTCATATGAATACAGATGGATAGTGAAGGCTGCAGGTTGTTCATAAAAACAATATGCATTCAACTGTAACAAGAACCTTTTGGAACATCCTTGATGGCTGAAAATATGAGTTTTATCTTTGTACTGAGATTAATTATCTTCCAAGTAAATCAATACAAAGAAGACCCAATACCAGATACCTTAAATTTCACCAGAAGCTGTGGATGATCTACTCAATCAGAAGGCTTACAAAGGCCTTTGGAAATTGCTAGTGTAACTGGGCTAATGTCCATAGAACTATATCCTCTGTTACTCCTCAAAGAGCTGATATTGCAGGGGAGGTATTAGTCAAAAATCCTGATTTGCAAAGTCATTAATTGTATACTATTTCATTAATTGTTGGGAACCATGTCTTAAGAATTTGACAATACACAGGGTTGGATTCTAACCACAGTTATACTTCTCAACCTGTAAAGGCCCCAATGTGTGACAAAGAACCAAAGTAAAGGACACCATGTTATTCATAGAAAAAAACTTTAAATGATGTGGAATTCATTCTTTTAATATAGATAACTTTTACTATAACCTCAGTCTCATATTTCTTTATTTCTGTTATAAATAATTGTCTACAATATAAATTATGGAAAACCAACTTAATGAAGAATGTAGGTAGCTTTTGGAACTACAATGAGTAACGTCCCTCAAAATAAATAAGGAACGGCGAACCACGGCCACTGGGAGCTGCAGGTGGTCAATGTAAAAACTGTCTCGTGGCCCACCAGTGGATTACCCTGATGGGCCGTGTGCGGCCTGCAGGCCGCAGATTGCCCACCACTGCTATAGGGAGTCCAGGTAACAAGATAAAATATTTTTATGTGAGCTTTTCCAAAGTCATAAACTCACCCAGAGGAAAGGGCTATTACAAACTAACCGATTGCCAGAGAGGGCTTTGTACCTAGTGCCATCTACTTGTGAGAATTACAAAGAAATTTTTATCTGTTAGTTATTGTCTACCATTCCAGATTTATTGAGGTATGTTACACCCGATATGGAAGTTGTCAGCAAATTTAAAATATGTGTTTGCTCTTTGGGATATAACCAAAGAATTAATAACTGATAGTGTGACTCAGTTTATAACATCATGAGTTTTAGAATGCAGTTTTGACTGTTTACCTTCTCAGGGGAGAATTTTATGCCTTTGTTTTAGAGTTTTGGAGAGCTGCTATTAAGGGGCTCAACAGCAATTAAGTAGAAATGTTCCCCACTCTGGAGCTGGATTAAACTGCTTTTAAATCAGACCATTTAGGGCTGCAACTGAAGAACTGGACAGGGAGTTGCTGGAATTTATTTAGGTGAAGTTCTGTAGTATTGTACTTGTAGGGCAGATCTTGAGACATGCCTGAGCTTCAGTTGATATAGCTCAGGAGAGTGGTTTTTAAGACATCTTAATGCTCACCCTTGCCCTTTAATCATGGTACTTCCCAGCTTTAATATGTCTGTGCAACTTGGAACAGCCTCAGGGCTGTTTGAAGGGTTCATTTAGATGGGATCATCCAAGAAACCTAATCCAAATAACTAAAAAGGTGACTTTGAATTGGGGTAGTTAAACCATATTAAATACCTTGTGTGGATGCAGTATTTCAGAATTAAAGTGGCTTTAATTCAGTTTAGATTAATTCACTTTGAAAGTGAATGAGGGTGTTCACACAGGAGTTTAATGTGGTTTAACTAATTCATTTTGAAGACATTTCAGATTAGCTTTCCAGGAAGTCCCTGCGTAGAAAAGTCCTGAGTTACACCTGGATGCTCATAGCCCCATATTTAAGAGCACTTTGACCATGCTGCTCTCCCTCTTTACCCCTCCAACCATCCCTACGCGCACTCCATATACTCAAGAGCCAGACGTAGTGTCGCTGCATCATCCAGGGATTCACTTTATACAAGAATAATACTGAGCAAGCTGGGAAGGTGCAATTTCTACCTGCTTTGTGCTGCTGGAAAGTGTCAGAGAAGACAGAGCGTAGGGGAGGATCACCCAATTTATATTTAAAAGTATAATATAGTATTTGAACTGTGCATTTATAGTAATCGTTGTAGAATATTATGTGTTTTTTGTATGTTGTTTGGACGATTTCAACTTTCTTTGTTGAGGAACAAAGAAATAAGTGTTCTAACCATTCACTGGAAATTTATTCTGAACTTCCAAGGTACTGTTCTGAATTGGATCTATGAGTACCTTTATGAATCTCTAGGATAATGACAGCAACAGACGGGTAAAATCAATTGTATAGTTTAGTGGTGACTGAATTATGGGTAAATATTAAGGAGTTTTCCTTTTTCTCTTAATTGAAAGAATGATTTTCTGTTTGAGAACATTGTTGTTATGAAGAAAAGGCACTAGGAATCTGGCATGTTATTTGTGAAAGAGAGAGGCAATATCAGCACATGCTTGGACTAGAAAGAGGTTCAGGCCCATTGTTAAAATGACAATACTAAATTCTCTCCATATTTTTAAGGGGAGTTTTTTCTATATCTAGCCCCTTTTTCCTTTCTTTATTTATGCCCTTTAAGTGGAATAATTTTTGGGACAAATGAGAAAAATATGGAGGATTTACCTGGATGGGACAGGATTCAATGGAGTAATGCATTGTCTGGAGAATTGCAAGAAATTGCTATTCCCAGAGCCTACGTAATTAAACTGGAGAAATGGAAATAACCATAGCTATGGTTCAAAGCTCAAAAAACCTGGGCCAGAGCTATATGTTGTCAGGGTTGAATTAACTTCTGGTGTCCAGGTGATGTTTCTGGAGGATATCAGAAATTCCCTTAGTCACTAAAATAATCTGACTGGTACTTAAACAGTGACAAGTTTTTTAAGTGCTTGTACACAAATGCTAGAAGTCTAAATAATAAGATGAGTGAACTGGAGTGCCTTGTGATAAAGGAGGATATTGATATAATAGGCATCACAGAAACCTGGTGGACTGAGAGCAATCAGTGGGACACAATCATTCCGGGGTACAAAATATATCGGAAGGACAGAACAGGGAGTGGCACTATATGTGAAAGAAAATGTAGAATCAAATGAAGTAAAAATCTTAAGTGAATCCACATGTTCCATAGAATCTCTATGGATAGAAATTTCATGCTCTAATAAGAATATAACATTGGGGATCTATTATAGACCACCTGACCAGGACAGTGATAGTGGTGATGAAATGCTAAGGGAAATTAGAGAAGCTATCAAAATTAAGAACCCAATAATAGTGGAGGATTTCAGTTATCCCCATATTGACTGGGAACATTTCACTTCAGGACTAAATGCTGAGATAAAATTTCTCGATACTTTAAATGACTGCTTCATGGAGCAGCTGGTACGGGAACCCACAAGGAGAGAGGCAACTCTCAATTTAGTCCTGAGTGGAGCGCAGGAGCTGGTCCAAGAGGTAACTATAACAGGACCGCTTGGAAATAGTGACCATAATACAATAGAATTCAACATCCCTGTGGTGGGAAGAACATCTCAACAGCCCAACACTGTGGCATTTAATTTCAAAAGGGGGAACTATGCAAAAATGAGGGGGTTAGTTAAACAGAAGTTAAAAAGTACAGTAACTAAAGTGAAATCCCTGCAAGCTGCATGGACACTTTTTAAAGACACCATAATAGAGGCCCAACTTCAATGTATACCCCAAATTAAGAAACACAGTAAAAGAACTAAAAAAGAGCCACCGTGGCTTAACAACCATGTAAAAGAAGCAGTGAGAGATAAAGACTTCCTCTAAAAAGTGGAAGTTAAATCCTAGTGAGGCAAATAGAAAGGAGCATAAACACTGCCAAATTAAGTGCAAGAATGTAATAAGAAAAGCCAAAGAGGAGTTTGAAGAACGGCTAGCCAAAAACTCCAAAGGTAATAAAATGTTTTTAAAGTATATCAGAAGCAGGAAGCCTGCTAAACAATCAGTGGGGCCCCTTGATGATCGAGATACAAAAGGAGCGCTTAAAGACGATAAAGTCATTGCAGAGAAACTAAATGGATTCTTTGCTTCAGTCTTCACGGCTGAGGATGTTAGGGAGCTTCCTAAACCTGAGCCGGCTTTTGTAGGTGACAAATCTGAGGAACTGTCACAGATTGAAGTGTCTGTGGACAGTTTTTGGAATTAAAACCTCTGAGGAGGTTTTGGAATTAATTGATAAACTTAACATTAACAAGTCACCGGGACCAGATGGCATTCACCCAAGAGTTCTGAAAGAACTCAAATGTGAAGTTGCGGAACTATTAACTAAGGTTTGTAACCTGTCCTTTAAATCGTCTTCTGTACCCAATGACTGGAAGTTAGCTAATGTAACGCCAATATTTAAAAAGGGCTCTAGAGGTGATCCCGGCAATTACAGACTGGTAAGTCTAACGTCGGTACTGGGCAAATTAGTTGAAACAATAGTTAAGAATAAAATTGTCAGACACATAGAAAAACATAAACTGTTGAGCAATAGTCAACATGGTTTCTGTAAAGGGAAATCGTGTCTTACTAATCTATTAGAGTTCTCTGAAGGGGTCAACAAACATGTGGACAAGGGGGATCCAGTGGATATAGTGTACTTAGATTTCCAGAAAGCCTTTGACAAGGTCCCTCACCAAAGGCTCTTAAGTAAAGTAAGTTGTCATGGGATAAAAGGGAAGGTCCTTTCATGGATTGAGAATTGGTTAAAAGACCGGGAACAAAGGGTAGGAATTAATGGTAAATTCTCAGAATGGAGAGAGGTAACTAGTGGTGTTCCCCAAGGGTCAGTCCTCGGACCAATTCTATTCAACTTATTTATAAATGATCTGGAGAAAGGGGTAAACAGTGAGGTGGCAAAGTTTGCAGATGATACTAAACTGCTCAAGATAGTTAAGACCAAAGCAGACTGTGATGAACTTCAAAAAGATCTCACAAAACTAAGTGATTGGGCAACAAACTGGCAAATGAAATTTAATGTGGATAAATGTAAAGTAATGCACATTGGAAAAAATAACCCCAACTGTACATACAATATGATGGGGCTAATTTAGCTACAACAAGTCAGGAAAAAGATCTTGGAGTCATCGTGGATAGTTCTCTGAAGATGTCCACGCAGTGTGCAGAGGAGGTCAAAAAAGCAAACAGGATGTTAGGAATCATTAAAAAGGGGATAGAAAATAAGACTGAAAATATATTATTGCCCTTATATAAATCGATGATACGCCCACATCTCGAATACTGCGTACAGATGTGGTCTCCTCATCTAAAAAAAGATATACTGGCACTAGAAAAGGTTCAGAAAAAGGCAACTAAAATGATTAGGGGTTTGGAATGGGTCCCATATGAGGAGAGATTAAAGAGGCTAGGACTCTTCAGCTTGGAAAAGAGGAGACTAAGGGGGGATATGATAGAGGTATATAAAATCATGAGTGATGTGGAGAAAGTGGATAAGGAAAAGTTATTTACTTATTCCCATAATATAAGAACTAGGGGTCACCAAATTAAATTAATAGGCAGCAGGTTTAAAACAAATACAAGGAAGTTCTTCTTCACGCAGCGCACAGTCAACTTCTAGAACTTCTTACCTGAGGAGGTTGTGAAGGCTAGGACAATAACCGCATTTAAAAGAGAACTAGATAAATTCATAGTGGTTAAGTCCATTAATGGCTATTAGCCAGGATGGGTAAGGAATGGTGACCCTAGTCTCTGTTTGTCAGAGGATGGAGATGGATGGCAGGAGAGAGATCACTTGATCATTGCCTGTTGGTCCACTCCCTCTGGGGCAGCTGGCATTGGCCACTGTCGGTAGACAGGATACTGGCTAGATGGACCTTTGGTCTGACCCGGTATAGCCGTTCTTATGTTCTTATGTTATGTTCTTATTTATATCAAATCTTGAGTCACATTTCCCTCACTGGTCTGCACCTGGGGGAGTGCAGCTACAAGCTAGACCAGGGGTCGGCAACCTTTCAGAAGTGGTGTGCAGAGTCTTCATTTATTCACTCTGATTTAAGGTTTCGCGTGCCAGTCATACATTTTAACGTTTTTAGAAGGTCTTTTTCTATAAGTCTATAATATATAACTAAACTATTGTTGTATGTAAAGTACATGCGGTTTTTAAAATGTTTAAGAAGCTTTGTTTAAAATTAAATTAAAATGCAGAGTCCCCCGGACCGATGGCCAGGACCTGGGCAGTGAGAGTGCCGCTGAAAATCAGCTCACGTGCCACCTTCGGCACACGTGCCATACGTTGCCTACCCCTGAGCTAGACCCTTGCTATATACTGACAATAAACAATCTGGTCCTAACTTTTTTACTATTGATTATGTAGAGCATTTTGGGATACAGCTTGTATGAAAGATACAATGCAAAATAAAGCTACATTACACCGTCCTCATGATCTCAGTATGCAGAACGATGATACTTCTGAATAAAGGTTAGAACATAAAAAATGGTCATTATTATTATATGCTGAAGTTATGCTTCACAATGCACTGTGGAAATGCAGGAAGATCAGATGTTATACATTATTACTGTGTATCAATCTTCTGATTCTGAAAGGTGGCTAAAAACAATCTGTCAGGAGGTACAGGAGCCGAGCTCATTCAAGCATATTTTGTACATGCATTTCAAAGTCCATGTTTTCTACTTCCCAGGTGAAAATTTGGGTTCATGGCCAATGTTAAGCATAACACTCCTTGTTAAACTGCTTTCCTCCATATCTCATTTGGATCTAGACATTTCCTTTAAACAGCATCTGTTTTGATATATAAAATATATATATTGCTTTTCTGCCATCTTGTGGCTTCTCCAAACATTGTACCATTTTTGTTTTTAAAAGGCACAATCATTTATTAGGGAGGTTATTTATTTCAGTATTCTTATGTGGAGTTACATACGTATAAGGGCTCAAATTCTGCTCTCATTTACAATGGTGCAACCTGTAGCAGAGCGCAGTTTGGCCTCATGAAGACATTCTCTCATAGGATTCAGTCCAACAAAAAGAAATGCTACTTCCTTTGCTCCATGTAGGTCACTGGCCTGAGAGTAAACAAGCCATTGTTTCCTAATTGTGGAAACTCAGTTGCATCTGACCCAGGTCTGATTAATACAGTGATAATCTAAACAACAGGAAATAACGTGAAGTACAGCTCTACTCTGAAAAGTGAATATGTAAAAATTGAGCTGGATCCTAATCTGATTCACTAATAAGTCCATAGAATTGTTAGCTCTATGGGTCAACATACTGGATCAAATTTTGCCCTTAGTTACATCTGTGAAATCAAATTGCTTCACTGCTGCACAGGGGAAAATGATGGCAGAATTTGGCCTTTCAGAATGTTTATTATTAGTGACGATGCATGAGCCCTGAGAAACCAAGCTTGACTTTCAGATTTCAGGTTAAAAGCAACAGAGAGTCCTGGGTGAATGGGTATTCACCCACGAAAGGTTATGTTCCAATACATCTGTTAGTCTTAAAGGTGCCACAGGACTCTCTGTTGCTTTTTACAGATCCAGACTAACACGGCTACCCCTCTGAGATTTCAGGTTGTATTTGTAGTGCTGTAAGTTACAGAAAAAAAAATTTAACCTATAAATTGAGCACATTCGATTTGGAAAGTAGTGAGAACACAAATATGGAAACACACATGCCATTTCCATAGTCACAGCTCTACACCTGTCCACTACCATCAGGCGGGGAGGAGATATCTTTGCTAGGGACATCAAAACATTATGTATGTACATGAATCCAGCTATTTAAGAAATTTATGAACTGGTTGAACATTAATCCTCAAATGAACCATTGGTTGATGTAATGTTAAGTTAGATCCCAGATCACAGTGGGTGGCTAAAAAATTAAGCTAAGATGCTCTCTGAAATGCTAGTGTTGGTACATAAATTGCACTTTCCTGCTCCCTTTTCTGGGCGCAGCTGCAGACCAAAACAGCAGATGCAAGTTGGAGCCTGGAGAAAGTAGTGTTGGTACATTGTTCTGACATGCTCCACCCTACAATGACCCCTGAAATCATCAGCTGCTAATAGAGCAGGTTCAAGAATAAATGTCACAAAAACTTTAACATTTGAAGTTTTCCATTTTGCAGGGTTAGAAATGGACCCATTTCAATGTTGTAAAAAACATTTTAATTAAAAAAATCTAAACTTGTTTTTACTCAAACCCCAGCTTTTGGTAACAAAAGTGTGTTATAATAATTTTTATAAGGTTTTTGATTAAAAAATCAATTTAAAATGTTGCAAAAAATTGTGAAACATTTAGAAAAATAGTAAACTATTTGACTGGGGACGTATAATATGAGTGGGTTACACTAACAAAGCCATCTCTGTCATAGCCCAGTATTAATCCGGATTGTTAGAGTCCAACATGCTGCAGGGGCATGTTGGCCACTTCTAGGAGCAGTGTGGGGCCGGGGCAGGCAGGGAGCCTGCCTTAGCCCCGCTGTGCCGCCGACCGGGAGCCAACTTAGGTAAGTGCCGCCCAGCGGAAGCCCGCACACCAACCCCCAGCCGTGAGCCCCCTCCCAGAGCCAGCACCCCCTACCCCTTCCTGCACCCTGAACCCACTCCTGCACCTCAAGCCCCTGCCCTAGCCCTGAGCCCCCTCCCAGAGCCAGCACCCCATACCTCTTCGTGCACTCCAACACTCTGCCCCAGCCCAGAGTCCCCTCATGCAGCCAAGCTCCCTCCCAGAACCTGCACTCCGCACCTCCTCCTGCACGCCAACCCCCTGCCCCAGGCTCAGCCTGGAACCCCATCCCACATTCCAGCCCCAGCCCAGAGCCCATCCCCCTTCTGAACCCCAACCACCTGCCCCAGCCCAGTGAAAGTGAGTGAGGGTGGGGGAGAACAAGTGATGGAGGAAGTGGGGGATGGAGTAAGCGTTGTGGGGCTTTGGGGAAAGGGCTGGATCTCGGGGAAGGGACAGGGTAGATCCAGGGTTGCACTTAAATTCAAAAAGTGATCTTGTGTATAAAACGGTTGGAAACCACTGAGCTACACAGTGTGATCTGCTGTGTGCATAGGTCTAGAAACACGTTGGACCAAAACAGCAGTCTCCCTTTTGCAGGTGCAATTTGCACCTGCTCTTTTTTCCTACAGCTGAACTAAACATGCAAATCTGGATATCATGTAGATTAGGTGTTTAGCGGTACGAGTATTCAGATTTTCATCTGCAATTCATTTTCCAGTTGCAAAATACATGTGTAAAAAGGGAAGCCAGGCCTTAGCCCTTTTGAAAATGTACTCCTTTGATACAAGCCCATGATTTCTATGCTAGATAGAAGGTTCTTGGGCTAGAGAATTAGAGTTGTTTTTTGGATGAGTGTTGGTGTCAGTGGGAGCTGAGGATGCTCAGCACCTTTCAGGATGTGTCTCTATCTGTTTTGCAAGGAGTGTTCTCTACCTTTTTCTCATAACTGAAAATTAACTCATTTTCAAAAGATTATGAAACATAAAAACATTTCATCAGGTTTTCCATCAGCTGTTAATAAGTGGCATAAATATGCAGTTCTACAAAATGACACAGGGCACAATAAATCATTTATAAAAGGTGAGCAATCAGAAAAGATAAAAAAGAAAACATCAGCAAAGTTTAAGTTTATGTACTAGCAGATTTTAATGTTGCTCTTAGGATAAAAATCACAACTGTCTGAAAGCTTACACCTCAGAAAAATTTTGCTGCCACAGATCTTTTTCTTGTGTCTTATTATAAAATATTATTTAAAATGTCACAAGGGCAGCATAATAAATAGTACTAATCACTGAAAAAAGATTAAAGAAGGTATTAAAATGACTATAAAATATTCCTGAATTGGAGTGCTTGGGGTATCACCTAGGGCTACCATACTCCGCTAGTTTGTTCTCCAGGAAACAAACATCTTTATCATTAGCAAGAAAGTGCTGCTTATTTTGGCTGAGGGGTCTTTGGAGTGCATATGGTGGTAATGTATTTAATTTTCCTTCTCAAAAACTAGAGTAAGGATATGGTAAGTGATGATACTCTTGTCCTTCCATCAATTAATGGGAGCATGCAAATGCCCAGAAGACTAAGGCTTGCCAATAGCCACTAAATCTTGAACTTTTGAAAAAAAGTTATCCGATGCCTGTGATTTTGTAAAAGTTTTACCTATTGCTTCGATGAGGTTGAAATCTCTGTTAACAAAGCTGAACATTGGGCGGTGGTGGGGGGCAGCAGCCTTTCATATTAGCTGTGGCTATTGATTAGTTGGTAAAGCAGTTGGACTACTGTAAGCCTCAGAGCCGTGACCTTCAATAGACCTTTCTGTTTTCAAGCCTTAGTCTCAGTTCTAAAGATCTATTCTTAATTTTAATGCTGAAGAGAGAGACACTTGCTCTCCTTCTTTACACAACCAAACTAATACAAACAACCAATCTTGCTGAAGATAAGGACAGCATTAGGCAAATGTGATGTATTTTACAATGCTTATTTGTATCCAAAAAGATTGTTCTGTCAAGAACATTTTACTCAGCATGCACACTACAAATGCTGGTGGGGAGTAGATTGGTTGGATAAATAGAAGCACAGAATTTACTTACCAGAATTAAATGACATAAATGCTCAATGAAATTCCAGACATGTTTTTATAAACCTATTTTTTCAAAATTAAAAATATTTCCATTTTCATTTTGACTCTGGCTCATACCTAACTTTCTACACAGTTCAGTTAATCCAGGAAATGAGGGCTTCCTTTTAAAATGCGATAGGCCAAAATTTTATTACAATTAATATTAAATAAAAGTAAAGACTATTAAACTTAATGCCTCCAAATTGATTGCTGTTCTTTCAAGTGGAAAGCTAATCTAAGATATATCACATAGTGAGCCAGATTCAGCCTTAGTGGGACAGGCACAATTCCCACTGGTCTCAGTCCTCCCACAAGTTGAGCACTATGGCCCTTAAGTACTTTTCTGGACTATGACCAGAGTGCTCAGTTCCTTGCAGGACTGAGCGAACTGAATGCAAATGGGGATGCACTTGCCTTCACCAAAGCTGAATTAAGCCCATTATGTCTGGTAAACTACAATAACTTTGTTACTTCAATAACCCTGTTCTACAGCCAAAATGCTTCTGAAATAAATGTAGTCAAACTTTACTAATTCTGGATCACTGAGAACGAAAATGATGCTTAAAATTGTTGACTGGCTCTAGTTTTCAAGATATGCTATTGGGTCAGCATATACGACCCTTGACTTGGGAATGGCAGAGGATAAGTGAGTTATAAAGGGAAGGGATCTCAATTTAAACCAGAAATGACTAAAATACATCTTTGACTGGATCTATGAATAAATCTATGACTGGGTTTGGACAGTACTTGCTTTTTAGGCAAAACAATGAATGATGCAATCTGAAGCAGGTATTGCGTCATACATGATATGAATTGCATCATGTTATTCTTAGAAGTCATGGATGATGCAATCATAACAAAGCTTACATCACTCTGCTGAACAAATTGCCCTATATCAGCTCTAGAACTCATACAGTGTCGTGCTCTCTTATTTGTCAGTGTTTGATTTTGCAAAGGGACACATTTCTGTTTAGCCAAAGTGAGCAGAGATGCCTCGTACTTGTGTGAACAGTGCAGATAACTTCTGCTATGTTTATGGTGAAGTGACTTTTGCATCACAAAAGCGCAGTATAACCACTATGGTTAAGAAAGCCTATCACCTTTCTTTTGGCTGCAAAATTGGAGATCAGGACAAGAGGTGGGCCCCACACATATGCTGCAACACTTGTGCAACAAATCTTCGCCAGTGGTTGAACAGGAAAAGGAAATCTATGTCTTTTGCAGTGCCAATGATTTGGAGAGAGCCAACAGATCATACCAGCAATTGTTACTTCTGCATGGTGCCTCCCGTTGGGAAAGGTGTGTTAAAGAAGAAAAAGTGGACTGTGCATTATCCAAACATTCCATCAGCTATCCGCCCAGTACCCCACGGAGAAGGACTGCCGGTTCCTGATGCACCAGAATCATTCTCACCTGAGTCAGACGAGGAAGAGGATGAAACTTCTGATCCTGATCCATCAATGTCACAGGACCCACATTTTCTCACATCCTCCTCCTCTGAACCACACCTCATAACACAAGATGAACTGAATGACCTTGTCAGGGATTTGGAACTACCCAAGAGTAAGGCAGAGCTGTTGGGCTCCAGACTACAGCAGTGGAATCTCCTGGCAGGTGATGTTAAGGTTTCCATGTTCCGTGACCGTCAAAAGGATCTTGTCCCATTCTTCTTCATGGAAGGTGATCTTGTAGCCTGCAACCACATCGATGGTGTGATGGCAGCCCTCAACATCGTTCACGATCCAGATGAGTGGAGACTGTTCATTGATTCATCGAAGACGAGTCTTAAAGCTGTTTTACTGCATAATTGCAATGTTTTGCCATCAATTCCAGTTGGTCATGCAGTCCATATGAAGGAAACCTATGACAACATGAAACAACTTTTGAGGTGCATAAACTATGACCAACATCAGTGGCAGCTTTGTGGCGATTTGAAGGTTGTTGCTCTCATGCTTGGTCTGCAGACTGGATACACAAAGTACTGCTGTTTTCTCTGCGAATAGGATAGTCGTGCAAGAGATTCCCACTACATCAAGAAAGATTGGCCACTCCGACAGTCATTGGAGCCGGGGAGGAAAAGTGTTCAGCATCCACCACTTGTTGAATCAAGGAAGATTTTGTTACTACCCTTACATATCAAGTTGGGTCTGATGAAGAACTTTGTCAAGGCCATTGACAAAACACAAGCAGCTTTCAAGTACCTCCGTGGAAAATTTCCAAGGTTAAGTGAAGCTAAGATAAAGGAAGGTGTCTTTGTTGGTCCTCAGATTCGTGAACTTCTTCGAGATGATGGATTTGACCATGCACTGCGTGGCAAGGAAAAAACGGCATGGGAAGCCTTCCAGTTAGTGGCAATAAATTTTCTCGGAAACAACAAGGCAGACAACTACAGGTTGTTGGTGGAAAACCTCCTCAAGGCATACAAAAGCCTTGGTTGCAACATGTCACTAAAGATACATTTTTTGCACTCTCATCTAGATTTTTTCCCACTGAACTGCGGAGCAGTGAGCGACGAGCACGGTGAGTGATTTCACCAGGACATTTCAACAATGGAGAAACACTATCAGGGCAAATGGAGCCCATCAATGCTTGCAGACTATTGCTGGACAGTGACAAGAGATGCTCCATTTAATGAATACAAGAGACAAGCCAAGAAGCGCCGAGTAGACGCTGAATAGGACTAAACTGTGTACATAATAGTTTTTTGCCTTTTGTTTCATAATAAATTTTTTGCTGATTTTTAAAGTGTTACATAAACAGGACAGGTGAAATATTATCATGTAAAGCAACCATAAACACATGAAAAGACCTAGGTTTACAATTTATGATTAAAACTCTACTATCTACACAATATACATAGACATAAAATGTAAAAACTTAAATATCTTAGAAACAGTAGCCAATCAGTTGTTTTAATTGTCATATTTGAATTCAGCACATCAAAATACATAATAAATAGCACATTTTATCTCTGAAGCAGATGACTTCTCAAAAATTGTAGTCCAGTGTAATTAAACTTAACTTTATCAGTACAGTTCTTTGAATTTAAAACATCTGAAAATTACTTTTTGTAAATTCTATAATACAAGCAGTTGAGAAGCAATTTCAACAAATCATTCAAATAAGAAATTTACAGATTTAAGTTATGTAAAGAAAGTTACAACAGTTGGATTCATGTCCCTGCATGCAATATTGTCTTTAGGTAAATAAAACTTTAGTCATACTACATAAACTAGTGGTCAAACTTTGAGAAAATTTATCATTGTGCCTTTAAAGAAAAATCTGATCTATCAAGTTATTTTCTTAAGGTTTGAGACTGATGTATTATACAGACGCTCCCCGACTTACGCAAGCGTTCTGTTCCGGAATGCCTTGCATAACTCGAATTTTGCGTAAGTCGGAAACGCATCTCCGACCATTATGCAAAAAAAAACCCCAAACAACCTCCCCACCCCAAAAACCTCCTATTTCTAGCTTACGGAACTTTTTCCGTAAGTGAGGATTTGTGTAAGTCGGGTCTTGCGTAACCCAGGGAGTGTCAGTATTAGTATTGAAGTAGCACCTAAGTGCCCCAATCATAGGTCAGGGCCCCATTGTCTAGGTCAGTGGCTCTCAAACTTTCCAGACTACTGTACTCCTTTCAGGAGTCTGATTTGTCTTGAGACCCCCCCAAGTTTCACATCACTTAAAATCTACTTCCTTACAAAATCAGACACAAAAATACAAAAGTGTCACAGCACACTATTAATGAAAACTTGCTTACTTTCTCATTTGTACTGTATAATTAAAAAATAAACCAATTGGAATATAAATATTGTACTTACATTTCAGTATATAGTACATAGAGAAGTATAAACAAGTCATTGACTGTATGAAATTTTCGATTGTATGAACTTCCCTAGTGATTTTTATGTAGCCTGTTGTAAAGCTAGGCAAAGAGCTAGATGAGTTGATGTACTCCCTGGAAGATCTCTGTGTACCCCTAGAGGTACACATACCACTGGTTGAGAATCACTGGTCTAGGTGCTGTACAAACACAAAAATATATATTTGACCTTAATAACATCAATGTATTGTTCTGAGGAATAATGTTGGTAACACACAATGAAAGCTTTCAAATGTGAATTGAATGCAGCGTTTATATATTCATAGAGTTTAAGGCCAGAAGGGCCCAATGGATAATCTAATCTGACTTCTTGTATATCACAGAATAGTAAATGTCACCCAGTTACCTTTGTATTGAACCCAATAACTTGTGTTTGACTAAAGCATACCTTTCTGGAAGTTATCTAGTCCTGATTTGAACACATCAACAAATGGAGAATCCACCCCACCTCCACCCCCGTGGTGGGTTGTTCCAGTGATTTATCATCCTCACTGTTAAAAATGTGTATCCTATTTCCAATTTGAAATTCATAGGAACATAGAATCATAGAATATCAGGGTTGGAAGTGTGGAAGTAGAGAAAGAACTGACAGGGATTTGAAGGGAATTTCATAGTCAAACAGTCCCCTCTGTGAGCAAGAGTCAGGCTAGCTTTAACCCTAATAATGCGAGATTCATAGAATCGAGGATTGTGTGAGGCGAGTGGGAAAGAACTGTGTGAGAAGTTGTTGCAACCTTGTGTTAGATAAGTATGGAATGTAGACTATAGTCTAAATTGTGGAAGAAAATAAGATATCAGGATGACATATGTGTAAACAAAATGCAGCTGTTGCCCATTATTGTATGTAACAAAAGGTATAAATGCTTGCTGTAATTGTTTACCTGAAAGAGACCTGTTTTGCTCTCTCCCTCCACGCAATTGCTAGAGAAAATAAAGTATCTGACTTGCTGCACCCAACCTGAGAGGGAGAACTTTGTTTTTCTCCGACAGAAGGGACCTCAGGAGTTCTTCTAGTCCAACCCCCTGCTCAAAGCAGGAACAATACCCAACTAAATCATCCCAGCCAGGGCTTTGTCAAACCTGACCTTATACACCTCTAAGGAAGGAGATTCCACCACCTCCCTAGGTAACCCATTCCAGAGCTTCACCACCCTCCTAGTGAAAAAGTTTTTCCTAATATCCAACCTAAACCTCCCCCACTGCAACTTGAGTCCATTACTCCTTGTTCTGTCATCTGGTACCACTGAGAACAGTCTAGATCCATCCTCTTTGGAACCCCCTTTCAGGTACTTGAAAGCAGCTATCAAATCCCCCCTTATTCTTCTCTTCTGCAGACTAAATAATCCCAATTCCCTCAGCCTCTCCTCATAAATCATGTGCTCCTGCCCCCTAATCATTCTTTTTGCCCTCCACTGCACTCTTTCTAATTTTTCCACATCCTTCTTGTAGTGTGGGGCCCAAAACTGGATACAGTACTCCAGATGAGGCCTCACCAATGTCAAATAGAGGGGAATGATCACGTTCATCGATCTGCTGGCAATGCTCCTACTTATACAGCCCAAAATGCTGTTAGCCTTCTTGGCAACAAGGGCACACTGTTGACTCAGATCCAGCTTCTCGTCCACTGTAACCCCTAGGTCCTTTTCTGCAGAACTGCTGCCTAGTCGCTCAGTCCCTAGTCTGTAGCAGTGCATAGGATTCTTCCGTCCTAAGTGCAGGACTCTGCACTTGTCCTTGTTGAACCTCATCAGATTTCTTTTGGCCCAATCCTCTAATTTGTCTAGGTCCCTTTGTATTCTATCCCTACCCTCCAGCGTATCTACTACTCCTCCCAGTTTAGTGTCACCTGCAGACTTGCTCAGGGTGCAATCCATGCCATCCTCCAGATCATTAATGAAGATATTGAACAAAACTGGCCCCAGGACCGACCCTTGCGGCACTCCGCTTGATACTGGCTGCCAACTAGACATGGAGCCATTGATCACTACCCGTTGAGCCCGATGATCTAGCCAGCTTTCTATCCACCTTACAGTCCATTCATCTAGCCCACACTTCTTTAACTTGCTGGCAAGAATACTGTGGGAGACCATATCAAAAGCTTTGCTAAAGTCAAGGAATAACACGTCCAGTGCTTTCCCCTCATCCCAGAACCAGTTATCTCATCATAGAAAGCAATTAGGTTAGTCAGGCATGACTTGCCTTTGGTGAATCCATGCTGACTGATCCTGATCACTTTCCTCTCCTTGAAGTGCTTCAAAATTGATTCCTTGAGGACTTGCACCATGATTTTTCCAGGGACTAAGGTGAGGCTGACTGGCCTATAGTTCCCCGGATCCTCCTTCTTCCCTTTTTTAAAGATGGGCACTACATTCGCCTTTTTCCAATCATCCGGGACCTCCTCCGATCGCCATGAGTTTTCAAAGATAATGGCCAATGGCTCTGCAATCACATCCGCCAACTCCTTTAGCACCCTTGGATGCAGTGTATCTGGCCCCATGGACTTGTGCTCATCCAGCTTTTCTAAATAGTCCTGAACCACTTCTTTCTCCACAGAGGGCTGGTCACCTCCTCCCCATATTGTGCTGCCCAGTGCAGTAGGCTGGGACCTGACTTTGTTCATAGAATCATATCATATCAGGGTTGGAAGGGACCTCAGGAGATCATCTAGTCCAATCCCCTGCTCAAAGCAGGACTAATCCCCGCCTCTTGTTTGTGAAGACAGAGGCAAAAAAAGCCTTTCCCCCACATCCTTTGTCACTAGGTTGCCTCCCCCATTCAGTAAGGGGCCAACACTTTCCCTGACCTTCTTCTTGTTGCTAACATACCTGTAGAAACCCTTCTTGTTACTCTTAACATCCCTTGCTAGCTGCAACTCCAATTGTGATTTGACCTTCCTGATTTCACTCCTGCATGCCTGAGCAATATTTTTATACTCCTCCTGGTCATTTGTCCAAGCTTCCACTTCTTGTAATCTTCTTTTTTTGCGTTTAAGATCAGCAAGGATTTCACTGTTAAGCCAAGCTGGTTGCCTGCCATATATACTATTCTTTCTACACATTGGAATGGTTTGTTCCTGCAACCTCAATAAGGATTCTTTAAAGTACAGCCAGGTCTCCTGGACTCCTTTCCCCCTCATGTTATTCTCCCAGGAGATCCTGCCCATCAGTTCCCTGAGGGAGTCAAAGTCTGCTTTTCTGAAGTCCAGGCTCCGTATTCTGCTGCTCTCCTTTCTTCCTTTTGTCAGGATCCTGAACTCAGCCATCTCATGGTTACTGCCTCCCAGGTTCCCATCCACTTTTGCTTCCCCTACTAATTTTTCCCTGTTTGTGAGCAGCAGGTCAAGAAAAGCTGTGCCTCTAGTTGGTTCCTCCAGCACTTGCACCAGGAAATTGTCCCCTACACTTTCCAAAAACTTCCTGGATTCTCTGTGCACCGCTGTATTGCTCTCCCAGCAGTTATCAGGGTGATTGAAGTCCCCCATGAGAACCAGGGCCTGTGATCTAGTAACTTCTGTTAGTTGGCTGAAGAAAGTATCGTCCACTTCATCCCCCAGTCAGGTGGTCTATAGCAGAGTCCCACCACAACATGACCCTTGATGCTCACACTTCTAAACTTAATCCAGAGACTCTCAGACTTTTCTGTAGTTTCATACTGGAGCTCTGAGCAGTCATACTGCTCTCTTATATACAATGCAACTCCCCCACCTTTTCGGCTCTGCCTGTCCTTTCTGAACTGTTTATATCTATCCATGACAGTATTCCAGTCATGTAAGTTATCCCACCAAGTCTCTGTTATTCCAATCACATCATAATTCCATGACTGTGTCAGGACTTCCAGTCCTCCCTGCTTATTTCCCAGGCTTCTTGCATTTGTGTACAGGCACTTAAGATAACTCGCTGATCATCCTGCTTTCTCAGTATGAGACAGGAGTCCTCCCCTCTTGCGCTCTCCTTCTCATGCTTCCTCCTTGTATCTCACTTCCCCACTTATCTCAGGGCTTTGGTCTGGTTCCAGCTCCAGCCATTGGTTCTTGCTACACCTTTCTCCACTAGATTAAAGACTCCAGTATTTTCTTCCCATGAAGGTACTTAGACACTGTAATCAACTCATCTCTCAATCTTTTTAGATATATTAAATGGCTTGAGCTCTTTAAAATAGGGTTTCTCAACCTTTTTCTTTCTGAGGCTCCCCCCTCCACATGCTATAGAAACTCCAAGGCTCACCTGTGCCACAACTGTTTTTCTGCATATTCAGTAGATTAAAAGCCAGAGCCAGCATTAGAGGGTAGCAAGCAGGGCAACTGCCTGGGGCAACTGCCAGCTTTCTGCCTGGGACGCCAGCAAGTCTAATGCTGGCCTGCTCTCTGGCGGACCCCCTGAAACTTGCTCGCAGCCCCCCAGGGGGCCCTGGTCACCTGGTTGAGAACCACTGCTTTAAAACACTCACTGTAAGGCATTTTCTTCAGCCCTTGAATATTTTTTTCATTCTCTTATGCACCCTCTCCATTTTTAATTTATGGGAAGCACTTTAATGAATTAAAGTATTTTAATACATTTACATAGGGGATATTTCTATGGAAACACTTCATATTTAATACTGAACTAGCCACAAGCCAAACTGTTAGATTAAACTGTCTCCTTTTTAGTGAATCTGAGTCATTTCTTCATATCAAAGTCATTTACCAATTTTAGGGATTTAAAAAAAAAAATAAACATTCATCTAATGCTTTGTGAAAATTAAGAAGTGGTTGCTGAATCAGTCAGGATCTAGAAGATTTTATTAAGGAACGAACAAATATGTTCATTATGTCAAAAAGTTCCAAGCCATCATTACAGGGCCAGTCATACCATATTTTATTATATAATATCTAACAATAGAATCACAGGCCCAATTCCTTCCTAAGATACATATATATCTTACAACTTGTCCAGAGTTGGATGATGTTTTGCAGGTTAAGCAGGCAGAGTTAAGAAAAGGACGCAGCACCTGTGATCAAATTTTAGCCTTGACCATCTTTATTGAAATGGTTTTCAACAAAATTTGAAGACAGGAACCATCTTCCTGGATTTGTCCACCACTTATGACACAGTTTGGCACACAGGCCTTTTGTGTAATTCTCTTGAGTTGCCCTGCATTAGGTGGTCAAATAGTAGAGCTTTTCCTCTAAAACAGGCGGTTCAGAGGACACATGGGCGACCATTGCAGTTCTTGGAAGTGTCAGATCAACAGTCTTCCTCAAGGTTCGGTTCTTTCACCAATACTATTAGGACATCACCACCATATTCCTCCTCATCTGCTATGGGCTAGTTTAGGCAGTTCCCTGACAAGAGTGCTGGCTTTTGTGGGTCCTGGTCATAGGTGCTTATCATTCCCCATGCTTTGTATAGGGAGCCTAGGTGCCTAACTCAGGGTTTATAGATATCACTGAGGGGCAAAGTGCCTAAATGTTAGGTACTGCAACATGCAGCATTGCAATACCTAAGACCCTTGTGGATTTGGGTCCTTGTTGCTAGCAGAGGGCTAGCAGTTGCTGCTGCAGGAGGATACAAGGTAGCAGGGTACAGGAAGAGGTGTGTGAGAGTTACACCAAGACTCTCTTATTATACCCCTATACTTATTATACCTCTTAGGAGTTAGGTTAGGAACTGTTTTCCTCAGTTCATGTAACTGGTAAAAGCAATTGTATCTAGGGTATGTGCATCCTCTATTTTATCTGCTGTACCAAAGCAATCCTCTGTTACTCAGCGTGAGTGTTTATCAGAACCCACTGAAGTCTACAGCCTGTAGAACCTAGTGTTTGGAGTACCTGCAGTGTTTGCTTCCAAGTTCATGGTACACAGAGTATACTCTCAGACCCCTGAAGGAAAACAGCATACTGTAATTCTGCAGTGGTGGTCAGGTATCATATATGAGACCAAGGCTAAAAATGTAAACCGATAATGACTTGTTCATCCAAGGCACTGCTAGCTCTCAAACTATACTACAGAATATCACACAACACTCTCACACCACCCCTCAAAAAGGGCTTTGCCTTGAAGGTTATCAAAATCAGGTTCAGTTGGACTGAAGAAGTGGGAAGATGAGCAGTGACAAATTCCGGATTTGAGGATCCCCTTTAAGAAAATCACCTGCTACCAGTCCCCTCTTTTTAGCTTGAGTCATATTGCCAATCACAACTGCAGCAGTATGACTCGCTCTCTTTGTGAATCACCTTTAAATAAGCAGGGGGGTTGCACTCTGCACTAACTTAAGTTTCCGAGTGCTTTAAGGCCGTGTACAGAGAATTCCATTAGTCTAATCGTGAGTTGACAAAGGCAGACATACTAGCCAGTTCTGCATCAGAAAGAAAACAAGTCATTTGTTCTTTACCCAGTATATCTAAAATAGCAGGCTAGACCATAGCTGAGCCTCCAAGAGCAGAAGGGAATCCAACAAACTGAATAGAAAGCAGAAGACATATTCTTTTATCAAGAGAATTAATAAACTTCCATTATATCACACCATATCAGATTTCAACCGAGGAATATTAACACTTCAAGTTTGGTGTGGGTAAAATTACCTCAGAAGTTTTAACAGAGCAAGCTAAATCAATATAACAAAATACTATGGATACTCATTTTTTAAAAAAAACATGTAACACACTTTTTTGTGTCAAAAATACACTGGCATTGCAATCTGCCTATTGATCGATTTGCTTACAAGTTATGGGTGCCTGTCACCAGGAAACTGACAGATGTTGGTAGGTTGCCTGGCTGATACAGATGTAGTCAGATCCCATTGTGCAGATTTTTCTCTAAAGTTATGGAATACCTTTCTTAATTTTCTTGAGCTAGCAAGGTCCTTAAAGTAATCCTGCACAGGTGAGATCCACACTGGCCATATTGCTATCAAAGCCCTGGGCCAGCTCACTCTGATCTGCAAGTTTGCAAAAGGGACAATGTATCTGTGATCAGACTCTATTTGGTGCATTTGATTGCTTGAGGTGAAAGAAGTTGACTTGTGTATGTAACATGTTGATAAATATTAAGTCCCCTAGCAGCAGGGTGGGGACACGGTTTCAAGAGGAACCCAAAGAAAAGAAAAAAAATTGTTGTCCGCTAGCCTCTCTTGCCTCAAGGTGTCCCTAATGGGATCAAAGCATAGCCTTTGCCTGGTGTGTCTACCACAGAGACTGAAAAGCTGTGAGACAACCAGATCCCATGTTGTTCTGCGCCTGGAGGTGGCTGGCTGAGGCCTTAATTAAGCCTCCGAGAAACCCTAGGCGCATACAAACAAACAACCAGGCCCAGACTGGGGTAGGGGACTGCCCTAGAATAGGGGGTCAAACCCACTGAGCAGCCAAAGCCCCCTCAGCCAGACCTTGTCCTGCCCCCCCCCATTCAGCCACAAGCCCTCCAGACTGCAGCCAGCACTGTGCATCATTATCACTGTCAGGATGCTGGGTACAGAAACCACCCTGAATACCCAGCCACCCATTTATACTCTTCAGCCCTACCCAACCCCATCAGTCCACTCCCTCTGGCCAATCACTGCACTGAGCCTAGCAGCAGCCACCAATCAGAAGTCCCCACCTGCCACCATCTCAGCCAATGTCAGTCGAAGGTAGGTTGCGTGCATCGGAGACTCTGCCCACCCCCCCTCGCCGAAAGGGAGGAAGTGCAGGTCCCAATTCCGCGGCTTCATCAGCTCAGGCCAGCGAAATGAGACGGGCCGGTCCGCCCTGTGATTGGCTGCGCCGGGGAAGCCGGCTGCGCGCTCATTGGCTGCCGGCGTCGGCTGCTTTGCGGGCTGAGAAGGCTCAGGCACACCTGGCACCATCGCGGCGGTGTGGTGCCAGGCGGAGAGCGCGGCAGCCCCCTGCCCACGGGGCCCAGGTGAGTAAGGGGCGGCCCTCCCGCAGCCTGCGCGGGGCCCCCGAGTGGGAACGGGGGGGGGGAGGCTCTGGGGCTAGGGCCCAGGGCCCTGCCAGGGGACACCGGCTCCAGGGCAAAGTCCGGAGCCGCCGCCTGCCGCTCGGGAACCCGGGCCTGGGCACGGAGATGCTGCCTGGCGGGGCTGCTCGGCAGGACGGGAGTCAGCCGCACGGTCCGTGCCGCCCGGGGAGCCGAAGCGGCAGAGCTCTAGGGGAGGACGGCGGGGGGTGCCCGGGCGGGCCCAGGCTAAGGGTATCCGGGCTCAGCGCCCCGCGTCGGGCAGCCGCTGGAGCCCGGCCCTTTGCCCGCTTCTAGCTGGGACCCGGATAACCCTACCCTGCCCCGCACCAATTAGCGCACGTCAACTCTCCGCTGCTGAGGCGGCCGCTGTGCAGAGACGTCTGTCCCAGTGCTGTGTGCGCTCCCCAGGGGCTGAGCGCAGCCTCTGCCCGTGTCCCGTCCAGGCTCTGCCCCGGGGGCGAGCATATCGTGTAGCGGTCACATCTCCCTCATCAACAGCCGGGACAAAGTGGGCCCAGCCCTCGCTTACTGGGTTAACTAATAGCCTTGTATAAGTTTACTTCAGTGCTATTTCCCCCCACCCCCTTTAGTGATGCTTAAACTTGAGTTCATTAATTGGAAATGTTTCTAATTTCCTCTTAATGATGCTGTGGTATATACAGTGAGCAGTATTTAATCTATTCTTTGGGATATTAAAACATTGATCTTTTGTATGTTCTCTGGATGTCATTCAGTGCATAGTAGCGAACCACGGTGGGTGAGTTATCTTTTATTGGATCAACTTCTGTTCATGAGAGAGACATACATATGGTAGTGACATGGTATTTGTCAATAGTAATTGCTTATAAGTAATAACAAGATGTCTTAATATGCCATCCTTGCAACTAAACTCCCTATCTTTGATTTAAGTAGTCTGCATCTATTGATCTGTAAGGTGTGTTGCAAAACCCATTTATTTTTGTGGTCTTTTAGAAATGGGAGAGTACTGTGAGATTTTTTTTTTTGTTTGTTGGTGGAGGATGCAGGAATGATGCAGTATTTATTTCCCTTCTGTCTGGTTAATTTTAGTTGTCTTATTAAAAAAAAAAAGCTTACAAAATTGCAGTGATAAAAGTTCTCTTGACTGTAGGCTGCTTCTCTGGCTGCATTGAGAGCTATGTAAATTAGACAGTTAGTTTAGGGGGAAGTGTTGTATTAAGATTGTGAAATGTGGAGCAGTAGGAGCCCTGTGAGATTTCTGGCTTACTCAGCTAAAATTTCTCTAGGGCAAGCTTACTGAATGGGCAGGTCTGCCACCATTTGTAAGGTTAGTTGGAGTGTTTTGGTCTCCTGAAGAAAATTAGTGCCACCACTAGAACTAATTTGGGAGCAGTACCTCTGCTTTCTATCTTGTTTACAACTGACTCCCTGCTCAAGAATTTGAGGAAGGGAGGGAAAATCCCTTGCTATTTCCATGCGCACCCTACTCAAGACAAATCAGTTTAAACCTAAGAGTTGTATTTGAAAAACAACCTAATATGAATCAATTTTCCCATTAATTATACTAAAAAACAAATCAATTAGAAAAATATTCCACTGCAGGATATTGAACCCAAACAGAGCATTGTGCTAGTGCATGAATAGTAGAAAGAAACTAGCCAGATAACAAAGAGAAATTAAACTGATCTCTCTGCTTTCATAGCCCAAGCCGATAGTTCATTTGCAATGGCAGGGTTGGGTCCTACCATTGGGTTTCCCACTGATTTCAATGGGATTGCACAAAGCACTAGGGCTCCATGTTTAAGCAAGTAAATGGCTAACCTCACTTAATTTTAAAAACTTAAATTAATCTAAAATGCTACTGATAACTTACTTGAGGACTTAAGTTCCCCTCTCCCCCATTTTTACAGCAATCCTTTATGTAAGAAGAATAGAGCAGATCTTCTGTGAATGGCTGTAGTTTTGTAGATTGTAGTTGTGTTTTATTTAGGAATGGGATCTCTTTTTTTTAAATAAAGATTAATTGTCAAATGTTTAATTTCAAATGCAAGAATTAACTAATTTTATTAGCTATGGGCTACATCCACAGAGGGATTGAGGTGCCTTATCACTTTAGGTGCTTAGGTCCAAAATGTCCATCCTCAAAAGACTTGCTCAGCTGCCATCTAACCCTAAAGGCCCTTGTATGCTTAAATTTCTGCTGGTAAAATCCTAAATTTCTGCTGGTGGGTATGCACAAAGCTGCGTCAGCGTCTAGCTTATCCCTCAACCTCAGTGGGATCCTTGAACTACATGTTCCCCTGCTTGTCTTGCCTGTGGGACCCAATCTGGTAGGCATTCTTGAAGAACACCTAATCACAATAGAACACTGGCAATATAGTGTTCCATTTATACCCAGTAGTTAGAGCACTCACCCAAGATGGAGGAGATCCAGGTTCAAATCTCCACTCTGCCTGAGTCAGAGCAGGGATTTGAATTCAGGTCTCCTACCTCCTAGGTGAGTGCTGTTATCACTGGTGCCTATCTCCAGGAGCGGGTTCATGATGGAGTCCTGCAGCCTCTGAGTTAGGTATTTAAATTCCTTGCCCGAGCACTTCCTACTGGCTAGTTTAGGCAGCTCCCTGCTCAGCTTGCTGGCTTCTGTGAATTTCCATTCTTAGGGACTAGTTCTCCCCCATATGTTGCATAGGGAGCGTGGACACCTAACTTAGGCTGTGGATTCTACTGGGTGGCAAGTTGCCTAAAGTTAGGTGCTGCAATGCTAAGCTCACGTCCCCTTTGTGGATTTGTCCATTTGCTTTTAAATATAGCCTTCACCAGTTTACTAAAAGAATCCTAGTTTATAGGCCTAGCTTCCCATGTCTGTTTAGTATCTATAAAATAGTAGTTGTCTTAATTGTCAGTCTTGAAATTCCACAAAATCTGCTTTTTCCGTTAGGTATTATTGTGTAGGGCTTTTCTGCACTAGACACGTATACTGTGGGTGATCACCATTAATTTATATTGCTCCTGAGCCATACTTAAGCATGTGTGTGGTGCCGGTGTACAATATACATGTATGTATGAGAGTGGCTAAAGTAATGACATTTGTTGGCCTTCATCACATTAATTTTGCAAATGTTCTTTTCATTTTTTCATTTGCAAATTTAACACCATTAATTTGAGCTTGAATAGGGACTGGGAGTGGCTGACTCATTACAAAAGCAGCTTTGCCTCTCCTGGAATTGACACCTCCCCATCTATTATTGGGAGTGGACTACATCCACCCTGATTGAATTGGCCCTGTCAACATGGTGAGGTAACACCCTTCTCTTCGTGTGTCATTATATAATGCCTGCATCTGTAATTTTCACTCCATGCATCTGAAGAAGTGAGGTTTTTTACCCACGAAAGTTTATGCCCAAATAAATCTGTTAGTCTTTAAGGTGCCACCGGACTCCTTGTTGTTTTTGTGGATACAGACTAACACGGCTACCCCTTGATAACTTAAAATGCAGTGTCCACGTATGTGGACACTCAGGCAGAGGTGGCCTTAGTTCACTTTAGCTTAATCCTTTAATTCAGTTTAGTGTTTCTGAGTGTTCCTGAGCATTCCTGCCCTTAAACTGTTGGTTCCACATGTCAGACAGTGATTAACTCAGAGAAACTAAGCCCTCTTAATGGCTGATCTTGAACTTAAATGGTAAATTTCTATACAGGAGAAAAAGGAATGGAAATCCTTCCAGATGCAGCTTCTCTGGCAACAAAGCTGAAAAATACTCTAATCCAGTACCACAGCATTGAAGATGGTGAATGGCGAATTGCTAAGAAAACGGTAAATGATCCAGTTACAACTTCTTGTATGTAATTGTACTACTGTTTTCTTTATCAGATGAGTAGTAAGGCATTTTTTCCCTTCTTCTCTCACACACCTAAATAATGGTAACTTGAGAAGTTTGTTACACAGTGCTTTCAGATGGAATTCTCTGTACAGCAGAGGACCCAAGTCAGCTCCACTTCTGCTTGTCTGCTTTGAGTCCTAATACTGACCTTTTGGGGTCCAGGGCTTGAGCAGAAATGTTCTAGGTCTTTACTTGTATCCATAGTTGGGAAGGTAGCTCACACTAGAAACAGTTCTCCAAGTTTTCCTTTATAAAGGTGTGGACTTTCCTTGGAACGATCTGTTTCAAACATTTCTACTTCTTTCTTTTAAGGTTAGGAATGTGTTCTGATTTGTTTGGTGCAAGTTTATCAAATTGGTAGGAACTGGTGTAGTAAGTTAGTATTTTTGCCACCTGCTGTGCAGTAGCAGATTTTTTTGGCCTTTGTGGTCAGTTTGTTTTCAAGCAGATAGTGGTGACGCAGAATCACATTTTTCCTAGTGTAATCTGCTAATTTACAAAATGTAAATAAATCCTATTTCTTAAAACAGGAGTACTAACAAATGTCACACAGACAACTCCCTTTTTGCAGAAACCTCAGAGAAGGGACCTCTGTGGTGTTCCCAGAAGCAGATGTCTTGCACCTCTGTCTCTTTCCTGGGCCTCACAAGTCTCATAGCTTCAGTTTCCTCTGACCTCTCTACATTTTACACATGGGGAAACATTTAGTCCAAGGCTGTTCACCAAGGCCTGGACAGGTGGGTCTGGGCATCTACTTTCCTTTTGTGAAGTTATTCCACTAACCAAAAGAACCTCAGAGTTCAACTGCCCAACAAACCCACATGACTCTGGGTGTGGTTACTGTGTGGCATTTTTGCTCTCTCTGGGAGGTTTCATCTTGAGCGTTTATACACTAGTGATCCCCAGTCTGAAAACAAGTCCCTCAGAATAGCTCCAAGACACCTAAACATAGTTTTATACTTTTCATTCTTACGGTGTCTTTTAGAGAATGTGTTTTTCCTGTGGCAAACTCAAGTGGGGTCCTGCAGTGGTCAGTCCTGGATCTGATACTATTCAATATTTTCATTAATGACTTGGATAATGGAGTGGAGAGTATGCTTATAAAAGTTGAAGATGACTCCAAGGCAGGAGTGTTTGCAAGCATTTTGGAGGTCAGGATCAGAATTCAAAACAACCCTGACAAATTGGAGAATTTGTCTGAATTTAATGAGATGAAATTCAAGCAAGCAAGCACAAAAACAATCAAATGCACAACTCAGTAGGTAGTAGTACTGCTGATAGGATCTGGGGGCTGTAGTGGATCACAAATACGAGTTAACTGTGATGCAGTTGCAAAAAAGGCTAATATTCTGGGGTGTATTAGCAGGCATATCATATGTAAGACATGGGAGGTAATTTTATTGCTGTACTTGGTACTGAGAGTCCTCAGCAGGAGTACTGTGTCCAGTTCTGGGTGCCTCACTTTAGGAAAGATGTAGACAAATTGGAGAGAGTCCAGAGAAGAGCAACAAAAGTGATGAAATGTTTAGAAAGCCTCTCCTATGAAAGGATAAAAAGACTGGGCATGTTTAGTCTTGAGAAAAGACTGGGGCAGGAAGGGAAGACCTGATAAGACTTCAAATATGCTAAGGGCTGTTATAAAGAGGACTGTGTTCAATTGTCCTCCATGTCCACCAAAGGTAGGACAAGTAGTAATCTGCAACAAGGGAGATTTAGGTTACATATTAGGAAAAACTTTCTAACTACACCTCTACCCCCATATAACATGGCCTGATAACACGAATTCAGATATAATGCAGTAAAGCAGCGCTCGGGGGGGAGGGGGGAAGAGAGGGGGAGCAGGGCTGTGCACTCCGGTGGATCAAAGCAAGTTCGATATAACACGGTTTCACCTATAACGCGGTAAGATTTTTTTGGCTCCCGAGGACAGCGTTCTATTGGGGTAGAGGTGTATAAGGTGTGACAAAGTTGCTCCTCTATCTTGGTGGGTCCTGTGCTTATTGGCGGATTTTCTTGCCTCAGAGATTCACCATGTGGGTTGGGGAACAGCCCAGAGACCTTTCCCTCTAGAAGAACCCACAGTCCAGGTCAATTGGGAGGTTTGGGGGGAACCCGGGCCCGCCCTCTATGCTGGGTTCCAGCCTAGGGCCCTGTGAACTGCAGCTGTCTATAGTACCTCCTGTAACAGCTGCATGACAGCTACAACTCCCTGGGCTACTTCCCCATGGCCTCCTCCAAACACCTTCCTTAGTCTCACCACAGGACCTTCCTCCTGGTGTCTGATAATGCTTGTGCTCCTCAGTCCTCCAGCAGCACACCCTCTCACTCTCAGCTTCTTGCTCCTAGCTCTTCACACTCACACCACAAACTGAAGTGAGTTCCTTTTTAAAGCCCAGGTGCCCTGATTAGCCTGCCTTAATTGATTCTAGCAGCTTCTTAATTGGCTCCAGGTGTCCTAATTAGCCTGCCTGCCTTAACTGGTTCTAGCAGGTTCCTGATTACTCTAGTGTAGCCCCTGCTCTGATCACTCAGGGAACAGAAAACTACTCATCAGTGACCAGTATATTTGCCCTCTACCAGACTCCTGTACCCCACTGGTCTGTGTCTGTCACAAAGGGTACTTGCACTCTGGAATAGGGTTTCAGTGGAGACTATGGAAGCCCTATCATTGGAGGTTTTTAAGAACAGGTTGGACAGACACTGGTCAGGGATGGTCTAGGTTTACTTGGTCCTGCAACAGCATATGAGGGTGGACTTGACTTCTCAGGATCCCTTCCAGCCCTATGTTTCTATGATTTTAGAAGGAGATTACCACAGAATGGAGATCACTAAAGTCTTTCCAAAATATGTAGGTCATTTTGAGTTTCTTTGGAAGCAGAAGATGCAGTATAATATAGGAGTGGTGATTATTCAGAGAAAACCCACTGTTACAGAATAAGTGACTCACTTTTTTTAAAAACATCTAAAGAAATGTATGTCTCCATGTACCCAATACTGATTGAAATATGTTCTTTACAGTGTGTTCATCCACCTCTGAGGCTTTGTTGTGGTTAGTTCCAACCCCAGTTCTGCCCAGCAGCTGAGTTGCATGCATCTGAAGATTGAGACCTAGAACACAGACATGTGTAACATGCTTTTAACCTAGTCCACACAGATCAGGAAAAACATTTTTCAACCTGTTAGGCTTAACTGATTTTAAGTTCAGCCAACTTGTATCTTTGGGTGGTGTAGACCCATTCTTAGACACTAATGTCCTGTAGCTTTAAGGGTATGTCTTCACAGCATAGTTAGCTCGAGGTATCATTGAACTGTTACCCCCAACCCAACTCCCTTCCACACATACAAATCTGTAACTTAAGTCATGTGGGGCTTTAAACTCAAGCTAGTTGGCCATTGTGGGGGCAGGGCGGGTGCAACGAAGTTTCACGCCCTAAGCGAAACTTCCACCTTGCGCCCCTCCCTGAGCCCTGTGGCAGCTCTCTGTCTCCCCCCCGCCTCGCTGCCCTAAGGCACCTCCCCCGCAGCAGCTTCCCCCCCGCGCCCTGAGGCGCGCCCTCCCCACAGAAGCTCCCCCCGGCCCGGGGAGCCGTGCGGCAGCTCCCCGCCCCAGCTCACCTCTGCTCCGCCTCCTCCTCGAGCACGCCTTCGCCGCTCCACTTGTCCCACCTCCCAGGCTTGCGGCGCCAATCAGCTGTTTGGTGCCACAAGCCTGGGAGGGAGAGAAGCAGAGTGGGGCGGTGTGCTCAGGGGAGGAGGCGGAGCAGAGGTGAGCTGGAGCAGGGTGTTCCCCTGCATGCCGCCCCCCTCCCCTTACTTGCTGCAGGCGGCCCTCCCCGCATCCCCCTGCCCCAGCTCCCTCTGCCTAAATGACGACGATGACCGGGGTGGCCGAAGATCCCGAAATGCCACCCCCCGAATGCTAATGTCTAATGGGTTGCACCGGCCCTGTGTAGGGGAGAGGGTTGGAGCTTTAGTGCTACTGAAGCTCAAGTTAGTAATGCAGTGGGGACTCAGCTTAAGTTCCTTTTGCTGAGACACACTCCAATCTTTTTCCTGGGTCAGGCAACAAACTTTGCATTTGTAAACAAATGGTGTGATATTGCTGCATTGATGAGTCTTACATATGGTTTCCTGCTAGATGTCGTTAAGGTGGTAAGTAATAAACCTGGCCTCTTTAAAAATGTGAAGAACTGTATTAAATGTTGTCATTCCTTAAACATGTTAAATAAAAATCATGCCTCCTGTTTTTGTTTTAATAAAGAAAAAAAGCTAATGCCCTGTAAGGACCTATTAACCAGGTGCCCTTGATAATGAGCCAGGGCACTAGGCTGTAAAAGCTTGTTTATGGCAAAAAGTAAGGTCCTAGTGACTATGTCCAATTTTAGCAAAACTTTTTTTTTTTAAAAAAGTATATGCAATGGTATAAATAGAACTTAGCATATGTTTAAAAAATTGAAAGCAGCCTGCTTTCCAATTTTTCTGCTACATGGTAGTACATTTTGTTATTTTTTCCTGGCGTCATTGCTAACAAGTTTCACACAAATTATTCAATGCAATAATTTCATGGCTAAACCTGATTGTGTTTTAATAATAATGTAGGGGGATACAGACTGGTGCTGAACCTATTTTAGTCCCTGATCAAGCAAAGCACTGAAGCATGTTAGTCACATTGACTCACAGGCTTAAAAGTGAAGCATATGCTTCAGTGCTTTGCTTGATCAGGGCCTTAACTTTAGGATAACTCTGTTTCTGACAGAATTCCAACACTTGATACTGAAAAACAGCTCATTTGAAAGCGTGCATTTGCATGTTGTTGGTAAAATATCTTTGTATAGCTCATATGTTTTCATGCCTAAACCTGTAGAATTACCCAGATATAAAACAGACGCACACTTTAGAAGTGTACATAAATAATAAATATGGTATTCTTCCACTTTTCCAGAAAGATGCAACTGTGTGGCGGAAGCCATCAGAAGAATTCAGTGGATACCTGTAAGTTTACCTTCATACTAGATAAGTAAGTTTGTGGGACTTTAAGATGTTAACAGAAGTTGGAAATGGGGGATGTGGAAAAACCCATTTGAGCATCCAGTCTATCGCCTTGTCAGTATAGAGCATCCAGTCTATCGCCTTGTCAGTATAGAGCATCCAGTCTATCGCCTTGTCAGTTAGTCCCTATAATACTTATCTTAGAGTTTAACATTTTAATGCCTGCATCTTGTATATTGTCTATAACAAGACATGTAACTGTCAATGAAGACTCAGTGAAATTCTTGGTCCTTTGATATCAATGGTAAAACTCCCATTGGCATCAAATGGGGCAAGATTTCATCCTTAGAGTTCTTAGAAAAGTCATCTGCAAGTCAGAGCACTATGTCCAAACTTGTTGGCCCTTGCATTTGACAGCTCACTTTTCATAATGCTGGTAATCTCATGTACCATGGAACCCCCAATGGGCTAAGAAGCCATCCTATGGTTGGGAAGAGTTGTGTATATGTGGCGGGTATGGGATCTGATAACTTGGTGAAAGCTTCCAAGAGCCCACTAAAACAGTTAAACAGTTTCAGATGACTTTTGAATGTGTCGTGGTTTAAACCAAGATATCTATTTGGTATTCTAATTGGCTACCAAGGCGCATTTTGGTTGCTCAGTCTCAGTGGAAAAAACTGACTTACTAGTATTGGAATTACCATTTATTTGTGCTTTATGGAGATTTGACTCCTCACCCCTTTTGTTCTCCCTTTCTGTGTTTCTTCTTTGCCTTCCCCTTCACCCCCCCTTTTTACTTTTTCTTGTCCCTCTTCTTTTCCCTAGCTGACTCTCCTGCTCCTCATGGGAGAGGAACAGCGAATTGACAAGCTGTTTCAGAGATGAAGGATGTCAGTTTTGTTCTATCTCTCCATTTACCCATGCAGTGAGAAATACACTAGTGATGTATTGCAGAAAATGGCCTCTCACTGTAGGTGTCAAAAAGGAACAGCATGAATGGGAGTACATCTTCTTATTGACCTTAAAATAAATGTTAAAAAGCTAAGGAGTCACATCACATGGACTGAGAAGAAGGTTTACAATTTGAGAAATACAGAATGTAGCTTAAGAACCTCTCTCTTAAAATACCAGTTATTGCAACGGAAAGGACTGGGTGTTGAATACGTCTTTTCCCATATCTGAACTTGTCTGATAGAATTGTTTTATCTCCAGATAACGTGGGTATAGTAAGTGGAAAGCTTAAAGGATTTCATATTTTAAACAGCTACAAAGCTCAAGGAGTTGTGGAAGACATTACCAACAGAGTAGTAGATCATATTCGACCTGGACCTTATAGACTAGATTGGGACAGCTTAATGACTACAATGGACATTGTTGAAAAGTTTGAAGAGGTAAAAATTTGTCTTTTAGACTTATAAATAGAACATGTATTTGTGTGGATGTAAATATGTATTCTACAGTGCATCATAGCAATTGCATCATCTTGCGATGATATTTTGTGATATAGCCTGAGAAATTAATCCATGCACATGTCTATACATTTTATTTTATGGTGTAATCTCACAGGAGCATATAGTATACATTTCAGAAGCTTGTTGAATTGGTACAGAATTCCACCATTGCCAAAATTAAGGATCAAAGGGTAAGATTTAGTAAGTTATGCTCTGGCATCTTCCAATAAAAATCCATGTTCTGAGGGAATTAAAACGTCTTATTTTTACTTTGAATGCAATCTTTAGAGCTCTATATCTTTTATCCTGTGGGATGTAGCTTTTAAAAAAAAAAAAAAAAAAACACACACATTGCAAAACTCACCTGTTCCCTGTGGGCTGGCTCCAGTATGCCCTCAGGGTTTTGTGCTTGGAACCTGAATAGTGACTGCAGTGGGTCAGGACATACCAAAAAAGATAGGTTTGAAGTTCATTATGTGCTGACTGTTAGTCTTGTCCTGGTTTTTGGGGACATTCAGTACAGCACCTCAAAGCCTTTGGTTTATACATTGGTCACTTTTTACATCCAATTTTCCTGGCTTTAAGTTAGATCTTTACAGTGAGCTATTTTACTTATTGTGTTAAATACATAAAAGATTAGTATCCTTTTTAGAAATTTGTTGTTGAAGATTACTGCATTCTATTTTATTACTAGCTTGGTGAATCAGAAGCACTTTGCAGAGCAGCCTAGTAGTTAGTGAAAAGGACTCCTGGGTTTTATTCACAAAATTTTTGGGTGTCCAATTTTAGACATCTAGAGCTTAACTTAAGCCAAGGACACTTAGCTTCTGTTGTCTTTACTTGCAGTTGCTCAACACTTCCAAGTTTTAGGCACTTAATGCCTAATGTTGGACACTTTTGAAGATAACTCTTTAATCTGCACCTTACTGTAGCTATCTGTAAAATGGGTAGCTTAGTAGGGAAGGAGGGATATAAGTAAATATAAGGGATATTTCAACAAAATGCAAGCTTCATATAAACATTAAGACTTCTCTTTGGTGATACATGGTTCATTGTTTTGCTATCCTTCTGAAGAATTGCTGTGTAATGCGCTACACCACTGCTGGCCAGCTGTGGAACATCATTTCCCCAAGAGAGTTTGTTGACTTCTCTTACACAACTCCGTATGAAGAGGGGCTTCTAACATGTGGTAAGATGTCATTGACCACTACTTTTTCTTATTTTGCAACAGATTACCATATAGTTAAGTGTACACGCTGTTCTGAACCCCTTTTAAACTGTATCTTGTAAAGCCTTTAAAAGTTCGTCTACTGAAAGTGTTGCAAATGTACTAGAGTGCTCCTGTATAGCACTTTACATATTCAAAGCCACATACAGGTCTGTCGCATCTTATGCGCATTTAACATGCACGATTTCAGCCAAAAAAATAAAAAAAAATAATAAAAAAAAAACCAACAATTTTAATACTGTACCTGTAGTGTGGGTGATTCCACCCGCCATTACACTCAATGTAATTTTGACTATACGTGATTTTCGCTTTACGCACTGACTGCGGAACGTAACCCCAGCGTAAGATGCGACAGACCTGTACAAACATTAGCCAAGCCACACAACATTCCGGCATATTAAGCAAGTATCACCATATTATGCATGTGAAAATTGACAGAGAAACTGTGATATGCCCAAAGCTACACAGTGAATCAGGTGGAGTGGAAATAGAACTTGCTTATAAATGGGAGTCAACTCTGGTGTAAAGTTATTGCTTGTCCAGTGAGAGATGATTTGAATGAAGAATGGGCAACCTCCATGCTTTAAAACTACAATCCAAATCTTGGCTACTGATCCAAGCTTCTCTGAGGTGTGCCAGTCAGTACTTGTAATATCCATAAGTAGAGACTCTTACCTTGCATTTGCTCTTTCAGACCCTTTATTTATTTCACATCTCTCCTCCACTCTCTTTCCTCCCCCACGCCCCGCCTGCCCCCATCCCCTGCAAACAAAAGCTTTCTTTTGGGTCAGTTGGCTAACTATATAGTGGAGCACATTTATTCAATGGGCTTCTGCCATAGGATTTCAGTGAGAGATGTGCCCGTGGATCCAAGAACAGAACTAGGCCCTGCAACTGTGTACATATGACAAGAAACATGGCTTCATGATCCAATCTTTTACTGACTTTTGTAACTTTTTTTTAAAATTAGGAATAAGTCTAGACTATGGAGAGGTGAGACCTAATTTTGTCCGTGGATTTAATCACCCCTGTGGCTGGTTCTGTGTCCCGCTTAAGGATCGTCCTGACCAAAGTCTTTTGACGGGCTTCATCCAGACTGAACTGCGAGGGATGCTTCCTCAGTCTGCAGTAGATACTGCTATGGCTAGTACCCTGGCAAACTTTTACTCTGACCTCAGAAAGGCACTGAAAACATAATCAACTATTGACCTAGATTTCCATACATGCCTTGCAATCATCTGTTCCTCCTTCCTGTATTGTATCAAAGCTTTGATTAGGTTAGCAGGTGCTGCCTAGGGGGTATGCATACATCCCTGGCTTAACATGTGGGTTTGTGTTCCTTGCTGAGCTCTGAAAATGTATAATGCACAGACTGAACATACAAAATCATCTGCTTCCAAGGAAGATAGCTCAGAATTGGGGCTCAACCCTGGTAAATATCAAGTTAACTCAACTCTCACTGAAACAAGGGGAGTGGAGGAGTACTCATTATTTTGCAAGTTCAGACCAGCTGTGCTGCCAGCATCTTATTGAAAATAGAATTTTATAGTGTATACCTTTTTATTTTTAAGGATCTCCTTTAAAAGATTGAGAAAGATACAGTCTGTATGTGTATATTTCTATTTTTTATACATTTTAGTTTAATCCAAAATGAGATTTTAACAGTCTTTATTAAGGCTCAGAGTGGAATTCTCCAAAGGGATATTAAATTGCATATTATCACTTAAAAAATGAGCTATTATTTGAGAACTAAAGATTGACATTAGCAAATACCTATGTTATTGGCATTTCCTAAATATTAGTCTTATCTATCACTGGAACACTTCTTAAATTCAGTAGTTATGTTTAGATACTAAATATTTAGTAGGAATGCATTTATAGCTGCTCAGAGCCTATTGAAGTCAACAGGAGTCTTTCCGTTGTTTTTATTAGTGATGGATCAGGCCCACATTAATCAAGCACAAAACCCCAAGACATCCATCCATTATTCCTTCGTGCAACTTAGCTTTTAAAAGCAGAAATGTATTTATGTATCTAAACCTGTATCTACTGTAGATTGGGTTTTATTGGTTACTATTGGAAACCCTAACCCATTTTTTCCCCCACAGTTCAATTAAAAAAAAAAAAAAAAATCACTCAGTAACATTTTTAATTCCCTCCTCCGCCCCCTATATCTTTCTTTTGGATTATATCATAAAATTTGAGGTTAAATATTACATCTGGATATGGAAGGAGCTGATAAAGGCAATGTAACAGCTTATAGTTTTTCCCATGTTAAATGACCAAACATTCTCTGAATTGAAAATTGGGTGTAACTAACCACAATAAAATGCTCTGCAAACATGAATATTTTATCTGTTTAAAAAAAAGGAAAAAAAATGTAAATCTCAAGAACCTGGGTAAGCAACAAGCAGAAACCCAAACTCTAGTCTCATTCAAAGCCATATGAAAACTAAGAGCCAAATTTTTAATGGTATTTAGACAGAGGAGGTAGATGTCTTAGGCTTGTCTGACAATTCCATTGGATACCTAGCTACATCTTTAGGTGCCCTAAATATCTTTACAAGTTTGGCCCTGAGCATTTAATAATAATTTCTATGCATCTTTTGGAAAACTACATAGTTACCCATGCAACACTACAAATGCTTAATCGGTATGTCATTTGTTTGATTAGGGTTTGCTTTAATTGTGTGATAGATGCAGTGAATACATTTTAATTTTTTATAATTTTCAGTGACAGAAGTATAGCAAGTAGCATACATAAGTGATGGAGAACTACAGGCAGCTTAATTATCATACAGACAGGAAGCTTAAAGAGACGTGCAGATTAAAGTGGGCCTAATATTTAGATTTTATTGAAACCAAAATTCAGAAACCTATGATCAACAAAAAGTTAATAAAAACAAAATTTTAATGGAAACAACTTTCTTCTGCAGCATTTACAACCCATTCAGAACACTGAGTTTTGTCTAAGCCAGGGGTGGCCAGCCTGAGAAGGAGCCAGAATTTACCAATGTACATTGCCAAAGAGCCACAGTAATAAGTCAGCAGCCACCCTGATCAGCTCCGCCCCCACTCCCAGTGCCTCCCACCCACCGGCAGTCCCGCTGGTCAGCGCCTCCCCCTTCTGATCAGCTGTTTTCTGGTGTGCAGGAGGCTCGGAGGGGGAGGAGTGAGGGCATAGCAGGCTCAGGGGAGGGGGCAGGAAGGGGTGGTGTAGGGGCAGGGCCTGTGGCAGATCCAGGGGTTGAGCAGTGAGCACCCCCTGGCACATTGGAAAGTTGGTGCCTGTAACTCCAGCCCCGAGTCAGTGCCTATACAAGGAGCCACATATTAACTTCTAAAGAGCTGCATGTGGCTCCGGAGCCAAAGGTTGGCCACCCCTGGTCTAAACAAATACATGTTATTTGGAAAAAAAAGGCATGAATAGTGAAAACAGATTTTCAAAAATCCTCACTTTGAGGTGTTTAGTGTTGAAAACTTGGTTCCAATTATGTGAAGAGTTTTTTTTTTTTTTTTAAAGTTATCTTCTGTGCCTACCCAGCCAGAGGAGGCAGACAGTGTCAGATCCTCATTGGGTTTGTGTACATGTGTTCAGCCTATGATTCCCCACTTGTATATCCTTCTCCTCCACTTCCTCTAGATCCCAGAGTTAGGCCCTTCTTTTGACTGGGGAACTATAATTTGTGAGGGGGATAGCTTGACCAAGAGAAAGTGGAGCTGTAGGGGGACTTCCCCTTCCCAAACCTGCAGGGATTCCTAGCCTTCATTAATACCATGAGTCAGCATTAACTCGGGCATTCTTCTCTTTGGGGCCCTGGACCCTCCCATTCCTAGAGGGAGGTGATCCAAGGGCAGAGGCCAGTGTGGAAGACCCTAGCAGCGCAGCTCCATTGGAACAGCATGGTTAAGGATTTAAAGGAAGTTCTGTGAGCTATCTCAAAGATTCTTCCCAAATATAGGAAAATCTGGGTAATTATGTTAACCTCCATGTCCTTTCCAGAGCTGATGCAGCTAGATCATTCAAGGTCTTTTTAATACAAAAATTGTCAGTTTTCTGTCTTTGCCATTCCTTACCTCTCCATGAAGAATGCACTCTAAACATCTCATTTATGAAGGCACTTCAGTGGTGCAGAACAATTCAAAAGGAGCACCAGAAACCCTGTTGTAGGAAGTTATTTATATGACACTAGGCACTTTACAGACAAGACTACAAGGTTCCTGATCTCACTTCCCTTGTAGTCAGGGGATGTTTTTGTAGAAACTTCATTGGAATTGTTCTGGACACTCAAGGAAGATAGGCTGGTGATGCAGAGTAAGCATATTTTGTTAACGTAATTTTTTCAAATAGAAGAAAAAAAAATCGATAGTATTTTAGGTGTAATGTTTAAGTACCATATTCTCTTCAGTTTCCATTCTACCTCCATTTCTCTGTAGAAGTTGCCTTACCACTAGTGAGGTAACTTCTCCCAGTGACACTACTGGGGATCTAAAAAGCTCGGTTCATATCTTCTGTTGAGGTCCATAGGAATGATGTGCTTACCAAGGAAACTAGACTTTATTGATAGAGGTTTTCAGAGTCATTTCTGGAATTATATAACATCTGTTAGCCCGTGTTTTGTTGTGCAGTGCACAGACCATCATTTCATGGAGTGATTATAGATTAAGATTCTTAACTGCAGCTCTCTCCAAGCTGCTCTCCACTCTCTCTTTCTAAATAAAGTATCTACCCACACTCCAGAGTCAGTATGAATGCATAGTCTGTCCTTATGACATTCTTGGCACAAAGACCAGCAATTAACAGCACATGCTGCTGCAGTGATTTGGCTGTAGGTGCAGCAGGCTTCCTGTAAAAACTGATTCTATTGCTGAGTAACATGGCAAGCTAATGTGGTTAGAATCATTCAGAGGCTGAGTAAGCCTACCAGGCTGCATTTTAGTTATGTTTAAGGGACACAAACTAGTTTTGCACTTTTTAGCACATGCATGCTATTGCTAATATCCAACAAGCCAGGCCCTGTTTAAGGTAACAGCAAAGCAAAGACTCTTGCATCTGAAGAAGCGAGGTTCTTACCCACGAAAGCTTATGCTCCCTATACTTCTGTTAGTCTTAAAGGTGCCACAGGACCCTCTGTTGCTTTTTACAGATTCAGACTAACACGGCTACCCCTCTGTTTTGTGATAGTAGCTCAGACTTTTTTTTTTTTCCTGATAAACACAGGGTGAAATGTGTACAGAACTTAGTATGGCTAGTTATTATAATGTCAGTGACCCTGGTTTTAGGTATTTAGTCCATATCCTGGATGGGGAATGACTGAAGATAACAGGCTAAATTTGAAAATTACCCCAGGCCCCCACTTTACAACTGTATCATCAAATCTGTGCTTGTAATTTATTATCAGTGTTGCAATTTTGTGAATACTATTTGGACTAAATTGGACTTAGCAGGAGTTCAGGTTGCACAGCACCACCCAGCTCTCCGCTGGCCATCCAGACAGTTTGACAAAGGACACTTAGCGCCTGCTCCAGAATAGCACTTTCTCAGGGCCTGTGTTCCATAACTTGTCAATAGAGAGTTCATTGGGCAGCGTGAACTCTTGAAAAGAAAAGTATTGTCCTTACAGAAAGAGTTATAAAAATCTTTTACTGCTGTGAACTAGTAGTTCCAAATACATTGCTGGCACAACTGGGAACAATTCTATTGACACCAATGAAGTTGCTTCTGTTTTCGTTAGGGTTGACTATAGTCCATGAGTGTGTGGGAGTTTTCTTTAATGGACAAAAGCTTATAATGTATCATAAGATTGTATTTATATTTTGAATATGGTTGTGATGTAAATTAAAATGAAGTACAACAGACTCTACTTCTTTTCAGTACTTTTACAGAGCCCTATGCTTACTCCATTAAGAGGCAACATTTCCATTAATTTCACTGAATTGTCTAATTAAAGGCTGCTAAATGGCTGAAGGCAATTAGATGATGCTCTTCATGGTTTTCTCTTGGAAAAACTAGATGTACGTATTTTGACTCTACCACAGCATGGTACACAAAGGTTTTTCACAACTGTGTGTGTTTGGAAGTCCCTGGAAAAATATCTAAATGCTCTTACCAAAAACTTGAAAGTCTTTTCTAAAATGAGCCATAATAACTTTCTCTTACCACACCCTGGCAAGAAGACTATGGAAATTGGCCAGTCCAGGTAAAAAAAAAAAACAAACAAACCACCATATGTTTTGACACTTTGGCTTGTTACTGAAAAGAGTGAAGAACTTATCAAAATCCATTACTCATCCTAGGCAAATGGGCAAGTAGAATTCTGAAAATTGTACACCCTAGATAATGTAGGATGTAATTTAAGTGTTTCTAGACAAAGTTCTTCCTTAAAATATTGAGCCAAAACTCAATGAAGCAAAGGGAAAGACACCACTTATATAAGGAGCCTCAGCAAATTTCTCTCAGTGCAGTCCATGTAAGGGCTAAGTTGTTTTATAGCTCCTGCCCTCAGAACTGGGAAGGGCTGATTAATTTCTACTCCTGGGGGGCTATGGATCCCCTTATGCTAGGGTTACCATATTTCAGCAAGCAAAAAAGAGGACGGGAGGAGCCCTGCCCTAGCCCCGCCCCTCCCACTTCCCGCCCCCCCAGAACCCCCAACCCTCCCCCCGTTCCTTGTCCCCTGACTGCCCCCTCCTGGGACCCCTGCCCCTATCTAAGCCTCCCTGCCTCTTGTCCCCTGACTGCCCCAACCCTTATCCACACCCCCACCCCCAGACAGACCCCTGGGACTCCCACGTCCCATCCAACCACTCCCCACCCCCTGACAGCCCCCCCCCAGAACTCCCAACCCATCTAAACCCCTCTGCTCCCTGTCCCCTGACTGCTCCGATCCCTCTCCGCACTCCTGCCCCCTGACAGCCCCTCCCAGAACTCCCAACCCATCTAAACCCCTCTGCTCCCTGTCCCCTGACTGCTCCGATCCCTCTCCCCACTCCTGCCCCCTGACAGCTCCCCCCCAGAACTCTCAGCCCCCCACCCCGCTCCTTGTCCCCTGACTGCCCCCTCCTGGGACCCCTGCTCCTAACTGCCCTCCAGAACCCCACCCCCTACCTAAGACTCCCTGTTCCTTGTCCCCTAACTGCCCCCTCCTAAGACCCCCCCAACTGCACCCCAGGACCCTACCCCCTACCTGTACCCTAACTGCCCAAAACTTTCTCCACTCCCCCCAAAAAGCCCCCCCACCGTTTCTTGACTGCCACCTCCAGAACCTTCCTGCCCCCTGGCCCCCTTACCCTGCTGCTCAGAACAGGGTGTTGGGCTCTGTGCGAGCCGGACACGTGGCTGAGCTCCCCAGCACAACAAAACCCGGTCCCTGGCCCTGCACAACAAAACCCGGTCCCTGGCCCAGACCGGGCTGCAGGGGAGAGCTGTCCTTGTATCAGCACAAAGTGCTCTCGCTCCCATTTTGCTACGCTGCATGGCAGAAACCGCTCCCGGTTGCAAAAGGGGAGGGCTGCACTTTGTGCTGATACACTTGCTCAGAATGCAGGGCGGATCCGGCTCCTCTACAGCTGCTCCAGAGTCCAGCCCGGGACTTTCCTGCAGCCCTCCCAGCCGCTCGATCTGCTCTGCCGGGGGAGGGGGGAAATCCCAGACATTGTGAGTGCTTTACAAATTCCCCCCGGACGCTATTTTTAGCACAAAAAGGAGGACATGTCCGGGTAAATCCGGACGAATGGTAACCCTACCTTATGCATCGGGCCCTACCACATTCACAGCCATGTAAAACATCATGGACTGTGAAATCTGGTATTTTGTGTGCTTTTACTGTATACTACACACATTCAGGAGGGAGATCAGCATTTCTCAAATTGGGGGTCCTAGTCCAAAAGGGAGTTGCGGGGTGGGGAGTCACAAGGTTATTTGGGGGTGAGGTGTTACCACCCTTCTGCACTACCTTCAGAGGTGGGTGACTAGAGAGCAGTGATTGAGGGCCCATCTCTGCAGGCAGCAGTGCAGATGTAAAGGTTGCAATATCATACCATGCCATCCTTACTTCTGCACTGCTACTGGCGGCAGCTCTGCGTTCACAGCTGGGCTCCCGGCCAGCAGCTGCTGATCTCCAGCTGCCCAGCTTTGAAGGCAGAGGCAATAAGTTACACTCCACAACGGAGTGTAGAAGCAGACAGACTGGGCACTTTGTGAGACATTCAGACTTATACATGGCTATTAAGAAAAAACATGGTTTAAAGTCAGTAAGTGTCTTAATTTTCTTGGGTCGGAGCAGAGGAAAGGCATTTTCAAATTCAAGTGTTGTTAGAGCAGGAGTTTCACAGGAAAACTTCAGAGTGGACTGAGATGCTTAGCATTTCAATAAGGCCTTTCGTTGGATGGTCTTAAGTTAATTTTCCCCTCTTCCAGGAGCCACATACGGTTCTCAAAGTGCAATACAGAGACACAGGGTCTCTCTTCAATGCCATGTTAACTTGTGCTATAAGCTGAGGTTACCCCTAACTTAAATCCTGTCATCACAAAAAACCCTTAAGTTGAGCTAACTTGTTGGCCCATTGGAGGGTAGAGGCTAAAGCTCAAATGAGCACAACTCATCAGCTGCTACCATGACCAATCTGTGGTATACACAAAAGCTAGCTCCACTCAAATGCTGCTAGTCCTTCAGTGCCTTCCTACAGTTTGTCTCTTCCTTGCCCTGCCCTGCCCATACCAAGAGAGGATAGATGTGTTCACCAACAATTCACTGGAAAAGAATTCATAGAGGGGCATAGCTTACTGCTGTGCAGAGTCATGGGCTCTGTGCCTAGATCTCAGTGGCACACTTGAGTGAGTGTAGCATCAGTGTGGAGTCAGCAGTTTGTGTGTCACTTTGCAGTGTGGCTGCTGTCATTTGTGCTACGCTAATTCACGGGAGGTCATGAAAGTGTAAGTATCTTGCATCGACTGCAAGATATTCCCAATGTGACTTGCCCAAGGCCAAACTGAAAAATCAGTTCTACAGCCAAGACTAGACATCAAACCTCTGATCCTGCGTTTGCTGCATGGGGGTAGATCCCTAGAGCTGCATGCAGCCCTATTGACTTTAGTGAGACTCCATGGGGTGGGTGGTGGGGGCTAAAGGGGTCTGTCTGCATGGAGAAATGTTCAGGAGCTGGGCTGAAGACAATTTCTAGTCATGCTCTACCCAGAAGGAGAAATAAAAGCTGATAATGAAAAAATGAGGGAAGGGAAGAAGCCTGTTATACATTTTTAAGAATAAAGAACCGAGCAATTAAGCAACTGATCCATCCCTTGTCAGTCAGTCCAAGTGTCTGGTAATCTAAGCTTTAGGGACATCCAGAGCATGGGGTTGAGTCCCTGATCATCTTGGCTAATAGCCACTGATGGACCTATCTCTATGAACTTACCTCATTCTTTTTTGAACCCAGTTATACTTTTGGCCTTCACAACATCTCCTGGCAACTAGTTGACTCTGTGTTGTGTGAAGAAGTACTTCCTTATTCTTGTTTTAAACCTGCTGCCTATTAATTTCATTCAGGGACCCCTGGTTCTTGTGTTATGTGACAGAGTAAAATAACATAGCCCTATTCACTTGCTCCACACCATTCATGATTTTATAGGCCTCTGTCATATCCTCCCTTAGTCATCACTTTTCTAAGCTGAACAGTCCTAGTCTTTTTAATTTCTCCTCAGGTGGAAGCTGTTTCATACCCCTACTCATTTTTGTTGCCCTATCCTGTACCTTTTCATCAGATGATCCCATAGCTCAGTGGTTAGGCCACTCACTTAAGTGGTGGCAGAGCCCTGTTCAAATCCCTACTCATTGGGCAGAGGAGGGACTTGAACTGGGGTGTCCCACATCTCAGGTGAGTACCCTAACCACTGGGCTAAAAGTGATGAAGGGAGAGCGCATCCTCCTCTTCCTCTTTCTTGCAAAAATCGCCTAGGCAACTAACTCCAAGAGAGGGGTTATAGCTGAGCAATGCTTATAGAAAGAGGCATCTCCCTGCAGCCTGGACATGAGTGCTTATCTCAGAGAGGGTAGGATTTAGCACAAACGCCTTGACATCTCCCATTGGCTAGCTTAGGATAGTGCTAGTTAGTTTCTGTGAGTCCTCTATGGAGGCACCTATCTCTGCCCATTCATTGTACTGGGAGCCTACATTCCAAACTCAGGCTTTGTGAATCTCAGTGATTTTTCTAGGCACCTAAAAGTTAAGCATAGTGACACTCATTACTATCACTCTTAAGTACCTTTCTGAACCTAGCCTTTTGTGCTTTCGTAAGCGATAAGATGGCAGGATGTTCTGTGGGTCTCACTTTACTGTCCAGAGTGTTGACATTTCTGAACTATCTTCACTAGTGGTTCTATCAGGGCTTGTCAGCTTATTGTCTCATGCGCCATCTTCATTTTTGTCTCTATATTTTTAGAATATGACCTATGTAAGCTTTCATATTGTACTACAGGGTTCCAGAATACCTTTTCACCCTGCAGATTTGCAAGTATGGTTTAAATACAAAAACCTTATTTATGGAGTTTCAACTTCCAATCTTACCTAGCTTGGGAAATCAACGGAGGGCCACAACAGTTATTCCTATGAACACTTTTCAACCCCTATCACACTGACCTTCATACACATCAATGTTTCACCTGTTAAGACTGCTCTCTTGTTGTACAAAACTACTAACTTTTTAGGTGGGAGGCAGGCGATGCCATGCTGGAATTCATTCAAGATTAATAAGCTATAAACGAATACTGTATGTGCAATGATATCCCTTTATAATAGCAACAATGTTATATTCTCCATTATACATTTGGCTGTAACATTTTTCATCTAATTGAATGACTAACAGGCATTTCTAGGCTAATTTGTTTATTATCATATTGTACATGCAAATCTTTTTTTATAAACTTCCCAGCATCAAAGCATATTTTTTCATTTAGCAAATATCAGCATGTCCATATGAGCATATAAAAGATTACATTAATCTCAAATATAATACATTTTCAGTTCTGTTCTTCCAAACTCCTTTCTAAATCTGAATTCTCCCCCATGATTTGTTTACATAGTATGAGAAAAGTTATTATACAACTAGGATTAGCCTGAAATAAGTGTGTATACTTACCAGGCAGCCCTAAGATTTTTACTTACTATGTGTTTATTATTAAAGGTAAACAATTGTTGATGGTACAAGATTTTTTCTTACATAACAAGTTGTAAAACAGTATGTCAGATGTAGAGAGAACATAGCGGAATTGAGACAATATGGGTTATGGAGTCCAGTAAGCATACAGAATATTTTGTACAGACCAACCTCAACTATTCCTAGCTTTATAAGCTTTTATAATAGGTTTATAAAATACACTTTGTAACAGATCAATAGCACCGTTTAGCTGATTTTGTTTTTTGGAAGTGCTGCCATACTACACTGTTTATAGATCTCTTTAATTAAAGGAAGCAGAGTGCTTAAGCCTATTGCCCATAATTTAACAGGCTTTTAACCTTCACAAGTCAGGATCTCTACATTCTGGTAGTAATTTACTGATCAAATATTTGACCTGGATACTGGTTCTTTAAGTTCATCACCTCTCCAGAAAGCAAGGTCAGGCAAAATAACAAGCCCTCCAACTAATGAGCCGCTTGCCTGAAATCAGCTCCCCAGTGCTAGCCTGTGCACAGGTAATGGCCCTACAGGGTCAAGGAAGGAACTATCCTAACACACAGCAGCAACAGATCATTAGCTGGCTACTAGTCATGGCCCCACAGGTGAGGGAAATTCAGCAGATCTCCAGAGGAATGGATCCACCAGCCACAGGGCCTCACAGTGGTGTAGGGAATATGACCCTCCTGCATAGGCTCCTCAGATTCCCAGTCACCTCATGCCTTAGTTCTGACACATGCCCCTTAAGCCTATCACTTTATAAAATACAAGTCCATAAAATGTGCCCTTTCTGGGCACTATTTCTGCTATGTAAGCAGCACATTATGTACCACACTGCAAGACGGGGTGGTTGAGTAAGAAAGTCAGGGCATGGTGTATGTAATACCAAGCCAGCCCTGAGGTTTGCTTGAGGAAATGTGTATATATATTTGTTATATTTTGTTACTATTCAATGACAGTTCACCATCACCCCAGGAAATGGAGGCGTGTGTAGAGTGTATGATAATATGCAACACTGTATTGTGGTACTTCTGAGAATGAGGCATTAAAATCAGAAATGCTAATAGACTAACACTGTAATATCCCACCTAGGGCTCTGCACTAGCAGGGAAAGGGACTGCATGAGCTGATAGGGCTTTATTATCCACTGCTTTCTAGGAAGGATATTACTGCAGTAGGATGTAGCAGATCCACCAAATAAAGATTTTCATACACCTACAGACACATATGTAACATCTTGACCCATCTCATATTTTACACAGCCTACCAACTGTTCCCCAGCAAACTCCCACTCAACACTTACCAGACCAGCTTTGCTGAGTAGTGCAAGAGAGTTATTTGAAGCTACACACCTGAAGCAGTCAGAACACTCCTCTGATTTGGTATGGCAGATTGGAGCAGAGGCTGTCAGCCATATTAATGGAGCTATATATACCAGGTGTGTGTGGGTGTGGGGGGGATGATGAGAATTTTTTTTTTTTGGTTAAAACAAAAGTTAGGAGCAAGACTCCTCCCCCATATTAGGGACCAGTGCACCAGGAGCTTGCTTTACTCTCTCATAAGTATGTGTGAGAGTAGCTAAGCCATGGTTATTGACAGATTTTGTCTCCCCAGGAAGTGACCAGTGAAGAGGAGGGACTTGAGGTTTTTTTCCCTTTCTCATTGCCCAGGTAATAAAAATAAAGACTTTCATGCAAGCTCACCAATGGCATGGTGGGATAATATGGTGTTCTAGTTATGGGAGTTTACTGGCTGGTGGGTCCTTGGGTTTTTTATTTTGTTGGGCTAATTTATATATATTTAAATTTATGAGCACTTTTTCCCCCCCACCAAAATTACATTTTGGGGACTTTTTTTCCATAGGCACCCTGGTTCTCTCAGGTACTGCAAATGCAATATCACAGGGTGCTGTATAGAACAATGAAATGCAGTGACTGCATAAGACAATATAGAATGCATACTAATTAGAAAGCTCTTTTTAAAACTGACAAACTTTTTTTTAAAAAAGAGATGGTTACCTTCTTGGAAACTTTATTTGTAGAATGTGTACAATAGAAAATAAAACCAAACTAGAGGGAGTGGAATAGCATTAATTCCTTTGCTGGTTACTATATTATTGTGCTATGGTTGTCTCATCTGGTAATCAGACATATGTAATTTTATAGAAACTCCTAGCATTACTGGCTCCTGATTCTAAAGTTTATATTAACCCATATAATTGGTTCTATTTATATTTAGAATGTTTTATTTTCAGAGATTGACTACAGCACACTTACATCCTGATCCTGCAAAGATGTACACACATGTCTCCTTACACACTGTGAGTAGTTCCATTGACTTCAATGGGCCTACCTACACTGGATAAAGTGAAGTGTGTATAAATCTCTTCAGATTCAGGCTTTAATGCTGATATCTCCGATCTGTGTATTTCAAATATGTAAGTTGCTGCACTCTGTTCTCCATATCACCAGTTCAGAGATCTAAGGACTCAAACTGGTGCTATGATCATAGGACATCTGCAGTTCTTAAGCCTACCAGGCTTCTTAATGGTGAAAAAGTTTCCTCCTAGGCGAAGATAGAAACTTAATACTGTTCCAGTCTAAGTGATACTGTGCCTTACATTGTTCAGGTGTGTCCAGGTGGGGGTGGGGCCAAAGCCTGAGTCCGGCCACCCTGGGTTGCAGAGGGGGAGGGGGAATACGGTGACCAGGTAGCAAGTGTGAAAAATCAGGACGGGGTGGGGGGTAATAGGTGCCCATATATGACCTCGAATATAGGACTGTCCCTATAAAATCAGGACATCTGGTAATGGGGAGGGGGCAAAGCCAAAACCTGAGTCCCGCCGCCCCAGGCAGGGGAGGGAGGGGCAAAGCCTGAGTCCCATTGCCCAGGGCTGAAGCTCTCAGTCTTCGGCCCCCACCCCGGATAGTGGGGCTTGGGTTTCGGCTTTGGCCTGATGACCCCATTAAAAAGAGGTTCTGACTATGGACGGTAGGTGAATGAGCCATTGGGGGAGACTAGCCTCTGACCCATCCCCCTCTGCCTGAGGCCCCCTCCCTTCTGTCCCCCCTCCCATGCTGGAGCTGCCGGTCCCCCCATGTGCCCCCATCCCCAGAGCAACGGGTAGTTGGCACAGTTGGAGTGCCCCCAGAACCAGGCCTGGAGGGCCAGGTGGCACGGTCTCAGTGCCCCCAACTCCAGCCCCAGAGTGCCAGGCAGGCAGCGTGATGTGGTCCCAGCGCCCCCAGCCCTGGGCCTTGTGAGCACTGGCCCCAGCCTGCCTGCCTCAGCCTCTCCGCCAGGAAGAGTGGGAAGGGAACTGGAAGCAGGCAGGAGGGGATCTGGAGGCAGAGCACGGGTGGGGCCACACCAGGCTGTTGGGGAGGCACAGCCTCCCCCAGCCTATGATACCTGCCACCTATGGTTATGACCCATTTCGGGGTCCTGACCCACAGTTTGAGAACCCCTGGATTAGGTAGAGGTTTTAAGGCAATCTGTACTTGGCTGAACACTGTCTCCCATGGCCAAGGTGCAAAAGGAGATGCAGGCTTAGCATGAGGATTATTCATGAAAAATAGGCCTTCAGAAAGTTTTAAAAATGTACATATCCTTGTAATATTAAACCCTAATCTTACTTCTCTTATCGGCAACACTGTTCTCAAGCAGTTAGAAACTGCTCTACAACCTCTACTAATCTAGAGTCTGACTTTCAAATTAGAATAGATTTTTCTTGCACCACCTTGAGAACTGGGAACACTATTCCTTTGTCCGACCCACAGCTTATCCTGATAATCAGTCACAACTTCAGTGCTAGGTACAAGAGGTCATGACCTCAGCAAAATAAAACACACTTTAAAAAATGCAAAGTGCTTACTGGTATAAATTGTACATATGGGTTGAGATTGTCAAAAACAGGAGCCTAATGAAATTAGTCTTCTAAATCTATATTTAGGCACCTAAAAACCTGGCTTGATTTTCCACAGGGTTGCGCACCCAACAGTTCCTATGGGCCTCACTCTGAAAATTAACTAATTGTGCTCAAAGAGGAAGACTTGCCTTCTGAAGGAATAGAGTAGAGGGGCATGGAACAAAACTTCAAGAGCTGATGTAAAGCAATTGCCTCCTGCACAGTAGTTATGAGGGAATGAATGGGATACAATGGTTATTGGAGTGTATTGTATCTGGGTCAGACCCAGGCCATTCCCCGCTGCTCATCATACTATGAGTTTTGCCTTAACCTTGGACTTGTCCAAATGCTGCCTACAGTATGATACCTGGAAAGTCACATAAAAATTAATAGGTGTAGTGAGTGAAAAAATTACACCCCTTTTCCATTTGATAGACTTTTGCTCCTGTGTATAAATACACAACTTTCAAATGAGCAGGAACTTGATTCCAATTTTTACATTATAACACAGTAAACTCTTTACATTTTCACAATGTTGGGACCAAATATTACAGATTAACATGGCTATTATAGACGGTTCAAATGGTGATGACACAGTAAAAAGCTCATTCCCACAGGCAAGGTTTCAGAATAAGGTCACAGTAGGAACGATGTTTTTCAGTTCTATTGCACTTGAGACGTTACACACCTCTTAAGAATGACTAAAGCCAAGTCTTCTGTGTGATGAGGTGGGGAAAGGTAAAATTGACAAAGCAGATTTTTAGCACAAAGCATTCAGTGGCAGTTGCTGCCAGTGTCCTTTTGTAAGGGTCACACTGTTTAGAATCCTTTACTTCCTGAACATTATAATATAGCAGGCATTAAAGACCTTTTAATTTAATTTAAAACCTAAGGCAACCCCAGCTATCTTGACTTTCCATGGAAAAGACTATCTTTTAGGGAAGAATTCGCTACAAGTCCTAATCTTCGTTATGCAGCATTGTGCTGTTGCTGCCAAAAGGACTCTGGCAATCTCTCTTGATAAAGAAAACAGAGGGTGCCCTAGGCTGCCACAGGTAATTGGGAAGGCATTATATGGAGGAATCTAGGAAACAGGAGGGGTGGAGAAACCTGCCTAGCTGATCAGAAAAGACCCAGGAAAATCATATGAAAGGTCTACTCAGGAATGTCTTTATAACTGGCCAATCAAGAGCTGATGTTTGCTGGGGGACAAGGCAACTGAAATTGCAGTGGCTTAACCATCTGACAGACCCAAAGGCAACAGCAGATTTGTCAGTACAACTTGCAGCTGAAGCTGGCCAAGGAGCCAGATGCTACCTCTTCCATAGGTCTGTCTGGCAGCCAATTAAGCCCCATGTGTGCCCTATGGGGTCTGATGCCATTAAGGTTGCCAACTTTCTAATTGCACAAAACCAAACACCGTAGCCCCGCCCTTGCCCCAAGGCCCTGCACCCACTCACTACATTCCCCCTCCCTTGGTGGCTTGCTCTTCCCCACCCTCACTCACTTTCACTGGGCAGGGGGTTGGGCTCTAACTGGGGGTGCAGGCTCTGGGGTGGGGCCAGAAATGAGGGGTTAGGGGGTGGGAGGAGACTCCAGGCTGGGGGAAGGGGCAGAGGGATTTAGCATGGGGCTGTGGGTTGAGGCAAGGAGTTAGGGTGTGGGAGTGGGTGAGGGCTTGGGGTGTGGGCTCTGGGGTGGGGCCAGGGATGAGGGGTATGGAGTGCAGGAGGGAGCTCTGGGTTTGGGGGAAGGCTGGGGCAAGGGGTTGGGGCCCGGGCTTATCTCTGGCAGCTCCCGGTCAGTGGAGCAGTGGGTCTAAGGCAGGATCCCTGGGTCTGCGTTGCACCCTGGAAGCGGCCAGCAGGTCTGGCTCCTATACAGGGTAGCCAGGAGGCTCTGCGTGCTGCTCTCGCCCACAGGAACCACCCCCTTAGCTCCCATTGGCCACAGTTCCAGGCCAATGGGGCTGTGGAGTTGGTGCTCAGGGTGGGAGCAGTGCAGTGCCAGGACTGGTAAGGACTAGCCTGCCTTAGCCCTGCAGCAGCATCAACCAGACTTTTAATGGCCCGATTGGCAGTTCTGACCGGAGCTGCCAAGGTCCCTTTTTGACCCGGTGTTCCGGTCAAAAACCGGACACCTGGCAACCCTAGATGCCATGAAAAAGATGGTAGTGGAGAGGGAAGAAAAACAAGCAGAAACTTGGCCTTTCTTAAGATGTAATTTAACATTTGTTAAATGAAACCAGAAATTAAAATGCCTTGGAAGAGTTGAGTCCCTCTGTGTTTGATATTTAAGTGTTGGCAGATTAACACTTTGGGCCTGTAAATTGCAAGGTTGGGTGGGTATAAACTGGGGCAGTTGACATTCACCAGCATGGCAGGCGCTCTGCATCCATCATCTACGTTGTTAAAGAGGAAGAAACAATGATGCTCAGAACTGAGGGGTCTGTTCTCTTTCTGAGGTCCAAACAGAAGGTTAGATTCTAAGCTGCACCCAATGTCGGCTGGGCCCATGCTCAGCTGGACCTTCTTGATGTCATTTAGAGCAGCCTTAGAGCTGACTTAATTTCACTAGACGTTTGTAACTGTGAAGGGCCATTACACCAGATGGGGATCACCAAAGCCTAACATTTCTCCAGCCACACCTATATTCTTTGGCTACGCCCTTCCTACATTAGATGTTCACGATAGCTGGGGCACTCCTTCTGGTCCAGTTTTGTGCTGGCAGACTGGTACAAAGGGGCCATAGGATAATAGAAAATCTAGCTCCCAATCTTTATTAACCTACGTTGAAGCTACATACCTTTATTGAGGGCCAGCGACACCAGCAGCTGCTCTGGTGGCCCCGGCAGCACATCCTGGGCAGCCGGCCAGAGCAGCCGCAATCCGCAGCCCCGGGCAGCAGTCCCTGGCTGGCTGGAGCAGCTGTGGTCCGCTGGCCCTGGCAGCAGTCCGTGGCCCCTGGCAGCTGGTGCCGCTGGCCCTGGGTGCCCCCCAGTAGCGCCCCTGCCTCCCCCAGCCAAGATTTAATCACAGGTATTTTTAATATAAGTTATGGACAGGTCACGGGCTATGAATTTTTGTTTATTGCCTGTGACCTGTCCATGACTTTTACTAAAAACACCCGTGACTAAATCGTAGCCTTAATCATGAACTATGGTGGGTGTGGAAGTTGAGGGAATGTATATTGACAACTCACCATTCATTATTTGGGACTTCCTGAAACTCCAGCTGTACTTGCTCATTAGTGCCAATTACCCACTGCCATGTTGGTCACATGGAGTTCCTATCATTCTGTTTTCCTTTCTTATATCTGCTGCTGTCCTGTAGTGGGTGCTGTGGTATAAAAACCTTCCTGTGCTGTTACCCACTTCCCCTCCTGTTTCCTTTGATTTCTGGATTGAGCTGTTTCTGTTTTATTAACGGTAAGACCTCTATAAACTTACATTGGTATAACTATGTTGCTCAGGGGTGTGAAAAATCTACCCCTGGTTAGACAGAGCTATGTCAACGTCAGGGCTTTTCCTGTTGACATAGCTGCTTTTTGTGGAGGTGGATTAACTATGCAATTTGGTTATTTAGCGTGTGCATACTATGCCGATGGGAGAAGCTCCCCCGTTGGCATGGTAGAGTCTTCACTGAAGCGATACAGCAGTGCAGTGGCATTGGTGCAGCTGCATCGCTGCAGTGTTTTAAGTGTAGACCTTTCCTAAGTGATGCAGTAGGCAGGTAGAGGTGAACAAAAGAGATCTTTATTAAGTATGTAGTGGCCAGTGTTACAGGCTGAGGCTCAGACTTTTATGTGTCAAGCAGACTGGGCCTAACTCCGTCCCTCCTGAAACCTCACCCTCTTTCTCCAATTCCACTCATTATACTAATAAATTTGTTAGTCTCTAAGGTGCCACAAGTACTCCTGTTCTTTCATTATACTACAGTGTTCATAGGGTCTTTTATGGCAGATTCTTGCCAACTTTTTGCCCTTATCCATGCACCATACATGCTGGTTGGCTCTGGTCATTCCTTTCTGCATACCAGCCTGGCTGCACATTCTCAGAGCAAAGAATGCCCTTTCTTTGAGTGCATTTTTGGTTAGCATTTTTTTGCCCCAAGTGCTCTTTTGCACTCAGGGGGATGATCATGGCCCTAATATACACAAACCCATTATAGTGCACTTACATAAAGTAGAAATAAAAATCACCATGTAACAAGCCCACACCTGAATGATTCATTGTTTTCCTGTGCTTTGTAACAATTCAGTGACAAGTGAAGTGTTCCAAAGGATCAGAAATCTTTAAGAGCTTTGGACCGAGTCTTCCACACTTAATTTTGAAGGGATTGGTATTCGTATGGAGCAGGGTGGGGTTTTTTTTTTGTTTTGTTTTTTTGTTTTGTTTTGCATCAGATTCTCACTCTGGCTCTTTGAAATTTAGTTTTGTGCATGCATTTCATGGGCTGCTGATATCCTCTTCCTCTAAGAAGTTCTGCTCTGTTCAGATACTAGAAAAATGAAGGTTTTCCAGATCAGTACATCTCCCCTGTTTGTGGCGGAAAAGCCTCACTGAGGGGTTACTTTCCAGCAGAGGAGGGAATTGGCACAAAATCAAAACTAAACCACATGATACCCTTAGTAACAGGTGGAATCTCAAGAGCGTAAGAGTTAAATTAAGTCCAGTGGCTTCAGAGCCTGAGCATCATCCTGAGCCACAATTCGAAAGCACTGGCTACATAGCTATTTTTAGAGCCCCACTAACTCAAGTCTGTCTTCTCAGGCTGGGAGGGTCACTGTCAAGGGCAGTGTAGACATACCCTAAGTCAGGGGTCGGCAAACTTTTCGGCCTGATGGCCACATCTGGGTATGGAAATTGTATGGTGGGCCATGAATGCTCATGAAATTGGGGGTTGGGTTGGGGTGGAGTTGTGGCCTCTGGGGTAGGGCCAAAAATGAGGAGTTCAGGGTGTGGGAGGGGGCTCTGGGCTGGGGCAGGAGGTTGAGGTTCAGGGGGTGGGGGGTGAGGGCTCCGGCTGGGATGCAGGCTCTGGAGTGGGGATACTGGAGAGTGCTCCAGGCTGCAATTGAGGGGTTTGGAGGGTGGGAGGGGGATGAGGGGTGCAGGCTCCGGGCGGCGCTTACCTCAAGCAGCTCCCAGAAGCAGCGACATGTCCCCTCTCTGGCTCGCAAGGGTCAGGCAGGTGGTTCTGCACACTGCCCCATTTGTAGGTGCCGCCCCTGCAGCTCCCATTGGCCGTGGTTCCAGGCCAATGGGAGCTGTGGGGGCAGTATGCGGAGACCCCTGGCTGCCCCTATGCATAGGAGCTGGAGCGGGGACTTGCCTATGCTTCCGGGAGCCACGCGGAGCCATGGCATGTACAGAGTGGGGCAAGACCCCGACCCTGCTCCTGAGCTGGAGCAGGGCAAGCCCCAGACTCTGCTCCCCAACGGGAGCTCAAGGGCTGGATTAAAATATCTGAAGGGCTGGATATGGCCCCAGGGCCATAGTTTGCCCACCCCTGCCCTAAGTGGTGCCAAAGTCCCAGGTCAATGTCAGGACAAAATCTGCTGGTGGGTGACTTATCAGAGAAGAAACACTATGTGAAAGATTCCTTGCTGCCACGCCTACTGTGTAATGTTCCACTGCATAAGTCAGGCATGCTGGTCATATACAGGTAATTCATGCATCATAAACATCTTAATTATTTGATGTTGAAGATACTAAAGGGGAAATTAAGCAAAGTCTGTACAAACCTCATGCAGCCCCTCACACGCAATACCATGCTGCCTGTATTATGCTGTCATAGATAGACTTCTGCTTACACATATTTGGTTCATACTTGTGATATGTTAGAGATGGTCTCTGGTGTAACTTATCACTGAATCATCCAACATATCTATTGGGACCACGGTTTTATCCTGCACAAATGAAAACATATTTCAGAAAATGGTATCTCCATTCAAGGAAGATGATCAATAGACTCTTGAAATATGGAATGCCTATGCAGCCTGCTCTATCTATAGAAGTTAGAACAAGCTAACCAAAATAAAGGAAAAACCCTACATCAATTCAGGCACTTCTACTGAACTAATTACTGACTGAACACTAACAGTGTTGCTACTGTAACCAAAGGAGAAACCAGGAGTGAGAATGCATTCGTCCTACAGCCACCTCAAGGGGGAAAAAATAGGACAGTAAAATGTTAAGCAGTGGGATGTACCCCTCATCCTACTCCCAGTGGTTGTACCTGTAGGGAGTATTTTTTTCAAGTGAAGATCTGCAAACGCCTCCTCTTAGCCTATTCAGTCAGATCTGCAAAATCAGATAGAAATCCTGCTTCCATTATAACAGGAAGAAATCTGCCAGTGTTTTCAGCATATACACTTATTTTCTTCCAAAGAGCCATGTCTGGGAAAAGGATGGGTGCTTGTGCTTTAAAATTCAACTGCACTTGACCACCAAAACTTTGTTGTACAAATGTAAATAGTTTATACTTTTGAGAAATGGGTAAAATATAGCAAGTACTGTGCATTAGAAAACTTTGCAAAGATGTTTCCCTTTCAGACAATTTACTTTTCTGTTTTAGCATAGATATTTTTATTTAGCAAACCTACCATATGAATAATATTTCATTACCTTTTATTTTAACGTCAACAAAAAACTAATTACTCTGGCTTCTCTCAGTAGCTGAAATAGTGTTTTTTTGTTGTTGCTGTTTTTCAAGGCAAGTTTTGCCAGGCAAAGCAACTTCAAAACAGAGCAAAAGAGGAAGATTGAATGGATTATTAGGGTCTTGGGTAACTACCAGTATTACAAAGTGTAACAAATGCAAATGGCACTGACACATTTCAGCTTCTTTATGTCGTTTCTGTAATATACCAATGCATTATGAAATTCAGGTACTATCAAAATAATTAACAAATATATATTGATGCTGATCAGTTTTCAGTTCATATCAATTATGATCAAAGTAAGATAAAGACCTTGGCCCTGATCCTACAAGCGGATCCATACCCATGTATCTTAACTGGCATCATGGGAGCTCCCCACAGGCAGAGGTGCTGGAACAATTTGTGTAGTGGGGGTGCTGAGTCACTGAACCAAACTGTAAACCCTGTATATGATAGAAACCACTTCAAGCCCAGGTGCACCAGAACCCTCAGCAACTCTAGTTCCAGCACCTATGCACACAGGTGCAGGGATCTGCCCATGGAGATCATTTTACAGGACTGGCTCCTTTATTAGCAAAATCAGGACTCATTAAGTCTATACTGAATGATGGAAAACTAGTTACTCATGAGGTCAAAGCTTCTGGGTTGTACGTATCTATTCATCCATCTAGGTTCTTTACGGTGATGAGTGCCTCCCCAGAGTAAAATCACCCTGCAGTAGAATAGCTTTCTTCAAGTATTTAGAACTTATGTAATTGCAGATTTCCCCCATAAAAACATTTTCTAGCTGCACGGCTTTATAAAGTAATGAATAAATACAATGGCATCTTAAAAAGTTGCGACTACCTTAATCATATTTGATACTAGTCTATCATTTTGTTTTGCTAACATTTACTAAAGAATGAAATGGCAGAAATCAGAATAATTTTGGTTATCATTAAAATACTGTGTATAAACTGTTAGAGTAAGGCATTCTCAACACGAACTTGAGGAACATATAGTTTCATGGCCACTAGAACTAATATTTCAATTTCTTACCAGGATTAGTGGAATGTTTTTGCATATAAATCTCTATAGTATGTTCTCCTTGTAAACACTTTATAAATATTACTGATAAAAAGCTCAACATTTCAAATGTCATTTTAAAAGCATTGGCTTGACATCAGTTCCCATTCATTTACTGTGGGATTATGATTTGGAAAGGAAACAGTTTCAAATAAATGATCTCTAGAAGATGCCTACTTCTGTAAAACAAAACTAAATGGTATTCATTTCAAACGTCACCTCTAAACACTCTCTAAAGGTATATGAAGTGTATGCATTTATGTAAGTAGTATTTACTCACTCTCATGTTTCACTTGTTGGTATTACGGCAAATAACACTGTATCCATGACATGCCTGATGCGACAATTTACTATTTTCATAAGCAGTCACATGCATTGAAGTTAGGACCACCAGCTGGTGCATTTTGCACTCCAAAGCAGAGCCATCAGAGAGGCCAGGCTTACAAATCTTTCTTGCTGAATGGCAAGATAGTTGGTGCATGAAATGACAGATCTCAGCTGAAAGAAGAAAGCAGATGACCTAAGGCTTCTCTTCTGATGCTGCTTCTCCTTCCTGAGTAGGTTTCTCTTCAGGTTCACTGTCTTGCACTGGAGATGGATTACGGCTGGGCTTATTGCTGTCGTGGCTGCTGTGACCACTTGCACTCCCAAGACGAGTTGATGCCACAACAGCTTTCACCGCAGCCTGACAAAGAGAGGCAATTTCAATAAAATCCATGGCATAGAACACCACCCCAGTCTCATACGAAGAGGGGTACACTACATTAGTACATTTAGCTAGTAAAATGAATTATTAAATTATTTCAAATGTTATGACATTTGAAACAGACACTATTTCTGAAGTCTAAATCTCGACTAGCATTAATAGAAAAAAAATTTCAGATGTTTCTGAACCTAATTTAAAAATAAAATATACCTATCCACATGAGAGGACAAAAACCAAACTTGTGTTTTTCCCATAAGTATATTCACACTGATTATTTCACAAAATATGCCCCAGGTGAAGTGGCTGCTATTATTATTAATTATTATTTATGTTTATTATAGTAATGTCCAAAACCTGCTAGGTTCTGTATAGATACATAGAAAGACTCTGGCACAGATCCTTGCTGGTGTAAATTGTCACTGCTCCAATTTACACCAGTTAGGATCTGTCCATTGATCCCTGCCCGGTAAAGTGGATATTCTTAAAAAGCAAAAACGTATGTACGGGGACAAGTGGATACTTGACCCAGTGAAGGAGGCAGCAGCCATGGAGGGATTTAAAATGTGGGATGACTTGCTCAGATTGATGGACTAGAAACAGAATATATTACCTGGTAAAATGATGCAAATTAAAGGTAAGTGTCATGACCTTTACTTTTGGTTCTACTAGTGTGTATACAAGAAGCAGTTCTGATCTACTGTGCTGGAATGAACATCAGGGTTAATTCTGAAGTTTTACAGTATTATAATTATTTTATAAACATATGGCTTTAGACAGACAAAGAAAAACTAAATAAGTCCTTACATTGGTCTTATATACAGGAGGTGGAGGTAATTTGATATGTATCATTACTTGTATAATTGTAGCCACATATGTATTATTGTATATACACTTATTGATTCAGTACCTAGATTAATATTTCATCTTTAGTGTTTTTGGAGAGAGATTTAGTTTTCATGCTATTAGCGATTTGGTAATTTTGTTCCTGATGGAAAAACAGTAAAGAAATAAACTTATAAAAAAACATAGTTCTAATTAATCTCAAGTCTTGGGTTTTTTTAAAAATGTGTCTAGTTCAGGAGTTGGCAACCGATGGCACGCGTGCCAAAGATGGCACGCGAGCCGATTTTTAATGGCTCTGCACGGAGCAGAACATGCTGCTAGGAGCCTCATGGTAAGGGGTCCAGGACTGGGGGGGTTGGATAAGGGGTGGGGGCAGTCAGGGGACAGGGTAGGTTGGATAGGGGATGGGATCCCGGGCAGGGTGGTTAGGGGCGGGGGGGTCTCTGGAGGGGGCAGTCAGCGAGCAGGGGGGGTTCGATGGGGCATGGGAATCCCAGGGTCTGTCAGGGGGCGGGGAGTAAGGAGGGTCCTGGGGGGG